>NW_017729025.1:91436650-91437652 GCF_001723915.1 Gavialis gangeticus | reverse complement strand
TGATGAGTGACTTCCATCAATTACTACCCTCTGGGTCCAAACACAGAGCCAATTTTCCAGCCAGTGGATCGTGGTGGCCCCAAGGCCACAATTGGCCAGTTTTGCCAAGAGGTGATCCTGGGATACCAGAATGAATGGTTTGTTGAAGTCAAGATATATGACATCAATCTCTTCTCCCTTGTCCAGGTGATAGGTCACCTGGTCGTAGAAGGAAATGAGATTGGTTAAGCAAGACCTACCGGCAACAAACTTGTGCTGGCTATCCCTCAGGATGTTGGTGTCAGCCAGTCCATTAAAGATGGCCTCTTTAATAAACTTTTCTAAGACCTTCCCCGGGATAGAAGTCAGGCTGATGGGCCTATAGTTAGCCGGATCCACTTTCCTCCCTTTCTTGAAGATCAGCACCACATTGGCCTTCTTGCAGTCTTCAGGCACTACACCAGAGTACCAGGAGTTTTCAAAGATCCGTGCCAGGGGCTGGGCTATGATGCTTGCCAGCTCGTTGAGTACCCTGGGGTGTAGATTGTCAGGGCCTGCTGACTTGAAGGTATCCAGCTTCTCGAGGTGTTCCTTCATGAGGTCAGCATTAATGGAGGGCAGAGGATCTCCCTTACCCGGACCTCCCTGTCCCGTAGTGGGCACGGGCGTCCCCTGGGACTGATGAAAGACTGGTGCAAAGTACCCATTTAATAGGTTGGCTTTTTCCTGGGCATCAGTTGTCAGTTGCTCCATCTGGTTCAGCAGGGGTCCAGTGTTGCCCTTGCTTTTTCTCCGGCTCCCCATATGTCTGAAAAAGGATTTTTTTTATTGTCATTGATGCTCGAAGCTAGCTGGAGTTCAGTTGCAGCCTTGGTTGGTTGCTCCCTGCAGGACCGGACCAGTGCAGAATAATCCTTCTTGGAGGTAAATCCCATCCTCCATCCTTTGTAGGCCTTTCTTTTTAGCCTCAGGAGGTCTGCTAGATCCCTGGAGAGCCAGGGGGGCTGCTGTGCCCTCTTGCTG
>NW_017729025.1:91435914-91436517 GCF_001723915.1 Gavialis gangeticus | reverse complement strand
CTGTGTTGCTGACTGACTTGCCAGCTCTATGGTGGATGGTGAAGTTGATCAGCTCGTGGTCGCTGTCACCCAGCTTCCCATGATCGCTAGGTCGCCGATTAGGTCATCCCCAGTAGCCAGTACCAGGTAGAGCAGTGCTTTGCCTCTTCTTGAGTCAGGTAGAGGTGATCCACGCATGAGAGGGAAATTTGTGACTGCTCAGATTTTGCTGAATGATCCTCCCACAAGGTGTCCGGGTAGTTGAAGTCACCCATGACAACCATGGTCCTGGCGCATGCAGCCTCAGCCAGTTCCCAGGTAAACTCCTGGTCACGCTCAGAACTTTGGGTGGGAGGTCTGTAGTAGACTCCCACCGTGGTGTCCCCTGTGCCATATTCCCCACAGATTTTAACCCAGAGGGTCTCCAGTTGTCCACCCTGGTCGCCAATATCAGCTTGCAGGGACATGTAGCTTTTCTTAACATAGAGAGTTACACCCCCGCCGCTTTTATCTACACGATCCCTCCTGTACAGGGTATTGCCATCTATACCCGAGGTCCAGTCATGGGTGGAGTCCCACCGGGTCTCCGTCATCCCTATGACATCATAATTATTTGAACTGAGC
>NW_017729025.1:91435348-91435684 GCF_001723915.1 Gavialis gangeticus | reverse complement strand
GTGTTGCTGACTGACTTGCCAGCTCTATGGTGGATGGTGAAGTTGATCAGCTCGTGGTCGCTGTCACCCAGCTTCCCATGATCGCTAGGTCGCCGATTAGGTCATCCCCAGTAGCCAGTACCAGGTAGAGCAGTGCTTTGCCTCTTCTTGAGTCAGGTAGAGGTGATCCACGCATGAGAGGGAAATTTGTGACTGCTCAGATTTTGCTGAATGATCCTCCCACAAGGTGTCCGGGTAGTTGAAGTCACCCATGACAACCATGGTCCTGGCGCATGCAGCCTCAGCCAGTTCCCAGGTAAACTCCTGGTCACGCTCAGAACTTTGGGTGGGAGGTCT
>NW_017729025.1:91433802-91434093 GCF_001723915.1 Gavialis gangeticus | reverse complement strand
CGTCTCTGAGGTGCCCGATGGGGGAGTCGCAGAGCCTGAGGGGACACTTGGGGTGCAGTGCGTGCCCATCCGTGTCATGCCTCTGGTAGGCTGGCTAGAGCTGGGACTTTCTACCCTGGGGGGGTTCGCAGGTAGGGTCTTGGGCCCTCCCGTGCAGCCTCCTGCACGAACTCTGCGCTAACTCATGCGCCAGCAGACAGGCACACCTGTTTGTGCAGCCTGTTTGCGTGGCTCCCTGCGGGGCTGGGCGAAGTAGGGGCCTGGGCGGGGCTTGACCTGGCCCGGCTCCAC
>NW_017729025.1:91422088-91433711 GCF_001723915.1 Gavialis gangeticus | reverse complement strand
AGTGGCAGAGATCAGGCGAAAAGGCAGTGGGGGGCTCCGCAGCTGCTGGGAGGTCTCTGGGGGGGCTTTGGGGGAGCGGGGGCACAGTGGGCTTTCACCCACGTCTCTCGCCGCTCCGGAGCCTAACTGCTAGATTAGATCCTTGGTAGAATTTTGCTAGATTGATCCTTGGTAATTGGCACCTTGCTTTGATTGCATAGTGAAGACCTACCCACAGTGACTGTAGCTCAATAAAGCTTACATATGTACTTCCTTGCAGCTCTAAACCTCATAAAAGTTTGGACGTGTAGCATTGGCATGGTCCGCACATTGCAGAAACCTTTCCCTAGGCTCTCTACTCTTTTTAAATAAAGCAGCCCCTGTTGCTCTGCCCCACAAACACAGTATTCTAACTTGGCTGTTTCCCCTCCACCCAGTTTTTTTGGCTTCCCATATTCTTGATCTGCTGCACCCATTCCTAAATATGCCATTCTGTCAGTGCACCTTAATCCAGAACTGCTTTGCTCTGTCCACTTCCTTTCTTGTTCCTCCTTCCCCCCACTTGGCCAGTATTCCTTGATCAAGATAAACACAAATAATTTAGCACAGATTATGATGTGCCCCAAAGGGGGCTCAAATTGACCACCAAACTCTTTCACTTGTGGGGTCAGACCTTTCTCTGTTAAATAACACAAGTGGTTCCAGCTGCCATACAGCTGCGGGGAGTCTGCTTTCTTTCACAGGCATTAAAAACCCTTTAATCAGTGTTTTGTTGTTTGTCAGCAGTGGTGTTGAGGTGTGGAGAGAAAGAACAGATACTCCTTTGCTGGCAAACTTAGCTTTATTCTTTGTCTCTCCTCTTCTTGTCTTCCTTTTCAAGTCCAAAGAACCAGAAACCAATGGATTCAGTGAGCACCTGTGCAAATGTATTTGTAGGAGGCATTCAAATTCTGACAGATATTTCTGCAAGATTCTTCTCCTCAGAGAATGTTATAAGGAGATGTTGCATAGGGTCATAAGATATTTACGCTTGCTTGCTTATTTAGTACAGTGCCCCACACACTTGATTTTTGGTGTGACCTCTACAAGTTACCAGAATATAAACTAATAATGTAGCTTTCTTGCTGTTGATTTTTCCCCTTTCCTTACTGAGTGATATTTTTTGAAAGGACACAGGCTTGCAGTCTGATCTGTTCTTAAAGTGGAGTTAAAAGTTAGTTCTGGGTACTGTTTCTGCCCTTGTAGTATCTTGCCATTTTGGAGGTTGGGGAGTGGGGGGTGCATAACAGTCAAGTTTTCCTTTCTGATGTCCCTGCTCTGTGGAGAAAAAATGACAATCAGGACACTAACTGTTTATGGTGGTAGGGAAGGGTTTGGGGGTGGGGGAGCGGGGAATCGTCAAGAGGCAGCACTTCGGGTGCCCTCTGGTTTTCAGAGTAAACAAAACAAGAGGTCAGAAAAGTGAATTTCTTTTTAAGTCCATTAATGTATAGTTGGGTTGATCTTGTTATAAAAGTAGGGAGAGAATTTCAAATGAAAACATGATTTAACATCATATATACCCTCTGCTTCCTGGATTAAGACTTGGAAAGTGCTACCCTTCTATCAACCTATGAACATACAGGTTTGCAAGCCCTCATGTACAGTCAATACCTAGCACAGTCCTTATTAGGAGCCTCTTTGATATGCTTTCCCAATAAAAGTCACAAAGTCTGTCTTCTGTTAGATTTATGATCCTCAAAGTTCACAGAAATATGAAGATCACAAGCTTTGACTATGGTATTAAGCTTCACAGTACCAAATGTTAAGGTAGCAAATGCATATTACCATTGTACCTGTGTTTCTGGACACAAGGATCTAGTTCTGGTTACTCCAGAACCAAACAGTAGGGCTGTGCAAAATTTGGCACAGCATTTCATTTCGAAGCTGTTTCGAGCTTGAAACAAAAGCCTTTGAAATGGCTTTGAAACGAAACAAAGGAACTCAAGACCTTTTTGAAACCAGGCTTACTGGCTTCAGTGCTGATCCCAGCTAGCAGCACCCACCTCTTCTCATCCAGCAGGCAGATTGGGGGCCCACATCCCAGGGAGGACGCTGGCACAGCCCCCGCAGCCCTCCCGGGGGTGCTGACAGGCCCCCAATCTGCCTGCTGCGTGACAGGAGGCTGGTTCTGCTACCTGGGGCCAGCAGCAGCCAAGGCCATTCCTAGGGGGCGGTGAATCGGGCTAACCACCTGTAACAGGTCGCCCTCCCCAGCGCCACCTTCCCTGTTAACCCGTGCCTTACATGGGGTGCCCTTGGAGTCCTATTTAAGGTTCTTATGTTCCACTCTCTACTCGTCTGCCGTGTCTTGATGGAAATTATTATGCTGATGTTCTTGTAAGCAGGAGACTGCCTGTTTTATTTCATATGTTGGGGCCTTTCGCCTCCACGGGCCTTGACCCCAGTCTTTCTCTAGCTAGGCCTCCCTGTCTAAACCCACCAAACGGGGTTCAGCTTTGAAGCTCTGGCCTCTTTTGGTGTCTTGAGGCTCATAGCCCTCTTTTCTGCTCCAATCTGGAGTCCGGCCTCCCTGGCCTAGAGGCCTGGCCACTGGCCCCACAGCCAAGTTCAAAGCTGGGGAACGGCTTTGAACTTATCATCTCAGTGCAAAAAAACCCCAATAAATAAAATTGCACCTCCGGTGCACCAGACCACCCCAGACTTTTAAGTTTGCGCCTTCTTGCTTTGGGGTTTGTGCCCCCCACAAAAGCCGTGCCCTCGCTGGTGCTGGGGTTTGTGCCCCCCACAAAAGCCGTGCCCTCGCTGGTGCCGGGGTTTATGCCCCCCCCCCCCCCCAAAAGCCACGCCCTTGCTGGCACTGGGGTCCCCACTCTGCCCAAAGATTTTATAGTCCTGGCCTGCCCCTTTCGGTCAGCTCACTAGCTGGCCAGGCTCAGCATTAAACCCCTTCCTTACCAGCACTCTGTGCCCAGAAAGTTCTGGCCTTTAAAGGGGCCAACCTGTCTTCGGGTGACAGGGCTAGGGTTCCCTGTTACACCACCCCAGGCCCCATGCTTTGGGGGGGTCCACAGAGCAAGGCAGAGTGTCCATGGGGTCTCTATCTGGCCTCTCGCTACCCCTTGCCCCCCCCAACTGCTGCCACTGTCAATGGTGGCCGTGGCTTGGTGATGCGGCTTTGCATTCAGGGCACTTGGGATTGGGGGGTGGGGGCAGTCCCTGCATGAACTGATTTGCCCCTGGCCCCACACCTACCTCGGGTCAGCTCTGACAGGGTGTGGGGCCTGGGGCAAATCAGTTCCTGTGGGGATCTGCCTGCACTCTGGATGTGACAAAGCCACTGCCAGTGGTGGCAGCAGCAGGCGGGGTAGTGAGCAGCCGGACGCGAAGCCAGCAGCAGTACCGGTGGTGCAGAGTCGCCATAGGCACTCTGCCGGGCTCTGGGCCCCCCAAAGCATGGGGCCCGGTGTGGTCACCCCGATTCATGCCTGCATTCCCCAGGGATGGCCCTGGCTGCTGCTGGCCCCAGGTGGCAGAACCAGCCTCTAGTCATCTGGCAGTCAGGTATGGGGCCTGTCCACACCCCTGGGAGGGCTGCAGAGGCTGTGCCGGAGTCCTCCCAGGGGTGCAGCCCCCAATCTGCCAGCCGGATGACAGGAGGCCAGCAGCAGCAGTGATCTTTCCAGCTCTGGGTGCGGGCTGCGCCCAGCATGGGTTTGTCATCTGGCAGGCAGATCAGGGGCCCACAACCCTAGGAGGACTCTGGCACAGCCCCTGCAGCCCTCCCCGGGGGTGCGGCGAGCTCCCAATCTGCCCGCCTGATTCCCCATTGTAACGACAAAACAGCATTGTAACAGCCAAAGAGTTTCGATGAAACAAAGCGGAACAGTGCTTTCAAAACTAAATATAACACTGTTCCATCGAAACAGAAGTTGAAGCAGAACGGTGGTTTCGCACAGCCACACCAAACACATTCTGTGGCCTTCCCAGATTTAGAGCGAGCCAAGTACTCTGCTCTGTCAGTTAAACCAATAGTGGCCAGTGATCTTCTCCTGTCAGTCTTCAGGAATCCTAGAACAGCTGTGTATCTCGTTCCGTATATTCTGGGATGGGGATAACTTAAAACCAGTAATGTTAAGCTTCATGAAGTGCTCTCTTGGGGCAAGTGATATGTTTCCATCATTTGGGGAAGAAATGGCTGAAAAATTTTCAAAAGTTTGCCCCAAACCTACCAGTGACTGTTGTTGAGCAATATGCTCAATATATCTGCTACATCCCATGTGGCCAGAAGCCTACTTCAGCATCGATGGCTCATTCCCTTCTTAGTTTTTTTGTAGAGACTGCTGAGAAAGGGAATAGCAGCTTAATGACAATGTTGATATTTAAAATGCAAAGTGATAGCAAATATACCATGAGATATACCTCCACTATAGGATTGTGTATAAAGGATACTAGACCTGTTGAGTCTGGCTAAGATGATAAGGCACCTTGATAAATATCCAGGCATGATTTCTTCCATTATTGGCTGTGGTAATGACTTTCATAATGTGAAGAGTTAGCAATGTCAAAGATGTATCTGCGAGCATCCACTTCTAGGACTCTCTGTTCATCATTTGGACAGTATTAGAGGCGGCAGGTGAAAGAATCCACAGCTCTTTAGTAGATCCAGTCCTTCTGGTTATGCTGTTTTGATCAAATTGAAAATCCTTCCAACACAGATCAGACAGGCTTTATATGTGAATGTGATTATAGGTTCTTGGCTAATTAATGCAGACTTTTCAATGTAATCCACTTTTTGAACAAAACAAGTACCATCTTGTATAATTACTTAAACTCCTTGGCAAGGTAGAAGTGGTATCTTGGATGCCTGGGAAGTACCTAGCATGCTGTGTGGGTGCTACTTTAATTTAAAAAATGTTGAAAAGATTTCATTTTGTAAAGTGATGTTTGGCTGAATTCTGGTAGGTGAGAATTTCATAGACTGCATTGGGACAGTTGGCGTGTTGTCTCGAGTCTCACTATTAATCATTGTCAAACTGTTCTTCCCTTTTGCTTTATAGGAGGCACCCAACTGGGCTGTTTCCTATTCCTCAAGCTCTTCATTTTTAGCTCCGAGTTAAACCATCTAACACTAAACCCAGCTCTGTGCAGATAGGTTTTGTAGTGGGCAGAAACCTGTGTGTTTAGCACTGTCTTCAGTAAGAGCTGCTGTAAGTTTCAGCAAGTTCTCATGATACAAACTGAGGGGTTTTTTGTTCTGCAAGTCAACAGCAATATCCTTTGGTGACAGACACTAACACCATTATTTTTAGTTTGTGTTCTGGAGGTATTCAGTATCTACAGCTCAGTTTCTAACATGCAGGGTTTGCAAACTTATAGAATCTCATGCCTCAAAATGAGTTGTGATGATGCTTCCTTTTTTGAAATATTTAGTGCTTTTTCACACTAAAGTCCTGAAACTCCTTTTAAAAACATTTTTATATAAAAGATTAGGAGTTCCCCATTCAGGGCCTCTGACATCACAATTAATAGGTGTGTCAATCCCTCTAGTCCTATATAGCTTTTATTTCTGGACCTATTTAGCATATCAGACTGTTTTGGCTTTGGAAAATTTAGCAACCCAGTAAGCAGAGATAAAACGATACCAATCAAGAGAAATACAAACTTATCTATTGCACTCGGGTCTCTGACATACAGATAAATCTGGTCTTACATTACAGCATTGTAAAAAGGTTTGGGCCATATATAAGCACAGTCAAAACTACCTTTAAGATCAAAACTTCTCAATTTCCGCAGGTGGGATGGGCATTCCAGGTTATAGGATTATTTAAAAAAACAAAAAAAAACCCCAAACAAACCCAAAAACATCTTAATAATAACTTTTTATTGTGTTGCCACCAGGCACTTTGGCAAATCTTTGGATAAACTCTTCAAAACTTGCCTCAGTCAGACTGAAGTAAGTGTAGATTTTGCTTGCTTTTGCCAACTGTTGTGTTTTCAAGGTTTCCAGTAATGTCTAAAAATGGCTTAACAGTATACAGAAAAATTTGATAAGGTTATATGAATATTACTTTATGGTTGTTTCAAAATGGCAAGATATATTTCAGAGGTGAACTTTTTTGGAGTGGTAAAAACCAACGCAAAGTAACTCCAGGCAGTGCTTTTTTTTAATAGCTTTTTTTTCCCCTCGAAGCATAAAACAGGCAGCTTTGTAGACAGCTGTAACACCAAGGTGATTATGGTGATGACTCACACTTCCCTGTAAGGCATCCAGCTATCAACACATTTGGAGAGCTGTACCTTTGTATATGCAAGGAGAGTGTCAGTCAGTGCCCAGTTGCCAGCTCTGAACTGCTGAGCTCATAAGTGCTTTGGCAGGAAGCTGGGATGCTGTTGCTAAGAAAGGAACTTTGATTCCCCGGCTTGAGTGGTTTAGCAGGTGAGTGGTTAGCAGTAGAGGTAAGGGGTCTTGAAGGGAAGAGGTAGTTTAAATTGAAGATGGGGAAAGGAGGAAAGCTCAACCTGGTCCCACAAGAAGTTTTCTTTTCAGGAGCCCCAAGTGGAATTTAGCTGCAAGATGATGTTCAGATTTTGTGTTGTAATAAAGGCCTCACTATCTACAACTCTGGAATGTAGAACGGGAGCTGGGAGAGAGTCACTGAAAAAGCAAAAAGAGACTATAAATGCTTGGGCATAACTACCTAGTGTACATCTAAGTTAGTGGTTATGACAGGGGACTGGCAGTTGATGTTGCATTAATATGATCAACTTGGAGGAAAGAGCCCGGGATAGTTGTAAGCAGTTCAGTAAAGACCTCTGCTGAATGGGCAGCTACAGTTTTTAAAAAGGGGACCAAATGTTAAGGTTCACAAGGAATAGGATGGCCATAATGTGGGAAATATCACATGGTTGTGTAAGCCATTGTTTTAGCCAATTCTGGAATGCTGTACATACTGTGGGACACCACATATCTAAAAGGGATTTAGCAGGACCAGAAGAAAAAGGAGAATAATTAGGGGTATGGCAAATCTTGGGGAGGCAAGTAGGGAAAAAATTGGGGTGGTTACCTTAGAACAGGGATATCAAGCATGTGGCCCACAGGCTGGATCTGTAGAGCCATTTCACCCAGATCGTAGGGCTTTTGGATGGTCTGGAAATTTTGGCAAGGGAGCATTAGAAGTATGTAGGGTAACAAACATAGGTGTGTGGGGGGCAGGTGGGGGCTGTCTCAAATGTCAAGAACATGGGGCCATTCAAGGAAACTAAAA
The DNA here is from genome assembly GCF_001723915.1 of Gavialis gangeticus. Taxonomy (NCBI): domain Eukaryota; kingdom Metazoa; phylum Chordata; order Crocodylia; family Gavialidae; genus Gavialis; species Gavialis gangeticus. Next base: position 91,426,464 of record NW_017729025.1, on the reverse strand, counting down.
CTGACCAAGGGAAGTACTCTTTCACACACCATGTAACTGAACTATGTAAATAACGGGGTGTAATTGTCAGCTTTATGGATTGTCATTGAAATAGAGAACTTAACAAAACCCCCGGGGCAGACTACCTATAAAGACTGTGAGAGCATCCAGAGAAGTTATAGCTAATTTTATTTTATAATAAAATAATAAACTTCCTTTTGGAAAGTAGATAGACATCCATGTGACTCACAGAAAGCAAACTACTAGAAGAAGAGTTTTTTGAGGACAGATCAGTTAACTTACTGCAGGATTCTTTGCACCACTTTGTTGGACACATCTGGAGCAGGATACTCCTGCAGTCAGAGCTGTGGTTGTTCTAGCCCAGAGTTCTGCTTCAGTAGAGCAAGTACTGTGTTGGTTTCATGGTTTGCTTTATACCTCTTTGTGCACACTGTGCTGACTGAGTAGTGCCGTTCAGTTCAAGAGAACTGAATGATGGGACCTTTAATTGATTTGACTTTAAAATGAAGTGTATTAAGTCAAATCCCCCATTGGTCAATGTTGACACGGTAGTCGATAAATTAAAAAAAACAAAAAACTGTTGTATATCGCTGTTGTCTTTAAAATAGTCCTGGGTTAACTTAAGAAACAAAATCAAACCAAGTATTTTTGTCTTCCTCCCCTTCTTCCTCCCCCTCTTACCTCCTTCAGTTTTTAATAAGCGACCGTGACAGAGATCCTCAATGTAACCTCCACTGCTCCAGGTCCCAGGCTAAACCCCTCTGTGCCTCGGATGGCAGAACTTATGAGTCAATGTGTGACTACCAACGAGCCAAATGCAGGGAATCGAGCCTGAGTGTAGCACATCGAGGTAGATGCAAAGGTAAGTGAATGTCACAATAATTATACTTTGAGGTGGGGGGAGAGAGGAGGTCCGCTATCTTGTTCTAATGCTGGAATTTGGTTTTCAAAGGAACTGTCCCACTAGAAAACTTTGACCAGGTCCTGGTTCATAAGCATCTTAAAATAGTCTCCTAATAGAAGATATCAGGCCAACTTCATTATAGTTGTTGTGCTTTGCACACCTATGATACCATGCTGACACACATGAAATTTGTCCTGTGTTCTTTTTATAGAGACTATACAGGAGTCTTGAATTTTACAGGTGCTATCTTAAACTCTTAATGTCACCATCCTTCCTAAAATCTCTTTCACTATAGACAGGTGAACTCCTGCCTCCATTCAGTCCTCGATGCTAACTTCCGTTGCTTTTTGGTTTGAAAAGCCTAAACGGATGCTTTTGTCTTCTCTCCCCCTTAGCTATCCTTCATCTTTGGTATAAGGTACCAAGAAACATTATTCATCATCACCTAGCTGTCTGAGGTCTGGGTTCATGGTTGGGATTTCCGGATGCTATGCTAATACTAACACTACTGGTGATTTGAATGAAGCAATGTGGAAATGTCCTTGCAATTCCTCCTCCCATTACTGGATTTGAATGTAGCTTTGATAAAGCCACAAAACATATCATGTGCTGTTTTGGTAGAATAAAGCATTCTTTATGGTCAGGTTAAATAACTGCTATTGACCCATGTAGATTGGGTACTATTATCTATTGAGATACAGAAGACAAGATGCAGTCCTTTTGGACATCAGATGTACTCCGTACCTCTATGCGGTAGTGGGATCAAAAATGTACTCCCAGTTGAAGAGGACGTGAATGTTGCTGTCTCATTGCTAAATAAAATTCTAGCTGTTGTTCACTTTGCATCTGGAGACATTGCAAACAAACTGGTGTCTAAAGATTTGCTTTTCCAGTCATTAGAATACAGGCACTATTGGAATGGAACATGACAGCTAATTTATGGTATACAGCAGTGCTAAATAATGACTCCAAGATCCCTTTCCGTCTCTGTGCTTTCAAGAGGGGAACTCCACAGCCTGTATGTATGCTGTGGATTCCTTCTCCCAAGGTGCAGCACCCTGCATTTGTCTACATTGAACCCCATCCTATGCTCATCTTCCCGCTTTTTATTACTTTTTCTTTATTCAGACACCTAACTAAAAGTAGCTTGTGAGAGAAAGGCAGCACTTTTCCTTTTTCTTTATTACTTCTTCTTTATTTCCTATTTCTTTATTACTTCTGCATCTTCTGGATTTGATAAGTTCTTTACAAGTTAAATACTTTCCTGACAGCTATTACTGCAAATGCAGCCCAGTATCTGGGTTTTCTGCCTTTACAGCAGCACAGGAATGATGATTTTTCATTCAGAGCTTAGCTAATGTATGAGACAAATTAGGATGTTAGGTAGGTAATTGTCAAGCCTCCTCTTAAAGACCCCCAAGGTAGGAGCCAGCACCACTTCCCTTGGAAGTTGGTTCCAGATCCTAGCCGCCCTGACTGTGAAGTCATGTCTTCTAATGTCCAGCCTGAACCTACTCTCAAACAGCTTATGGCTGTTGTTTTTTGTTACTCTGGGAGGTGCTTGGGTGAACAGGGTCTCTCCCATTCCTCGCTGGTCCCCCCCCTGGTAAGTTTGTAGACGGCCACCAGGTCCCTCTCAGCCTTCTCTTATGAAGGCTGAACAGGTTCAGGTCCCGTAGCCTCTCCTCATAGGGTCTGCCCTGCTGTCCCCGGATCATGTGGGTGGCCCTCCTCTGAACCCTCTCGATGCTGGCCACATCTCTCCTAAAGTGCGGCGCCCAGAACTGGACGCAGTACTCCAGCTGCGGCCTGACTAGTGTCGCATAGAGAGGGAGGATCACCTGCTTGGCCCTGCTTGTGATGCATCTGTGGATGCATGACAAGGTGCAGTTGGCCTTCCTGACTGCATCCCCACACTGGCGGCCCATGTTCATTTTGGAATCGATAATGACTCCAAGATCTCTTTCTGTCACTGCTTTCGAGAAGGGAGTTCCCCAGCCTATAGGCATGCTGCTGGGTCTTACCGCCCAAGTGCAGCACCCTGCACTTGTCAGTATTGAATCCCATCCTATTCTGATTCTCCCACCCCTGTAACCTGTCCAGGTCCAGCTGTATCCTGTCCCTCCCTTCTAGCATGTCCACCTCACCCGAGATCTTGGTGTCGTCAGCGAATTTGAACAGGGTGCTTTTCACCCCCTTGTCCAAGTCGCAAGTAAAGAGATTGGAAAGTGCAGGCTCAAGGACCGAGCCCTGGGGGACCTCACTGCCCTCATCCCTCCAGGTCGAATATGACCCATCCACCACTCTGGGTGAGGCCCCTTAGCCAATTTGTGACCCATCTGACTGTGTAGGCATTAATGCCACAGTTGCATAGCTTTTTAATGAAAATGGGGTGGGAGACAGTGTCAAAGGCCTTTCTGAAATCCAGAAAGACTACGTCTACCACCTGCATCCAAGGATTTTGTGACCTGATCGTAGAAGGCCACCTGGTTGGTCTGACAGAACCTGCCCCTAATGAACCTGTGCTGGTTGCCCCTGAGCATTGTCCCCCCTGCTGATTCTTCCCATGTATGCTCCTGGATAATCTTCTCAAAGAGCTTCCCCAGGATCCAAGTAAGGCTAACAGGCCTGTAGTTGCCTGGGTCCACCCTCCTCCCTTTTTTGAAGATGGGGACCACATTGGCCCTCCTCCAGTCATCTGGCACCTGGCCAGAGCACCACGAGTGCTCATAAGGCCATGCCAGGGGCCCCTCGATAACCCCTGCCAATTCCCTCAGCACCCTGTGGTGGAGAACATCTGGACTTTTTGATCTGAACACGTCCAGTCCCACCAGAAGTTCCCTAACTCGGTCCTTGCTGACCCTAGGCCTGGCGGAGTCACTCCTGAGTCCATCCTGAATCTTAGTGGAGGAGTCCTGGTCATAGTTTCATAGTAGCTAGGGTCAGGAGGGACCTGAACAGATCATCTAGCCTGACCCCCTGCCACAGGCAGGAATGAATGCTGGGTTGAAAAGACCCCAGACAGGTGATCTTCCAACCTCCTCTTGAATTTGCCCAAGTTGGGGCAAGGACCACTTCCCTGGGAAGTTGGTTCCAGATTTTGGCCACCGTAACTGTAAAAGATCGCCTTCTGATCTCTGACCTAAACCTATTCTCCATCAGCTTATTACCATTGTTCCTCATCACCCCAGGTAGTGCTGGGGAGAAAAGGGCTCTACCTATTTGCTGTCAATCTCCCCTGATGAGTTTGTAGGCAGCCACCAGTTCCCCCGTAAGCCTCCTCTTGCTGAGGCTGAACAGGTTCAGGTCCCTCAGTCTCTCCTCGTAGGGCCTGTCCTGCTGCCCTCTCACCAAGCAAGGTGGCCCTCCTCTGAACCCTCTCCAGGTTGGCCACATCCCTTTTGAAGTGCAGCGCCCAGTACTGGATGCAGTACTCCAACTGCGGCCTGACTAAAGTTGCATAGAGGGGGAG
>NW_017729025.1:91416299-91421952 GCF_001723915.1 Gavialis gangeticus | reverse complement strand
TAATGACTCCAAGATCCCTTTCCGTCTCTGTGCTTTCAAGAGGGGAACTCCTCAGCCTGTATGTATGCTGTGGATTCCTTCTCCCAAGGTGCAGCACCCTGCATTTGTCTACATTGAACCCCATCCTATGCTCATCTGCCCACTTTTGTAGTCTATCTAAATCTAGTTGCAGCCTCTCTCTCCCTTCAAGTGTGTCCACCTCACCCCACATCTTAGTGTCATCAGCAAACTTGCACAGCGTGCTTTCCACCCCCTCGTCCAAGTCGCTGATGAAGATGTTAAACAGTGCGGGCCTGAAGACCGAGCCCTGGGGTACCCCACTGCTCATATCTCACTAGGCTGAGTACAACCCGTCCACCACTACTCTCTGGGTGCACCCCATCAGCCAATTTTTTGGTCCCTGCACAAAAAAATGGAGGCAAAGAAATTGTTAAAAAGGTCTTCCTTTTCCTGTGGTGCAACCACCAGATTGCCAAGTGTTATATATTTATAATGCTAGTTCAGAGATTCCTGTGAAGGGGAAGGAAACTGCAGCCATTAGTAACCGGTCCAGGAACAGGGTAAGAGAGGGGTGTGCACTCTTTCCCTCCCCACTTGGTTGTGCTATGTATGCACAGTGAGCTCTGGCAGATGCCACACTGAGCGCTTGTGTGTGCACAGTCAAAGGGGGATGCGGCCATGCCATAATACCGCTGCCACCCCTCCCCCTTCTGCGTGGATCCAGCCCTGGTGTCCACCCCTGCCCCCTGGATCCAGCCCTGGTGTCCACCCCTGCACTTGTCTAGCAATGTGAGATTATGTCATTGAATATGAGTTGTTGAGGAAGGGGTTGTCTTGTCAAAAATCGCATGCAGTAGAATGAATTGTCAATAGGTTTATGCACCTATTATCTTCTAAAAGGTGGCAACATGGCATAGAAACTAGATGACTGCATTTAAAAAAGCCCACAGAGAAAATGTATAGACTCTTGGTCCCATGGCAGGACAAAAACAGATTTCAGGACAGAATTGAGTCAAATGCCATGTGCAGTAGACCACTTAGTGAGTAGTGTTGCCAAAACACTTTTTTTCATCCCAGAGATGGAAAGTATTTCTTTGCATATCACTTCAGTGAAGTATTTTACATGTTTGGGATGAGAGAGAGTATATTTAAAAGAAACGTAATAGCCAGTATTTGCAAGGAGGAAATAAGACCCCTTAACTCTTTATTCAGACACCTAACTAAAAGTAGCTTGTGAGAGAAAGACAGCACTTTTCCTTTTTCTTTATTACTTCTTCTTTTTCTTTTTATTACTTTTTCTTTATTTCCTATTTCTTTATTACTTCTGCATCTTCTGGATTTGATAAGTTCTTTACAAGTTAAATACTTTCCTGACCAGCTATTACTGCAAATGCAGCCCAGTATCTGGGCTTTCTGCCTTTACAGTAGCACAGGAATGATGATTTTTCATTCAGAGCTTAGCTAATGTATGAGACAAATTAGGATGTTGTTGCCTATATTAGATCTTCTGATCCATTCGGAAAAGCATGTGTGTGTACGTGATTTGGGCTCAAGGCCTCTGAGGTTCTTCAAACAATTGCACAGCCAAAGCCAAGAATTGCTTTCTCTGGCAACCCACTCTCATTTTACTGTGCTGTCAACTATGTATTTCATCGGGCATGGTGGCCTTTGTGCTTGCCCACTTCTCCAACAAGAACTATGATTCTTCATTCCGTTTTATCCTTGCACATGGAGTGCCATTTCCAGATCAATCACCTGAAGTTTCTCCTTCCTACTCTTTTCAATGCCTTCTAAAGGATCAATTCTTCTCTTTTGCCTTTTGAATGGTGTTAATAAATAGGTGGCCAAGATTGTCTAGCTATATTGTGTACTGGCGTAGTTATTGCATACTTTAAAAAAAACCCTTGTGAACAGAGCAAATGGCTTTATAAGCTGTTATTTCATACTTCTTTTAGCCTTTCTGTTTGTATGTTGCATCTATGTTTGTCTTTTAAACTGAGTTTATAACCTTCTTGGTGTGGAAGAGAGAAAATCTAAGAATGGAGGCACCATTCTGTCAGCCACTGTGCAGAGCCAGCAAGATAGTCATCTGTGCTACAAAGTCCCCTAGGTATGGAGATTCTCTTTGAGAAAGGTACTGCTTCATGTAGGGGTGGCAGGATCTGGTCCCTGAAGTACAAGGTTGTGATGTTTTCTCAGTCCCTTTCCAGACTGTCACTCCGTTGTTGTTATGCAAAGTGGAATTCGGGGGTGGAGGCAGCATTATGTACATATTTAAGTTTGTATTGAACCTTTTGAAGATGGAGAACTTGCTCTCTGACCCTGCATATCATTGTCTTAAAGCTTATCATAAAGATGTGTTTACCCTCTGTTACTGAGTGTGCCTGACCTATAAGGGGTTAAGGTCCCAGGTGCCAGTTATCACCTGCCTTGGGCAGAGGCTAGAGCTGATGCCTTTAACCCTTACAGGCCCTGTTTGCCCTGTGACACTCCTTCTTGAGTAACAATGAGTGCATCTACATGAGACGTTTACTGCACAGTAGACTAATTGCTGTGCAGTAAAGTGTTGCCGTCTCCACATGCGTGGTAGTTAGGGCACAGTAGACTAATTTACTGTGCTGCATCCGGCAGATACAAGTGGGATCTAGTCCTGTCAGATACAAGTGGGATCTGGCAGCACAGTAAATCACTGTGCTTAAACACACATGTAGTCAGTGACATTGGAATTAGTTTATCCAGCTCAAATTGAGCTGGAGCATGTTCAGTTGCATTCATTGCATGTATAGACTCACCCAGTGTAACTGATTTAATCCTGGTGCATGGGGGAGTGCACATTGCACACCTACTCCATAGGTTTGTTGGAAGTGCAAGCTGGCTTTTAGAGAAGGCACTTTCCCTGAGGATGTGTTTATGAGGGGGAGGAGGGAGCATCTGAAAAAAGGGTAAGCTTCAACAGGCAAAAAAGGTTGAGGAAGAAAGGATAACAAGGTGAATATAACCAGGGCCATGAGCAGTCTGACACCCCTTTCCCTGCCAGCATTGCCTACTTCTGGGCTAGTGCCAGTTGCTTCTAGTCTATCTGGTGGAGGGAGGGTTGTGAACGTTTTGTTAATGCAGTTTCTGAAGGACTTCTTCCACTTCAAACTTTGTGATCTGGCGTTTATTGGAAGGAGTGGTTATAACCCAGGGTGAATACAGGAAAGGTACATGCCCCTAAATTTAACCAGGTCCTGGATGAAATGTGTGGTGGCTGATGTTTCCTGCATCTTGTATTTCCCCCTTGCACCCTGAGGATATTAAACCTGTCTCATGGTTGCTTTTCTAATATACAGGTAAAAGTGGCATAACAGGAACTAATTATGTGGCATCCTGTTGGAGTTTTCCCTCCTTCCAGCCTCAGAGCTGAACATAGCCTCTAGGGGCTTTGTGGAGGCTAGTTGACATTTATAGTCAAAGTGGGTTTTGGTTTCCTCTGCAGATGCTGGTCAAAGCAAGTGCCGTTTAGAGAGAACTCAGGCGCTGGAGCAGGCAAAGAAGCCCCAGGAAGCGGTCTTCATTCCAGAATGCAATGAGGATGGATCATTCACTCAAGTAAGACTACCATCAGCTTGCACCTGTCACTTTTTTCCCCCTTCAGCTGTAATGAATTATTTACTAGCATGTGACTTGAACGAGGCTAGACCTATGTGGGATAGGCTTATTTATTAGGAGCCATGGCCAGCTGCCGGCCCTCTGGCCTATTGAAAACTTGGTCTTCACTTGTATACATAAGACAAGATCATCCACCTTTGCTATAATTTGCATTGTTCCCCTTTTAAAAGTCCCAGTGGAAACCAAAGACTTCATATACTCTGCAGCTGAGCTCCGAAGTTCCCTTCTCACTCACATGATGTATATGTATTATGAACAGCAGAGGAACCCTGGCTTCTGTTCATAGCTTCTGCCAAAACAAGGTTCCTTTGCTCCTCTCCATACCTTCAACCTGTTCTGGTAAGAGCACTCCTTTTCCAAGCTGTCAGTTCAGATTGTCATCACAACTATATTCCCTTCCTAGAGTCCAAGTTCTCTTTACTGCTTGAAAACCCTTTATTTGGGAACATGGAATGAGTGCATGGAAGAGGGAGACTCTTTCCAGTATTGGCTTTTCATAATTTGCTTGCGTTCTCTTTTTTTGTTTGGAGCAACATCTCTCCAGCATCCAAGCAGGAGGTCATTTCCACTTTCTGCATTTGAGAAGTGCCCTGGAATTGCAGTCTACTTAATGCTGTTGTTCCAGGAGACAAACACCTTAACTTGGTGGAGAAAGCATTTGCTCTAAGGTCTATGCAAGATTAGTTTTCATTTTAATTTCAGCTGCAATGTTAGAGTGACCTTCCCAAACGTGGGTGAATTTGGAGCAGTGCACAAGCTTCCAGTGGAGTTCCAAAGGCAGCCTTTGTGTGGGTTGTTTTGTTTAGGGGAATAGTCATTTTGGAGTGATAGAGACTACATTATTTTTACTTTGACCTGCCCTATCACAGATCACTTCCTTTAGTAGCTGTCATGGTGGCCTTGAAAGAGATTTGTGCCTCTGGCTGGATCAGTGATTGACAAACTTTGTCAGGTTGCAGGCGAGAATATGACCCAGCTTGGGCTGACGTGAGCAAGTGCGAGGACCTGGGCAACACCACTGCCTCTTTCTCCTTGTGACAGCATGGGGAGAGCTCCCACAGTCACTGCTCCTCCCTGCACTGTCTCAAGGAGAGAAACTGCTGCTGAAGGCGTCTGCTAGCAAAAATCACCAAAGCTCCATGTCCACAGGTGGGATCAAATGGCCCCAAAGGCCAGATTCAGCCCATGGGCCTTAAGGTGGCCACCACTGGGCTAGGTGATTAAAGCTGAGAAGGTTGGTGATTTTTCTGGGCTTGCTGCCAGATTCCAAGCCAGGAACTGGGGAGCTTGGGTCCTGTTTATATGCGACTTGCCCATGGTCACCGTCTCTCGTTTAGATGGGATAGAGCTTCCCTGCTTCACAAGAGTTTCAGGAGTGACTAATGCATTATCTACAAAAAGAGCTGAAGTACTGTTCTATTTGTGTGCAAAGCATGATCCTTCTTGGGAAGGTAGGGAGTAGTCGCAGAGATTGTTAGTGTTTCTTGCTGCCTTGCCACTTCCTCAAACAACTATTAAGGTGTGGTCTTATGTAAAGGCATGTGGATTGCATTGACATTGGCATGGAATATTTATAAAACAGCGTAGCAGGCCAATTTAATGTTCTGAGGTGAACTTGTCTGCTTCCCCTGTCCCCCTTTTTATGGAATTGTTTCAGCATGTGAGTCCTGTCAGCTGTCTATCAGCATCTTGAAGACAAACAGAAGATAGAAGTTTGGCTGGATTGAGAGAACAGTTGTTGGAACAACTTCTCTTCCTGTCTTCAAACTGTTTTGTTTTATTTGATATGCTGATACCTGAACTGGTTGGGTTTGCTTTTTTTAGTGTTGTTGCACAATGCCCGCTCCCAGTATCTTCTGTGGAGAAGCAATGTAAACCTGCTTGCAAAACTTGTGTTTGATCAGACTCGAAGGGCTCCTATACATGTTCAGGGAGCCTGCTTCAATGTGCTGTAATTCCAGTACGTCAGAACAGACTTGATTTTAATCAAGACTGCTGGAGT
>NW_017729025.1:91415102-91415992 GCF_001723915.1 Gavialis gangeticus | reverse complement strand
ACACACACACCTCCTGGAGCATGTGTATAAATGCCCTAAGGGATGTGGTCCATCTTCCTTAAACCAAGGAAGATGGACAAGAAGCTTTATCCCTTTCTAGCTGAAATGATAGCCATTTGGATCACAATGCCGTGAGCTTCAGGTGGAGCGGCATCTTGGACCTGTCACAGACCTTGGTTTTGGATTAGATTTGGGATGTTGACCTAAGCTTACCACTAGATTCACTCCAGTGCAGTTTGGAGGGACAAACAGCCAGCTCCATTTTGCTCCAAGGTGTGTGGATGCAGTTTTGCCTGGTCGGGCAAGTCTGAGTTTCTGGACAAATTGTTCCCACTAAACCACTCTCATACAGTGTTTTGTTTTATTTATATAATATATATATATATATATAAAATTACACTTTTTATCAGTTAAGTCATGGCAAGCAATTTTTTGCCTTTAGGTGGTGGGGTTTGCTGTTCTAAGGCAGCTGTTAAAACAAGGGTCAGGAGAAAAGCCCAGTGGTTGCCACATTTCCTTGAGCTCTTCAGCCAGGTGTGTTCCTCTCTGCTACACAGGACTGATGCAGTCTTGCCTTGGATTGTATGCATGTCAGAGTTTCTTAGTTTTATAGTTCGTAGGGTCGGAAGGGACCTGAGCAGATCATCAAGTCCGACCCCCTGCCAAGGCAGGAAGGAGTGCTGGGGTCAAACGACCTCAGCAAGATGATTGTCAAGCCTTGTCTTAAAGACCCCCAGGGTAGGAGCCAGCACCACTTCGCTTGGAAATTGGTCCCAGATCCTAGCCGCCCTGACAGTGAAGTAGCACCTCCTGATATCTAGCCTGAATTTACCCTCTGCCAGCTTGTGACCATTATTTCTAGTCACTCCTGGTAGTGCTCAGGGAAACAG
>NW_017729025.1:91409565-91414913 GCF_001723915.1 Gavialis gangeticus | reverse complement strand
CTGTTGCCCAGGTGGTCGAGCACCTGCATCCCCCTCACCAGGTCGTCACCTGTGGCTGGGACTGGATCCAACAAGGCATCTCCCTTGGTGGGGCTGTGCAGCTCCTGGGTTAGATGGACGTCCTGCATTTGGGCTAGGAACCTACATGAGCGGTCAGACCTGGCTGACTGCTCTTCCCAACAGATGTCTGGAAAGTTCAGTTCCCCCATGATGACCATGTCCTTTGACCTAACTACCTCCGTGAGCTGATTTAAGAATTCCTGGTCTAGCTCTTCCCCTTGGTTGGGTGGTCTGTAGTAGACCCCCACCGTTAATTCTCTTCCCCTTCAACTGCCTTGTATTCTAACCCAGAGCACTTCTGTGTACCCCTCCTCTGTCTCTGTGCTACCTGGTGAGGATGTGTATTCCTCCGTAATGTAGAGCGCCACGCCCCTGCCTTTCCTCCCTGTCCTGTCCCTCCTGTACAGCCTATAGCCCTTTGATATTCACCACCCAGTCATGCATTGGGTCCCACCACGTTTCAGTGAGCACCACTATGTCTGGGTTGGTGTCAGCTGGCAGGAAGATAAGTGCCTCCTTCTTGTTTCCCATACTACAAGCGTTTGTGCAGAGGCATTTGAGGCCTCCTGTGGATGTGTGCACTATAGGCAGGGAACAGAACTGTTTTTGCTCTGTCCCTGTCCCATGTGGAACTTTTTCCAGGTTTATTCCACCCCTAGTCCCCTGCCTGTCCACACTAGGGCTGTGCGAAGCTTCGTCCCTTATTTGATTCTGTGACAATTCGGCCCGGTTCAGTGGCCGAATCTCCGAATCGAATCGGGAGACCCTCTAATCTCTCCGAATTAAATTGGACCCCTCTGAATTGATTTGGAAAGATTCGGGGATTCAGACATAGACACTGCTTTAAATGTTTTTTCTACATAGTTCTAGGGAGCAGGTGGCTTGTGAATGCTGCGATGTTGGGGTGCATGAGCATCTCACAGGAGCATGGGGGGCTCCCCAGCATGCTTGGCAGCAGACCCGGAAGTGGACCAGAAGCACTTCCAGTGCACTTCCTGATCCGCCTGGGAGTGTACTGCGCCCCCCAGCCTCCCCAGCTCGGCGATGGTGACAGGTGCCTCCTGGGTCTGGGGGGGCACCTGGTGTCCCCCTGTAGCCGATCACTGAGCTTGCGTACATGGGGGGTGGCCTGCACTTTCCCTGGTGAACCTGGAAATAGACTGGAAGTACTTCCGGGTTCACTGCCAAGCACGTGGTGGAGGGCCCCCATGCTCCTGTGGGATGCTCCATCTGTCCCACCTTCGCAGTGTTCATGAGCCATGCCTGGTACCTCAAGGTATGCAGAAAAAACATTTTAAAGCTGTGTCTGTGGCCGAATCGCTGATTCTCCGAATTGGCATCAAATCTTCAAATTCGGATTCAGCTGAATCAAATCAGGGGCAGTGATCCAAATCAATTAAATGAATCACTGTCTCTGATTTGGGCTGAATCTGAATTGAATATGGCCCATTTTGCACACCCCTAGGACAGGGTGTGGAGTTGTGGGAAGGGAATAGTTGCTGACAAGTTCTGTAAGCCGTGTTGTGTTCCCCTATGCATCTTACCCTTCCTGTCGTCCTTCCCCCTGCCCCCTTTGCTAAAAGGATTCAATAATAGTCAAATGATTACTAGGGAAAAGCATGTTTGTTTGTTTCCCTACCTACAAAGCAATAGGTGGTATCAAATCCCTATTCAGCATTACCATTTTAAAAATTCCTTAATCAGGGGAGGCAAAGTGCTTTTAGCTTCCTCTTATTTGAGGAAGTAAATGTGACCTGAAAAGAAGACCCCCAAAATGGGATTTTACTAACATTTGCTAAGATACTCTTTTTAATGCAACTCTGGGCCACTGAAGCCTGTTCATTATTGTTAAAGGAAGTTAAGAGAAGCTTTTTAAAATAAGAAAATATATATGTTCCTTATAATAAAAGGGCAAATTTTAATTGGGACTCATGGTAGAGGTGATGTCTTTTATTAGACCAACTAGATTTTTGTTTTAAGGTCTCCTGGACTTTTACAATCTTTTCTCCTATGCCTGATGAAGGATGTATGTGTCCAAAAGCTTGCAAATAAAAGATTTTTTAATTTTTTTTATTTATTCATATTTTTTGCAAAAATCTAGTTGGTTTAATAAGATATCACCTCTACCACGAGTCCTGATTTGCTTTTGCCTCTAAACGAATACAGCTACAACCTGGACACCTTCCAGGGCAAATGTTGACATTTAACAATAGTGATACAGGGCTTAAAATGACAGTCATTCAGTCCCCATTCTCTCTTCTGGATTTCTTCTCCCCCCCCAGCAAATGGTTTGCCTGCTGATGAATGCAGTCTCAGCCAAACAAACTTCTGAAATGTTAAAACAGTTTCAGTTTTCAGACCAGACTCACTAGAGCGTGTCGGTTCCATTTGCAAGAGGAGGGAGGTAGATAATGGTCAGCCTGTTCACTTGGGAACCCAATGTTTAGGGCACTTGCCTGGGACAGGCAATCTTGTCTGCTCATTCAGAACTGAGGTTTCTCACCTCTACGGGGAATGTACTTATTACTAGGTTATAGGGTTTTTCTGAATCTTCCCTGTTGGCGTCATTCTGCTTTGGGACACAAATCCCAGGCACTCACCTAAGATTTGGGATGCTCCAGTTTAAGACACTGCTCCCCCTGATTTAGAGAAGTGTCTTGAACCTGTCTTCCCCATCCAAATTGAGTACCTTAATTACTGGCTACTACAGGCTATTTGCCTCTGTTCTGGGATATGTGGTGTTACAGAAAGAATGGATTGCACTTAAGTGACTGACACTCATTCGTTTTCATGCAGACCCTGCGGAAACTGACATCTAGTACTAAACCATTTGTTTCCTCTGCACATCCAGGGGGTTGCAACTTGTAGTTAATGAACTAACCTTGCCATTAAGGCAGCTTGCAGATGTTAAAAAAACAAAACAAAACAAAACTGTGCTTCACTGGAAGAAGCAGCACGTTACTTCAACTTGGTTCTGCAGTGTCTATATAAATTGGGCACTTCATTGGGGCTTTTTGACACTTAGCTAAAGCTGATTCAATCAGCTATTAGATAAAAGCGCCAAAAAAGGCCCACTAAAGCACCTGATCTATACAGATGTTGGCTGAGTCGGGTCCCAACTAATGCGGTCTCTTTTGGGCATGTGCTGGGCTCAGCATGGGAACACGCTGAGTTTAAAGTACTGGGTTTAGTTTTTTTGTTTTTTTGAATATCTGCAAGCAGCCTAAAAGGCTCACTTGGGAAAGGCATCCAAAAATCTGAATGTTATTGCAGAAATGGCCCCCTTCTGAGACTTTTGGTACATTGTGCTTCCAGGTATCCCAAAAGATCACAGGAACAGTTTTTGCTCATGGTACCTTTAACAATTGGGGTCCTGTTGCCTGCTAAAACCCTCAAGACATAGACTTATGGGAACGAACCAATCTCAACCTGAGTTTCAGTTTTAACCTTTTATTATAACCTGATTCGCCCATTTCTAATTATACTGTTTTTTCTGTCTCTGTTCATCATCTGTAAAATGTACGAAGGAGCATCGTTACCTACAATCTGCTCTGCCTTCTTAGAATTGCCAGAGCCAGGGCCAGGCCCAGTCTGACAGTGTGGGATGTTCTCTTTGTACACTGCATATCATAAAGTTGCTTGATGTTCTTTGGAGGCTGTTGGTACTTTAACATAAATGGATTGTTTTTGTCTAAGAACAAGCTTTCTTCTCTTCCTGTAGTATTTGCTGCTTTTTTTTTTTTTTGCTTGCATGTGGGATTCCATGCACTGAATTTGACAGCATCTTTACAGCATCCACTTACAGTATCATTTTTTTTTTCCTTTCGTGTGGGGAAACTCTTTCCCATCACCATAGCTGTTAACACTTACCCCAGAGCAATATAATCATACAGATAAAATGTATTTTTCACAAGACAGGAGTGTTTGTTTGGATGCAATTGAGTATTAACATGTTAAACTAAATTATGCAGTACTTCCAAGCAGTTTGTTTCCATGATTTTTTCTGTACTTTATTTTACATGCATGCCATTTCTTTTCTGTGCCGTACTTAACCTGCTGTCTTTTTTGTTCCTTTTAAATTACACGGACTCTAACAGGTAACCTGCACACTTTCTCTGACAGCTCAGTGCCATTGGGCTTACTACCACGGACTAAGAGAGACTTGGATTTCTTCAGGTTTTTCCCATGTCTTTTTCAGAAAGACCTGGGTTTTAAAACAGTTTCAGACAAAGCAATATGAACATAATAGTCTTGCTGCTGCTGCTGCTTGCATACAATTGTGTGACTGTTTATGGTTTGTGTCACTGTCCTTCCTACTTACACTTTTTTGTACACCATCTTGCAGGGGGAGATGTACAGGTGACTGATAGCAATTCAATGAGAGCAGCCTTTTTCATTTTGCATAAATTTACTTAGTGCTGTTTCTTCAAGGAGCAACTAAGAGAGTGGTTCCCCAGCCATGTTGTGGTACATACTGCTCAACTGTTGTGCTTCAATTATGTTCATTTCCAAGCAGCTGGCTTGATAGTTGGAATAGCATTTATCAGGGTTGTGTTTTATCCATCTTAAATAGGCTTTAAGACATGTGGGCAAACGGTGGTGCAAGGCTGCTTTGGTAAAATGGTCCCTAGAGGTGATTTCACTCTGTTATACCAGTCCTTGTTCTGATAGCACTTGTGTATACATTGGTGGATTGAGGATTTCAAAAAGGCGGGTGTGGGTGGTATATTGCATCATTATATAACAACATGGATTTTTCTCCAGGTAAAAATAAACTAGAAGCTTTTCTAACATTAATTGGTTTAAGACTGAAGCAAAAAACAAATGTCACTTTACTGGAATGTGCATTAATTCCTATATCATATATTATGTATAAAAAAAACCCTCAACAAACTGGGTGAAAATAATCAGAAGATTGTTTTTTCTTTTGTCCTGTTTTAATTAGAATTGAATGTACATCTCTTCTAGATTCATAAAACTAAAAGTAGCATTGAGTATCTTGACAGTGCATCCATGCTTCCCTGAAAGTTATTTCCACACCTGAGTTAATGTTTTTAGGTAGAGTTAAAAACAGTCTGCAAGCCTGTGAAATAGGAGCTATGCTATCAGGAGCAGCTAGCAGAATTGCAGAAGCAAGAATAGCTTGATTAGTGGAACATCAAGACCATTAAAAAAGGAGAAGGTTGTTATCACATATGGAATGAAGAGTTTAAAAGGAATCGGGTAGATTATAATGAACCATGAAGTCAAGTGACTCCTTCACTGCTGGCTGAATAGAAATGCTGCTG
>NW_017729025.1:91403226-91404565 GCF_001723915.1 Gavialis gangeticus | reverse complement strand
AAGGTTGTTATCACATATGGAATGAAGAGTTTAAAAGGAATCGGGTAGATTATAATGAACCATGAAGTCAAGTGACTCCTTCACTGCTGGCTGAATAGAAATGCTGCTGCCACTGTCAGGCAGTTGGTTTTAAATTTTGGTTGGACCAGGAATCAAAGAGAGTGGTGCAACTGCAACCCCTCTGGATCTCCCCCTGCATGTATATTGTTTGTTCCTTAGGAGATATTTCTATAAGGGTACATCTGCTTTGTTTGCTTCTTGGAAGCCTAATCGCATAGTGCCTCACTAGCTACTGAATAGCGTATTCTCTGCTGATTTCACTTCACTGGGAGTTGAAAAGGCTAGCTACCTGCTGAGAGCCCTAAGTCCTGATTTACTGAAGCATTAGTAAGGGCCTTGTCACACAAGATGCTTAGCGTGTGTTTTATTTAGATTGTAGTAAACATTACTCTGCCATATTAAAAGTTAGAGCATGTTCTGAGCAGTCACGTGGCAATACGTACCATGATCTCCCCACCTACATGCTTCATGGGGATCTCTGGTGACCTGGGTCTCTGGCACTGGAGATGCACAGTGGGAGGCATAAGAAGTTGAGCGTGGGAGAGGGTACTGCCCCTGCTGCTGGATCCCACCAGTACACTGGGACCAGAGCTGGTTCAAGTCCAGTATTTGGGACCAGCAATCAGCCCTGAGACCGCAAATTGCTCATGTTTATCTCTGTGGAGGAGTCAGACAATAGCATAACACGTGCAACTTAATACAGCGTAGAGATACTCACTCCTCCCGCAAAAAGTCTTAACTTTGCTATATGTTTTATTTCTTGAGCTTGCAGATGCTTCTGTTTTAAGTGCAGTTAACATGCTCTAAGTGTAGCATGCAAGAAAGCTCTAAAAGATGCTTTCTTTGGCATGCTTGACAGCAGGACATCTCCCACAAAAAAGGAGTTTCATGCAGTCCTCTAAAGATCTGTGGTCTGACTGTAGTCACAGATGTTATTGCTGGGGTTTAACATTCATTATTTAGACTTGTTGCATACTGTTTGGAAAAGATTGCAGCAATTTTCTGTTATGTATAAGAGGGCCGGTGGCTGCTTCTTGTTGGATAAATAAAGTCAATAAACAAAATAAAAGTTCAAGAGTTTGTGGGGTAAAACAATTGAAGGAAGTGAATGAGGGTTGGTTATAAATCCTTCTGGCTACTGCAGCACATGAGCCTGGTTTCTTAGAAAACCTGCTTAACTTCTGCTATTGCAAAATCAGCCAGACTGTCCCACCCATGCATTTCTGAACCATAGTCTCTAGCTTTCATGAGGGTGTGTGGGGGGAGTTTGGGGGGTGGA
>NW_017729025.1:91392701-91403215 GCF_001723915.1 Gavialis gangeticus | reverse complement strand
TAGTCTCTAGCTTTCATGAGGAGTTACTGGGGGCATGACACAGAACTGTTTCTTTGTCTTATACAGAGCAATGAGCTGCAACTGCTTCCTCCCCACACTACTCCCCGGGTGCATCTATATGTGTGCTTTTACTGCTGAGTGGACTAATTAGCTCTGCAATAAAGTGT
This sequence comes from Gavialis gangeticus, assembly GCF_001723915.1. Classification (NCBI taxonomy): domain Eukaryota; kingdom Metazoa; phylum Chordata; order Crocodylia; family Gavialidae; genus Gavialis; species Gavialis gangeticus. The sequence continues at coordinate 91,403,048 of NW_017729025.1, read as the reverse complement.
CACAATTTACACGTGTGCCCATATTAGGGCACAGTAAATTAACTCTGTTGTAGGATGGTACTGTTGGGGATAATACTTGCTTCCAAACAAGGGTAATAGATGGAGAAAATGTAGCATATTAAAAGTGTGATAGGAAACTGACTTTCTTGTAAGGCATGGGCAGCACAAGCTTTAAAAATATTGTCCAGGAGTGTTTCTTTGTGAGTGGGACTTCATTCGGGCCTAAAGGAGGCATTTCCAAGTGAATTCAATTATTGACACCCTCAAGGTATTATTTAGATGAGTTTGTATTGGGGAGACTGCAGCAGTAAGCAACTGTTGATTTTTCTGGATCCCAGTATATGCATGAGAGGTCACCAGGACCTCCAGTGCATATGCCTAGGCTGGAGTGTAGAGGAGTTGAGGCTGCCCAGACCTTCCTTCCCCCCTTTAGATCATTGAGACAGAATCCAAAGGTTGGACTAAATCCAGATGTTTGATGCCTTGATGGCTGTAGTTAAATGCACATCTGGGAATCAAACCAAGGTCTCCTGTGTAGGGGACAAGAATTTTACCATTAAACCACAACAGGAGGTTTGGAGACTGCAGAAGATACTAGGGATCTCTGTCACAGGTTATTTCAGATAAATATTTGGTTACCAGTGAAAAGTTCCCGTGTAGTAGGAACTATCTGGATGTTGAGCAGGACAAGGAAATTTAGCCTTTCCTCTGTATAAAGCATGAGTGAGGCCACTGCTGGAATATTCATGTTCAGTTCTGGTGGGTAATATTTCAAACCAGATACTGGAAAATTTGGAAAAGTATAACTGGAATAAACTGAGGCCTATAAAATGTGATATATTAGCAACTATAATTAAGAGGCTTCTTATTGCTGCCGAAAAAGTTTCCTGCAAAGTAGGGAGAAATGTCTGATGGTCAGCAGCTCTCTGATATAGCAGGAGGAGAGGCATAACAAGATCCAGTGGAAGCATGACACATTTAAACTAAAAATAGGATGTCACTTTTTTAAAAAAGGGAGAATGAGTAACCACTGGGCAAGCCTATCTAGGCCTGTGGTGGATTCCCTAGCATGTGGAATATTTAAATGGCAATAGGATGCTTCTTTCTAAATGGCCTTCTCGGTACAAATGAAAATTATGGGCTTGAAGCAGAAACTTTCTGTATGAAGTTCTACAGATTTTTGTTGTACAGGTGAGAAACATGCATTTCTAGTGAGAATTTTCCACCACTAGAAATTATTCCAGGAGAGGCAGCAGTATAGACATGCAGTCTGCACCTACCCTTTCTCCTCTGCTCCCTTGTGCCTTTCTGAGAATGGGGTGATTCTGGTCTGCAAAAGCATGGGCTGCTCTACTCTTTCCTTTCTGGGAGGATTGGAGCAGTGGGCAAAGTTCCTTGCCTGTTTCTCATACCTGGGGACTCTGGACTAAGAACTAGACAGTGAGGGGTGTTGCTCCCTCTGCTTGGCTCCTGCGATCTGGGAACTGAGCAAACTGAGCCCTGTGGCAAAGTTCCCACCTACTCCACACACCAGGGACTCCTGTGTAGAAAGTGGGCTGGTGCTTTGCCCACTACCCCGGGAGAGCCTTTCCAGCCTGCTTCCTGGCCCTTCCAGCTTTCAACTCATTGCCTCTGCCACCCAGCTAGGTGTTGGAGACAGCAAGGGGAAACCAGAGGGGACTGTCCAATTTGGGGAAGAGGCAGCTAGCAGTGGCTGCTGCTTCCGTCCTCTCCCAAACTATTCCCAGGAAGGAAGGGAAGCAGTGGGGCAAAGACCCAGGCATGCTTCTCACACAGGAGACTTGCACCACTGCTTCCTCTGCTTGGCTTCTGGTGCCTGAGTGGAGGCAGTGGGGCAAAGCCTATGACCTGCATGCTACACCAGGGTCTCTGGGCACTAGGCATTGTCCCCTGCCTGCCTCTTGCTTTAGAAATCCCAGAGTGAACAGCAGGAAGGGGGCGGTCCTGATTCCTGTGCTCTGCTTCACTCCCTGTACTTGGCTCTAGGTGCCTGGGAGCTGAGAAGAGCGAACAGCAGAGCAAAGCCCCCTGTCTACTTCTTACACTGGGGGCCCTGGTATGTGGGGAGCCAGTGGTGAATAGCTGCTGAATGGTCCTCCCCTCTCTTCCTGGTTTGCAGCGGGGTGTAGAGCAACTGCCCTAACAGCTTCTCCAGAGCAGGTTAACCCAGGAGCCTTTCGCTGTAGCTCCACTTGTCCTGGTCTCTGGAAGGAGTTAAACTGAGGGAAAGTGTTCAAATATTCATTCTCCTAGAACTGATTTCTGCCTGGTTTGAGAGAGCTTCTTTTATTTTTCTCCCTCCGCTGCCATGTTTTGTTGGGGAGAAGAAGCATGAATGTCTATGCATGTGTGGCTTCTACTGGGATAATAATGTTTCTACTGGGAGAATAATGGTTCTCCTGGTAGAAATTGAACATCTGTACATGTCCTAGATCTGTGGTTCCTTGTGCTTTAAATTTTGTTACTGCAGCAGTGGTCTGAATAATGATTGTTACCTGTGTCTGAACAAAACTGAGTGTCACCGATGTTCATGAAGACATGAGCACCGCACACATGGATAGTGTAGCTCCACTGTGCATTCTCCTGCTTCTGCAGTGTCTTCTGAAGACTGAAATTTGTTTTCTTTTTCTTGTGGAAATGTTGCCCTGAATGCAGATGGAATGTTTTTCTTCTCCCTGTATTATTGAAGGAGCCAGGAAACGTTTGTTTTTTTGTTTCTAATCTATCACTTGGATATGAATCGGTTATCAAACTCCGTCTGAACAGTAGTTACTGTAGTCTGAACATTGTTGTTTTTATGTTTTAGTGCAATGCTGCTCTAAACTGTTCCAACTCCATATCAGGCACTCCTAGCACATCTAATAACAAACGTCTATCCATAATCCCCCAGGGACTGGCTGAAGCTAACCCACAATTACTGTTTAACCCTCTTCCATTGTCTGTGTACATGTACATAAATCCCCTTTTCCCATTTCCAATTTATCTTGTGGAAAATAATCCCTTGATTCTCCTTTGTCACATCGTTGTAAAGGGATGGATCCAGCCAGTCCTTTTTTTTTAAAACATTTTGGAATGCTTTGGAATCTAATTCTGGCATCTCCAGCGAGGTATTGAAGAGACCTCAACAATGGCTTCATTCTCCAACAAGAATTAAGAGGCAGAGAAGCCTGCCAGTGACTATGGTTTTAATGTTTTCATATTCTAATGAATTTGACAAGGGCAGGAGTTTATTCATGGGACCAGTGGCTAGAGTGTTAGCGTCTGTTCGATTTCACACATTGTAACCGTTTGTAGGGGATGTGGGTAGGGGGAATAGAGGGAACCACTGTAGCACTTCTAATTAATTTGGGCACCAGCAACAGAGAAATTTTTGTTGGCTGCCTTTTTTCTTGCTTTTCATCTCTCAGATGAGCCACGATCAAGATGGCATATCCCGTTTTCCTGCCTGATCACTAGTTCAGGTAGCTGCAGACTTCACTTGAAGATAACTTGGTCAGAATAGTAGACTATTGAAAAATGATTTTTCTTTCTTTTTTTTAAATATCCACATCCTTGTTTCTTGATGATTCCATAGTACATATGCATAGGTTGTTATTAACAATGTTCAATTATCAGCTAGGCAAACTTGCTTTGGGTTCTTAAAGTTGGGTTGTACCTTCCTGCTCTCATATCACCATGAAGTTGGAACTTAGCTAATACTTTTGCTTCCATTTTGAGAACCCTTCCCTCTCCCTACAACTATTGCTTTGCAAGGTTAATGTGAGCAAAAGAGGAGACCAACACATATGTTATCATAAGTAAAACCAGATAATATGACTTAGCATTTAAACTTTGATAAAAAATCCAAATAAGATTCTAAAATTCCAAAAGGAGATCTATGCAGTAAAAAGGTTTTTATGCAGGTGTTGGTTTTTCTGACTATAAATGTATTCCGTTGCATGATTCGCCATTGAGCAGACTGAGGGACTGTTAAGATTGAATGTGAGTTGAAGGCTTAGCTGAAGGCTGAATTTTAAATAAGGATAAACATCTAAATTGGAAAAAGTGTGTGGGGAGGGGTTAGAGAAGATGGAGGGAGGGGTGGGAGAACCCTAAAAAAAAGTTCCCAAGAATTTTAGAGACCTGAATGTGGTAGCCTTGTAGACACTAACCCTCATCTGTCTCTACTGGGCAAAAGCTGACTTCAGGAAACTCCATAAATGCCATACTTCATTGGGATTAGACTATCTGTTATACCTTTTTTTCATGTGGTGCACAAAATGATGATTTCTATTTAGCACAGGGTGTCTAACAAGAGTGCTCATAAATGGTTTCTCTTGGGCTCTCCTAGGGTCTGATCCAAAGCTTATTGAGGTCAAAGAGTTTTGAATTAGGCCCCAATTTCTTGAAGTGAACCTGCTCATAACAATTAAACTGCTTGATTTTACAGGGCAGTTGAAGAAGAGTTAATGAAAATAGAATCAATTTAATAATAAGAATATCAAACTCAATAGTTTCTCTGTAATGAATGTGACATGCTACATGACTTTCTAGTGTTATAAAGGTTTTATTGGGTCTCATTTGAAAAAGACTCATTTCACCGAGGTGCTCATGGTTAAACTCTCCCATCCCAGATGTATCAAATTGCTTATCTTTTATAGATAGGGCTGTGTGAATAATAATACAATTTGTACTTTGATATTTTTCTAAACTTTGGCTAAAAGAATACCATGCAACACAAATGACATGGATCTCCTGCAAAAATAAATACTGGCATTATAGGTGATTACAGTAAAGCACTAGGCTTCTGAGAATAGGAAGTGTATACGTACTGTACATGTATTTCTCCTTCATAACACCAGAAATGTGTTATACAACAATTGCAGTGTGTGTCCTTGAGGCAAATACTTATCATGACAGGTGAATACTTGCTGCTAGCCCTTTCTAGCTGAGCAAATCACATGTCAGTACTGTGGGGCATAAGGCCCAATTTAAAATAGCTGTGCAACACAGTCATGAAAGAAAAATACCTTTGTGTATAGCTAGCAGCCTTCCCCAACAGGAATAAGAAGTCCAATCTTAGTAATTCTTCTAATCCTTGAGCATGAATTTTACAGTTGGTTCTCCTGACAGCAAGCATGCTGTATTGTAACTTCATACACATGCAAATATACCAAAATAAACATAAAATGCAATGAAAAATAAGCAAATTCCTTTTACTTTGCCAAATCACATTTTACATTGCTTTGAATATGCCACTAATTAGATGGGCTCATAAGAAACATAGCAAACTGATGAATGGCTCACTATATTTATGGTGCATTTGAATAGTCTGTAGTTCATTCCATGATATATTGGGAAGGAATAAAAGTGAAAGTGCACAAATAGCACAATGACTTGAGGAATATACGTGCACACGTGGTTACTGTTGGTTTTGGCCACTAGATGTGAATTTGGCTTGAGGCAAAATGATTGCTTTGCAAGTCAGTAAAACCCAAGATAAACACACTGCACCGTGTTATAATTGCTCTTAGGTCACATTTTATGTGATACCCAAAGCCTTTTAAAAGTCTGTCATTAAGTCCCTGAACAAACTCGGCTACCTTGTAGAATCTTATCCAGCTGTCAGTGAAGGGGAAGAAATATTCTAGGCCTGAAGTGACCCCTCTCCCCTCCTCCCCCCATAAAGAAAGTGTGACAGGGTCCTGTATGAGTATTCTGTCCTGGATGGCGAAGACTGGTAATGGGAAATGTTTTGGATAAATTAGCTTGAAAGAGAAAAGAATGAACAGAGCCCTTGTTAAAAAATAAAACAGAAGTTTGAAGGATGATCTCATTGTACAGTTCTGCGGTGTTGAGTTTTTAGCCATCTTTATGGTGATGTGGGCATCTGTAGGTACATTTATAGGACTGGAGGCACTATTGTGCAAATGCAGACCCCATTTAAAGTCTGTAGTTGAGGTTTGTGTATTACATTAACAGGCAGTCCTTTAAACTAGGTGCGTCAAACATGCATGACTCATGGGCTGCATATAGCCTGGAGAGGTAGGTCATCTGGCCTGCCATCTTCTCCCAGTGCCAGAATGGAGGGGAGGGGGTAGAAGTCACTTACTTGTGGCGTCTACATCCCTCCTCAACCTCATGCTGCTGTTAGGGGTGGTGTTTTATGGTGGCACAAAGTGAAAGCAGACAGATGTCCATGCCCTTTGTTGCATCACGGCCACAGATTCAGGCATTTGTGATGCAAAGTAGTATTCATTTGTGCTGTTATTTTGAGGTGCATGTCTGTTTGTTTTAAGGTAGGAGAGTGTGGGTGGCCTGGAGCTGCCTGTGATCTCCAGCTACTGTGGACAGGTGCTCCTGGGACTCCAAGGGCCCAATTTTACTGCCCTGGGTACCCCCCCTGCAGGGAAATTTGTGAGGCACATAGGACTGGGCCCTTGAGGACCTGGGAGCACCTGCCTGGGTTTCCCTGTTTGCAGAGTCATGTCCTGAGTCATGTCCTGCAGGATCAGGCCCCTGCCACTCCTGTCCCTACAGGCCACCAGATAACAAAGCAGCTGTGTTGAGACATATCTCAGAACAATTGATCCGCTTCCTTTGGTGACATGTTTTATAGCCTCAGTGACTGTAGGGGCTGCTTCATCACCTTTGCCTGTAGCTGGATGAGGCTGAGGAGGGGCTGTGAGTCCACATAGACACCCTGGCTGCTTGCCCTGCCAAAACTTTTCACCACAACAGCGACTGGCTGCAATGCTACGGCTTCTCTCTAGGGCTGCCAGAGGTGGGATCGTCCTTTTGTCTATAATGAAGTCAAAGGTGTCTTTAGCTTTATCTGTCTGCCCACTATTTTACAAAAACTCTAGGAAAGTTTACATTCCTCTGAGCTTCCAACTTCCCCACATCTGGTAGGAAGTGTATTGTCTATGTGGGCTAGAGGGCCCTCCTAGAAATAGTCTCCTGGCCTTTTTGACTGCTCACCTGAGGCAATCACTAAATATTTTTAAATCTGTGCTTACATATGACTGCACACCTGTTGGTTCAGTACGAATGATTTTTCATTTATCTATGAACTGTTTGTGCAAGTGAGAATACCAAAAGAGGCCAGGCTCCTCTTTTGTTCAGTGATGATGGCTGGAAAAACTGCAGTGATGATGACTAGTCTCAAGCATCTGCCATGGAGAGAATGTTGTTGAGCATGGTGACATAAAAGGCAGGGAAGGAGACTCTTTTTGACTCAGCAGATGGTGGGAGTGATACCCATTTATGTACAGATGATGGCACATTTTATGAATACCCATAAACCAAAGGATGGGACCAGACAAAATACAATACTATACAACAATGCTGAAGTGTCTTCACATTACATTCTGTCACTTGTCTTTTCTTATGAACTGATGACTGACTGGCTGGTTGGTGCTGGGGAGATTAATCTCTTTAACAAAATACAATTTCCATTGTCCAAAGAAGTGTCTGCCAACACTGTAAAAGCTTTTCTGTTGTATGACCTCCCATGCTGAGAGGATGATGCTTTCAAACTGAGCTTTCAGCTTTGAGGTGCTGGATAAATAGTAATGCACAAGAGCTGAGATGGGGTAGGTGGGGCCATGGGAACTGAAGCGTCTGAGATTTGGCTTTCCTTTTTCCCAAACAGGTGCAGTGCCATACCTATACTGGATACTGCTGGTGTGTCACACCCGATGGCAAACCCATCAGTGGCTCTTCTGTACAGAACAAAACTCCTGTATGTTCAGGTACTGTGGGGTGGGATTTAATTATGCCTTTATTCAGTAATCGAAGGGAGAAGCTGTTTTTGTTCCCAGTGCCAGTAGCTCAATATTTTCCAGGTGACTTTAAGAAACAAAAATTGCAGTTATCCCGCGCACACACTCCAGCTGTTTGCTCTCTGACCTGCCAGATAGCTTGGGCTCTTAATTGGTCTCATGATGGTTGTGGTATCTTCATTGTGGATTAAAGGGCACCTGCCGCACTGAAAGATTTATTGAAAATTGTTCTTAAAGTGAAGAAAGTGATGCCCTGACAAAGCAGAAATAACTGTACTTGCATGTAGACCAGAATCCACAGGTGGTATATCTTTTGAGTAGAAGCTTTCAGTTTAAATTATTTAGATGCATTTTAAAGTTGTTTTGGCTCTGCTTTATTGAGTTAGCACAGAAGGGCAAGAGAATTTTTAAAGCCCTTGACAGCTTCATGGCTGCTTTGTAACAGAGCACAAGCAGTAGAACTGCAGTGTGCTTCAACATCTAGAAATATTTGTAAGATGAGCTTCATCTAGCCCCTTTTTTGTGGGGAGATCATCAGTTTGGAGGTAATGGTGAACTGGACCAGCTGTAGACTTCTGGCAGAATTAACCTAGTGTATGTGGTCGCTGGTGGAATAGGGGGAAAGCAGATGTGTCACTGCTCTAGGGGATGCTCTTCTTCCTGCCCAGGCCACATTTATTGAAAATGGTCAGACTGGCTGATCAGTGGCTCCAAGCTCCAGTGATCAGTCCAAATGAGAGATGGGTAGAGAAAGTATAAAGACAGCAGTTATAGTATGCTGATCTTTCTTTCAGTGCAAGGATGACTTCCTATAGTTAATGTAGCTATAGGGAACACTGTAGTGCAGGAACCAGTGCATGCAAACATAGTGTGGAGTGTTTACACAGCATAAGGAAGCCTTGTGCTGCAAAAGACCCTGATGGTGTTTGGCTTCAGGAAGGAATCCTTCTTGGATATGAAGGGACCAGTTCAACAGTAGAACATGGTTTTGTTTTTCGTATTTTTGAAATGGGATTGTCAAAACAGCTATGGGTCTTAATTTCATTTTTTTTAAATATAAAAGGGCTTGGTAATGCCTCATTTATAAGGCAATTTGAGGAAACCAATGCATGATATTCTATTTCATTTGAAGATATAAATGAAGTTGCTTGTCAGAGATCAGCCAGCGTATCCTCAGGATCCTGGTTCCTCGGTAACAGTTGATGACATTCCTGGTTAAATACAGGTCTCGGGCCCTGCTCACTGTCTTCGCTAGTGTGAAGCTCTCCCTGTTCCCCTCCCCTGACCTCCAGCTGACTTGATCATCAACTTGTGTTCCTTACCTTTTACAAATGGACATTCCCTCACCTTTGTCATATCTTTCCCTCCCCCCAGTCATTAGTATTGTTTTCCATCCCCATGTCTCTCCTCCTGCTCTGGGATTTGATCTCAAGTCTCCCTGGCTCACTGCAATGTTGAGGCCCTTTGAAACCTTGGGCCCTGCGACTACTTTATGTATCTCTTGTTTTAATCTGACCCTGATTTGACATCTCTAGTGCCTAACTATTCCTTGTGTTGCCTTTAAGTATTTGATGGCATGGATTGCTACTGAGGAATCTCTGAATCCTAAATTGAGTTGTTGGCAGGCAAAACAAGCCCTGCCAGCTAAGATCTCAAATTGTATTGATGTGACGTGGTGTGGTTATGTAGTCTCTAAACAGTGTCTCTCTTTTTGTTCTCTTTTTAAGGTTCAGTAACTGATAAGCCTTCAGGCCAGGGTAATTCAGGAAGGAAAGGTGAGTGGAGTTCTGTGCTTTAGTAAAATGTTTCTTTAACTAGGGCTGCCTGGCCGGGTCTCTTGAGATGGTGTAGAGCTTTGTATTGCAACAAACAGGCCTAGGAAGACTCTTAACAGGCTTTCAAATGTACTCCAAAAACATGTGGAATAAAGCACAATCCAATTCAGTGCACCACCCTTATGGGATAAACTGTATATACCTTGTCCTCAGCATCTGAAACATAGGGCCCTGCTACATGTTCAAATTAAAGCTTGATAGAAAACAGCTATAGAGTTATTACACAATTTCAAGCACTAACTTTGTAGCTGGTTGACACTCTTTATAGCTTGATAGTCATTTTTATCATATGATAATTACTTTGCATGTGTGGCTGGTTTAAATTTATTGTGCAATCAACCAGTTAATTGCATAATATATGTAACGTGTAGCAGGAACTGTAGGATATTAAAGCAGATTGTTCCAAAGGAGCAAAATTAACCTTCTTGTGCTTAGTTTACTATTGAAGCTTGTACTCTGCACTTACAGAAAAAAGTTGAGGGCACAAGGCTGGGGAGGCAGGCAGGAGGTTGGTGTGAGGAGGGATCTGCACAAGTTCTGTATTGGGTAGGACTCTCACTGAGTTCAATGGAAGCAGGTTTCTGTTTTCTGAATGCTTTTGCAAATCATACCCTTAGGTCCTTTTAGTGTTTTCCTGCAGCACAAGTTAAATGAATTCTTTGCCATTCCTCCCTTCCTGTATGGCTCCCTCCGTTTGACCCCAGTACTCTTTCCTGCCATGGCAGGGG
>NW_017729025.1:91367470-91392690 GCF_001723915.1 Gavialis gangeticus | reverse complement strand
TATGAAACTATGAAACTATGAAACTATGGCTCATCCTCACTGAAGTGCTAAGTGCTAAAAATATCACATCTGTCTCTTCATGTTTATACACATTCCTTGTCTTTATAACATGCATCGAGCCAAATCATCTTGGACAAGATAACTGTGGAACGGTAAGTATGAGAACTAATTGGCTTCTGTCTCTAACTGCACCATATACCCAGGCACTCTTTTCAGCGTGGTCTTGGTTTGTCTCCTTGCGGTAGGAAAACAGTGCTCTACCAGCCTTGGTCCTGCTGTTGCAAATGAAGGCTGTTGCCTTGGACATCCCTGCTAGAATATCTGAATTGGGAATTTTCTTCTTCTTTTCTACCAATCACATCTGGCACCACATCACAAGAAAATGCCTGCCTTGCTGCTTAGGGAAGGTCTACACAAGACAGTGCAGCACTGCATGGATACTGAACTGAAGCCATTCAGGCTTAATCCAAGTATTCCTGCAAAGTACAGCATTGTGCTGCATAGACATAACCTTAAACTCTAGTTAGAGTAGTTTTTTCTATGGAAGGCGGTCAGACTGGCTTAGCCCTCCCTCCCACTCCCCCTCAACTCAAAATGATGGTAACTTACCTTAGGAGTCACCTTTTATTTAAGTCTTTGGAGAAAAGGAGCGATGCTGCATTTTGAAAAAAATCTCTCTTTAGTTATATTCAAACATGGATTTATTTAATATTATAGTTAAATAGTTATTTATAATATTTATAATAGTATTATACTTGTGTATAGTTAATATTTAATGCTTAATATTATATTTAGAGACAGATAGATAGATGTGTGTGTAGAGATGTATATAGATCTGTAGATCGATATCAGTCTGTCAAAGACAGAATACTGGGCTAAACAGACCATTGCTCTGATCCAGCATGGTGCTTTTTATGGTTCTAAACCAAAGCTAAGCCCCAAGCAGATATTTGATTTGCTTGCACTACAGGCCAGACCTGCAAGTAGAGTATTAACAGACACCCAAACATATTATTAATAGTCGTGTTATACAGAGTTTCAGGTTTAACACATAATCACACATTTACAGAGGTATGCCTTTGCCTAAAGAAGAAAAAAGTGGACCACATACATTCTTAATTAGAAGCACTGAACATGTACAGTCTGCTGGTGGGTGAACAGGAGAGAGAAAGGCATTAACGTATATATAAATACTTATACTCTACATATGTATAGACATCTATATGTACAGTGCCATAGCAATGAAGTTTGGCTCCTGGGGCAAAGCCTGCAGCGGTAGCCTGCCCTCACCCCCTGCACAGATCTGTGGGGCATATGCCCCACCCCATGCTTACTCAGGAGTACATGCAGTGGCAGGAGCCACCCATCCCCATGCCCCCACAAATGAGCCACTCACTGCTCCAGGCAGGGCCTGTTGGTGCCCCTTTGCTTTGGTGCCCAGGGCAGTCTCCCCACTTGCTTCCCCCCCTAGGTTTTAAGCATGTCTCCTAATTTCAGTGGTACTCCCTAGTTCTAGTATTCTGGGACTGGTAATATTGTAGTTGTTCTAGTCTCTTCTGCTGTCTGCCACTGCCACTCTAATTTCCTCTGTTCTGGAGAAATGAAGAGAGAACCCATGCCCTTCATCCCCCTCTTTTATATAGTAGACTGGGGATGTTTGGGAAAAAGGCAGTGAGACTGTGCAGTTGTTCTTAACGGATTAAATTTGTCTACGTGTACTGGTTCTTCTTGTAGCTTTTGCAGAGTGGAGTTGTTGGAAGACAGGTATATCAAGCCAACAGTATGCTGCATTGCATTAACAGGAGTGTTGCTTGCAAATCAAGGGAAGTGATCCCTGGTGAGCCCTTACCTGGAGTACTGTGTCCAGTTTTGTATTGCAGACTTCAAGGAGGATGTGGACATTTTGGAAAGAGTACAGCAGAGGGTGACAAAATGATCAGGAGCCTGGGAGACAGGACTTGTGAGGAAAGGCTGAAAGAACTAGTGTTATTTAGCATGGAGAAGAGAAGACTGAGGGCGGATTTGAGAACAGTTTTCAATACCTGAAGGGTGATTATTACGGAGAGGGTGGAGATGGGATTTTCTCTGTGGCTAGAGGCTACAGGACTGGGAGCAGTGGCCTCAAGTTGCAGCAGGGAAAATTTAGACTGGAGATTAGAAGGAACTTTTTGACTGAGAGAGGTCAAGCATTGGAACAGGTACCTAGACAAATTGTGGAATCACCATGCTTGAAAACTTTCAAGAGCAGGTTGGCAGGGAGAGTTTAGTCAAGGATAATCTTCCCTTATGAGGTCCCTTCCAGCCCTACTTTCCTGTGATCATATGATAAGCATGACTGCTAGTAAGTAACTCCTCCTTCTCTCTGCCTTGTTTTTAACATCCCCTGCCAGTTTTTTGTTTTTTTTTTGGTCTGTATTCACATGCATATTTTAGCAAAAGCCATATGATGTGATGATAGCTTATTCTGACCAGTCGTAACTTGTTAAAAACATTTAAGATGGCAAGTAGCAATCATTCTATATTTGGTAAGAGATGCTTCATTCTTGTTATGTACAACAGGCCTGGGGAGAAGGAAACTGCTTATAATGAGATGGGATGAAAGTCCAGTGTTTCCATGACATGGCCTATGCTCAGACTTGCAGTTTTGGCTGTAGCCAGCCTCCCCATATGGGAAGTCAGCCAATTCACATAGACTAATTCACTGAGCAGTGGGTTCTGTTCTGTGGTTAACACGTACCATGGGGTTGGTCTGACCAGTCACTGCTCAGGATTTATTTATTTATTTTATTATTGCAGTTAAAAGAACCTGTAAAGAAGGAATACTGTCCAATAGAGATTGTTTTAGCTCTTCAGGGTCACAGACAGGAGGATTTTAATGTTAGAAGTTTATTTCCAACACATTGCATATATCTTAATTCCTACAGGCTAATGCTGGCAGTCCAAAATAAGGCCATGTCAGGGCTGCAGACTTCTCCAGGGGAGAAACTGAAGTTATGTTAGTTTGGAGTGCTCTTGCCCAGAACTGCTAGCCCAAACAGTCTGTATGTTTTGACTGAGACAATCTGCACCTACTGATCATTCTGTTTTTACTACTCTTTGTCTTTCATGGGGGGAGGAGGGGAGCTTCGAGGATGTTATCTTCAAAGAGTCTGTAGGTATCTATCAGCTTAAAATGGGCAGTATGGATGCTGCTGGAGATGTACCTTTATTGAACTGGTTGAGAAGAGTGGAGAAGTTTCACTGCTCTGCTGCTGCAAATATGGGTGCTAAGGTTGAGGTTAGGGACTAGGCTTAACATTAAGATCTGGCAGTGACTCAAGTGTCTTTGACCCAATTAAGTTTTTACTGAATTCTTTGAATCTTTGTCTTGTTGCTTTTCTTTTTTCATACCACAGCAAAGCCTGACATCAAGAAAGCAAAGTGATAAAGTTCCCTATCATATGAAGGCTGGAGCCTATTGTTTTGGCTAAGAACTGAAGTTCATGCCCTGACCCCTACCCTGGAGAATCAGATGCATAACAAAGACAGAAAAGAACATCTTAAGTATCTTATAAGTGTGCTCAAGATAAGAAGATCTTATAAGTGTGTTCCAGTATCTAATCTTCATTAGCAGAAAGGGCATGTGAGGAAACCAGTTTTAGCTGCATGTATCCTTCCCCAGTCAGAAATACTCAGTTTTATATGGCAGAGTCTAAAACAAATATTGAAATAAAATCTTTCTCGACTCCTTTTTTCCTTAACCATCTGCAGGCTTGCTACAGTTTTACCCATTAAATAGTAGAACTCCATCAGTGAATAAATGACTGTAATATTCTACACGTTCTGTAACTTTTTCATCTAAAGGTCTCCAAGCACTTTAGTCATTAATCCATTAAAGCTTTGAGCTAGGTAAGTAGAATAGCATCAGCAGAACGAATAGCCTGAGGTGCAGACATTAAGTGACTCCCTACAGCTGCACAGCAAGTCAGTGACAGAACTGGGGAGCTGGAAATAGAATTATTTTCTCTCTATATGTCCTTTTGTGTTGAGCTCCAGGCATGAGAGGGTGCTGTCTCCCAGACTGAGGGAATCCTCTGAACCCTTGCTGTGCGAGGACTTCATTTTTTTTTCTTTCCCCATTGGCAACAGTTGCTGGAAAATCCGTTGCTGGAAATCTGCTCTTCTCTTTGCCTATCGCAAAGAAATGGTTGGCTGTATCTCTAAGGTTCTTCACCCTTTACTGGGGATACCTTAGTTCAAGAACAAGAAATTAGCCTATTCTGTGTTCATGTACCTGCCAGTTTATATCTGTTTTCTCAAACGCATGCTGCAAGAGAGGAGATGAGTGGTACTGCCTCTTCAGCAAATCTAGCCCTTTCAGTCTCATGTTGCTCTCACTTTTGAGATGAGGAGAATACCAAAGAAATGTTTCTAACCTCAGATATGCTGTGTTGCAATACTGCAGTTTGGCCATGGGGTTTTCTCAACCTGGTTCATGTCTACAGTTGCAGGCCTCCTGGTACAATGGGCAGCAGTGCCAATTCAGTCTGGGCACAGTCACTTTTTGCCACACATTGACTGAAACTTGTTGAAAAATTGCTTGCACTTCCCATGGCATTATCCTTTTTTTTTTCTTTTCCTGAGCCCTGTTCTGCAATGCTGGGTTATATTCCTAGTCTCTTCAACTTTCTCTGCAGCAGGCATTGCCAGGCTATTCGAGGACTAGCATTGAGTCTATTCTAGGATTCATGTGGCAGAGTGGACTAACCACTACCCTTCAGATACTGTCCAGAAGTCTAGTCTTGAATGTGACTCTGTACAAAGAAACCCCCACAACTGCTCAGGGCTAGTCTATCCTCACAGACTTCCAAGGTATTATGAAGACCTAGTATATTCTGCCATGATAGCCTTAGCAAGTGACTGTGGTTGGAAGGCAGGAGCTGGAGAAGTCCTGCTCCTCCTCTTTCCTGGCCTACATGTCTGGAGATTTGAGTCTGGAGGGACGGTCACAAGCTTTCTCCCCCTCACAGGGAAAGGGGGAACGAGTCTTCTGCCACCAGCATGGCAAGCTTTGTACCTGTGCAACCAGCTGAATTCTGCATTTGTATTGAGTTGCTCCTTGTTTAGGTACAGGTGCTGGACTCTAGGAAGTCTTTTTTTCTAAATAAAAGTGGGGATGGGTCCCAATGCATCTTGCCTAAAAGCTGGTACTCCTGTGACCCATAGTACCACTTCCCCAGGTAGAGGTAGAAGAGAGTTTTCACGAGATCCTTCCAGTGAAGACCCCATCTTTTTTGCTTGGATATTGCTCTCTGGTGCCATTTGTTCCTTCTTATGTGTGCCTTGTGCTCTTCTTTTGGAGGAAGACTTTTCTTCAGATTGCTAGCCCTTTGCCATTAGGAACTTGTTGTACCAATTTACTGCAGCTGCTCCGTACTTTTAATTACTTTGCTTTTAGTATGGAATGGTAGATGCTGCATCCAGTCCCATGCTGAAGTGTTCATGTTCTGAGGAGCAGTTGAAATGCACCCTTGTAGCTGACGTGGTTGGATTTCTTCCCTGCCTGAAGAATGCAGAAAGCTCTTTTCCAGCCAGAGAGAAACCGTGCCACAGGTTTAAAACAAAATGAGCAAACTCGTAAAACAAAACACAACTCCTCTTTTACTTCTGTGGAATGTCGGGGCTATCGGGGCTCAGAGCTCCAGCTTTCACGTGTCAGAGCACTGAGCAGTATCGTCCCTACTCAGGCAGTCTTTAGAAAGCAGACGGGTTAGGAGACAGAGGGTATAAAGTAAACATATGCAGGTCCTTTCATTGTTGACCTCCATAAAACCCCTCCCTCCAACTGCCTGCTTAGAACTGGCAACAAAACAAGTGAATTAAGTGGAGAAAAGAATTAGAAGGGTATGACTTTCACTGAAGATGAAGAAGGTCTTGTGTTTGAAAGATTGTCTGACTCTATCCCAAGTAGACAGTTGGTCCAATAAAAAATAACATCCTAAGAAATCCTTGCCTCTCAATGAGAATCTAAGCATAGATCACTGCAAGTTGGCACTCTCTGTTCTGAAAATTATTTTAGAGATGTTTAGATCATTCTTCTAATCAAAGTGAATATATCAAACAAGAGATCAGGCTAGAGTTTTAATCTGTGATCAACAGAAAACTAGCATAAAATGCTCTAGATGAATTGTCAGTGTCCTGTCAACATAACTATTTAAACTCCTTTTTTTTTTTCTTTTTTAAAGTCCATTAACACCGAGTGTAATGCTCTAGACTTTTTTGGCTGGTTTTGTTTCTCTTTGCAAAGGAAGTCTGGCACTGGTGTTGGTAATTCCCTGAACCTTGGGTGTAGGTCCTGTGATGTTAATGGAATGTAATCAGGAATGGCCCCAGAGAAAGCAAAGCCTTCAGGGTCAAGAGCACCTTCCATTCTCCTTTGAAGAGGGTCCGTAGGTAGCCAAGAGGGAAGAAGTCATGGAGCCAGATGGGGAACACAACAAAGAGTGTGGCCCTGTCCTGATATGTAGAACATTGATCTGGGAGGGAGGTTTCTGATTTCTGGATCCTACTCCTAATTATGTTTTATGCATTTCATCCAATGATTGTTTAGTGTAAGATGCATAACTAGCATTGGTAACAGGTGCGAAAACCAAGTGAAAAACCTCATTCCTGGCAAATTGATTGCATTTCTGCTCTTTATAGCTCTGGAAGGCAAGGGATTTGCATAAGTGTCATTGAAGATCTTTTTTAGCTTTCAGCATCTTTAGTCCTAATAACAAGAGCAACTAATTTAACTTTTGAAACTGGTAATACAATGCCATTTTTATTGGTTACTTTTCAAACAGCTACACTTCAGTGTCTGATACCAAACACTTAAGGCATGCACATGACTACTTACAAGAACAAAATAGTTCACACTTACACCCACAACCTCACACCCCTGTGGTGTCCCTCATCTCAATGACTTGGCCTCCCTGGGGTTAGGCATACAGAATTTCAGAATTGTGATGGAGCTGCAGTCTGTCAACTTGAGTATAGGAAAGCTGGAGGCAAATGTATAATTCTTGTGGAAGTTGCTGAGATGACAGCAACAGGGATTAAAAGATTCATAAAATGGATAGAGTAAGGGAATGAAAGCTTTTCCTGCTGCATGCACATTTGCCTCTTCTGCCAACAGGTGTGAGTAGATCAATGCAGATGGCTGATGAAGGCAGTTGCCTGCTAGATTAAGTTCCTCAGGAACAGGTCCATGTCTGCTCTTGAGTGATATAGTCCCTAACAGAGCACGGCCCTGATCCTTATTGGGCCTTCGTGTGACATAGAAGTCACCCAAAAGCTGTTAGATGATGATGGCTCTTGAGAATTACTGACCTGGCCTGGTTTCAAAATGGTGCTTTAGGCATGGTAGGCAATTAGTGATCACTGATCAGATGGATCTATCTTTTCCCTCTCTCGTAATCTCTCAGATAGATAGAAATTAAGGAGAGCTGTTACAATGGCAGAAATGCTTTGAACCTCTCATGAGCCATGCATATTTTGCAAGTACAGGTTCATTTTTGCAACATGCTAGATCCTTTGGAGGTCCTGGACTGATTTCCTTGCAAATTTCTATTCCCTGTCATCACCCCCTTCCCTCCCCACACAACTCCCCCCCCCCCTTACAAAACAAGCAACCCTTGCTCATAAAATGAATATGAGCCACGGGTGTGATGCTACAGTTAGCAGAGCAAACAATATGCTGGCATGCATCAACTGATACGTCTCAAGCAAAACTGAGGAAGTTATTCTCCCACTCTGCTCGACATTGGTGAGACCGTAGCTGGAGCATAGCATCCAGTTCTGGGTGCCACACTTCAAGAAGGATGTGGAGAAGCTTGAGAGAGTCTGAGTCATATGATTAGAGGCCTGGAAAGGAAGCCAGATGAGGAAAGGCTAACAGATATGGGACTGTTCAGCCTAGAAAAGAGAAGACTTTGCAGGGATTTGGTGGCAGCTTACAAATATATCAGGGGAGAGCATAGGGGGCTAGGTAAACAGTTATTCACCAAAGTGCCCCAAGGGAAAACCAGGAGCAGTGGTCATGAAGTCCTAGAAGGAGGTTTCAGACTGGATATAAAGAAAAACTTCTTCCTGGTTCATGTGACCAGACTCCAGAATACACTCCCAGCGGGGGTGGTGCAGGCATCTACCCTGGAGGTCTTCAAAAGGAGACTGAACACACACCTTGCTGAAGTTATTTGACTCCAGCGGTCTTTCCTGCCCACAGCAGGGGGGCTCGACCCGATGATCTTACAAGGTACCTTCCAGCCCTAAACTTCTGTGAAACCCCCCCCACAACAACCTTATGCAAAAACTGCTTTTTATAATTCCATAATCAAGTATTGAAAATTTTCAGGCTAAATGCAGACGTGGGGGTAGGTGGTGTGACTCCATTTGACATCTGTGGAGTTGGTCTTAATCCTATCAGCTCTGAGTTCTGCCCTTTGTGATCCTGAAGAAAAATTCCTGCAAAATATGGGAGGGGACAGATGTAGCCAGCTTCCCGTACCCTCCGTTCCCCTCATTTGCACACATGCGATACAGACGTAGCTGGCGAGGTATCCATTCTCTTTGCCTCCAAGGAAATGAAAAGGCGTATTGTAAGCCCAAGACTACTCTGGTTGTCAGCCAGGAATTAGTCTTCTAAAGGAGATACAGCAAAGGGAGGGGGAAGAGGAGAGGGTGGTGGGGTGAAAGTATACTTTGAGAGATGGTTTTTGGTTTTTTTTTTTTTTTGCCTGGGTTCAGTGCACATGGCTGAAGATGTAAAGGGGTGTCCTGCTTCCTGAGCATGCAGGTGTCAGGGAAAGTAAGGAAGGGAGCCTGTGTTCTTACACATGTGCATGTGTTGCGGGGAGCAGGGTCAAAAATTTAGACTATTTACTTAATCCCTTGGAATGGTTTTTCCTTTTCTGTTTTCTTTTTGTGTTTAACAGACTGCTTTACAGGAGACACGTGGTAATTAACACATGCAGCTGTAGAGCTTCATCAGCCATATGCCTGAATTTCAAATGGCCATTGATCTAGGAAACTTGTTGCCAGCCCTACCCCCACTTCTGGTTCCTGTTCCATGAAGATGAGGGAATTTATAGAACTTTTTACCTTGAAGACACCAGGGCTAGAAGCAGAGGAGCTCAGTGTGTGTGGCTATAGGAGAAAGGGGTGGTCACTTTTTTTATAGCCCTCTTTTATATCAGAAGAAATCAGTAAATAAGTTCAAAAACTGATTATGGACCTGATCTTTACTAGCAGGGAAAGCTTATGTGAAACTTTGAACATTCAGGACTCAGTTCAGCTTTGTTTTCCAGCTCAACTCCAAACAAATTAAAAGCAGTGCCGTAGAAAATGCTTTCTTTTTGCAAAATCAAATCCCCCCCACTGTTTTAAACCAGTGTTTCCTTCTGTAGCCACGAAGGTCAAGTCTCTTGCAACTTTGAAATATAAAAGTGGTGTTCAGCACAGATTTTGTACAATGCTTGAGAGGGGTCACAAAGGGCTTACAGAACTTGTTTTCTTGTGGCAATATAGACTGGATCTTTGTCTGAGAGATGTTAGTCCAGCAGCATGGTAGCAGCTGCTATTGCTATTGCCATCATGATCAGTGAGGCTGCCACTGAAAATGTATGAAGCTGTGCGCTAGATTTGGTGCAGTGCGGAGTTGGACAAGATGGGCTGGAAAGAGGAGGGGCTGCCAGAAAGTTAGGGTTTCTCATTAAAATTTACCCTATCATGGTTTTGAGGGATCAGTATTTACAGGATATGATAAAGTATCTTCCTGCCAAGTGGGGACCTATAAAGAGTGAATCCTTCTCTTCCTCTTCTCCACCCTCTATTTTTAGAATTTCTCATTGCCTTGTGTACTTGGAGAGAACATTAGCTAGTGCCAGTTTCTAGACCTCATCGCTCATTTCACAGTTTAAATTATGCTAGCACTGCAGAGGTGTTTCTGTTCTGGGAAAAATGACATCCCTAGCAAAAAGTGCTTGCTGTGATTCCTGCTGAGAAGGGATTGTAGGGCTTACCTGGCATGTGCACAGTACTATTCTGTTGCCTGTACTCTTCCTCACCAAGTTTACACTTTAACACTGAGGTTTGCTGAAATACAGATGGACCCTTTCATCCATATTGAAACATGACTTTACTGGAGGCAGGATTTTCATAATTTTCTAGAGGACAATAGCCCAGGCTTTCTTCTGTAGACTGATCTTTACCAAACGTTGGGGGCCAGAACTGGTATTGATGTGCTGTCTTGTACAACCCTGTTGCATAAATATAGGACTAGCCCCTCCTCCATTCTTTTCTGTGTCTACTGTATTATCTAATAAATGTTTTTACCACTCTCCCCCCCCAAAAAAAATCCCTTTGCTTTTATTATTGATTGCCTTTCCTCACCATTGTCTTAATTCTCTTATCTAGTGAAATTTAGTCTTTAGTAGGTTAGGGTTGGGGGAGTGCTGGGTCAACAGCTTTAATGACCAGAGGGTAGCACAACCAGCAGTGATGACAACATTCCCTACAGCATCTTACCCACATTGGAGGACAGTTGTCTCCATGGCCATAGGATCCTTGGTCTTTGGTTCTGTCAGCATGGCTGGTGACCTAATACTACCTATAGATATGTAGAGAGTTGTCAGTTAGGATCTAGATTTACCCTCAAACAAATATTGGATGATAATGGGGAATCTTGGTCATCATTAGTTAGAATCATTGCTGTGTCTGGGGCTACTCGCCTGAAATGTGTATTTTCCTCTCTACTTCTTAAATATCTGTGTCTACTCTTTAAATGCTCTTATCTATTTGGGAATGATCATTATGGAGTTCTGAGGATCTTATTTGGTTGAGTCAGAGTTATTGAGGGACCGGAGGGCAATAGTTCTGCTTCTATATGTGATGTCTTCCAAGATAGTGGCTCTCAAATGTTAATTTGGGGGAATACTTTAAGTCAGAGATCTACTCTTAGGCCACTTTCTCTCTTAGCCAAACCAATGAAATCTTCGTATGGTAACTGTAGTCCTTTCATTGTAAGTAATTAGCACTAGACAGTATTAAGGAAACACAATTAAAAATAACCTTCCTTTGGTCGGTAGAGCTAGTTGGTGACATTCCAATTTCATACTGATGTGGTTTATTTCCTCCCTTGATATACACAGAGCTAGGTTGGTGTTTTAATCTGCTCTGACTTTTTCAGCCAATGTGGCTCAGTTCTCACTACATCACTGCTTTCTGGTCCAGACCTACTGTACATACTTGCTATTACTCCAAGTGTGATGCCCTTTATAAGTATAATCCTGAGGAAACCTCTGAGAAGGATATGAAACAGCCATGCACACTGGACTTTTATGGGTTTTAATAGTCTAAAATTACTTCTAGAAGATGTGAAACTGGGGAATGGCTACATTGAGCAGGCATCACTCCTGTTCAAAAACTGACTGGGTGAACAGAAATAAATCTGCAGAACCCCTGAAGATGCTTTTGGCTGCTGCCGAGGTGCATTCCACTGGCTGTTTTGCTTACAAGAAGTGAGACTTTTATGATCTAAATAGCGGGACTAACCTATACTGCTGTCAAGGAGGAGCTTGCGGTTTTAACTGTCGCATAGGAATGGCAAAACTGCTTAATTTATGAACAATATTGTGTACAATCAAATGGCCACAAACTGGTCATGAACAAATTTAGACTAGAAATTTAGAACAAGATTTCCAGCTTTTACAGGAGTGAAGGTTTGGAATAGTCTTTTGAATAAAGTAATAAAAAAGAACCTGAAGTGCTTCAGGATGGAGCTTGACAAGTTTGTAAGAAAGAGAGTATGAGGCTGCAGGGGTGTTTTTGGATTAATGATCAGTGCATGATATGTGGATTTAAGTATTTTGATATCCCTGTGTTTTAAAGTTAATAAGTGTATGGTATTCCCATGATCAGGGCTTCTGTTGATCACCTGTAGAGGCCAGGAAGGATTTTTCCCACCCCCCATGGATGTTTTATTAGCTGCCTGTCTTTTCCACTTTCCTCTGAATTATTGGATATTGGCCAGAGTTAAGTGGGAGCTCTGTCTGGGATGTGCTGGTGATGCTGCTGGGGACCTGGTTGGAGAGACTGCCTTACTTGGGGGTCAAAAGGGAATATTTCCCTGGTAAGACTAGCAAGAATAGTGGGGAGGTTTTTGTCTTTCTCTGTAGTATAGGGCATTTTTATTTTCTTCTAAGTCTAGCCAAATAACTTTTCTGATATTTCAGTGGGAGGGTATCCATGGTGTCTTTCCCCCCTGGCTTTTAATGTGATGTATTGTAAGGTTTTTGTTTTGTTTTAATGAGATGCTTTGTGATTGTGATTATGCTGAGCAAGAAGGAGCAGAATGGATAATTTTCAGATCTCTTTGGGTAAATCGCTGCCTGCTGTTGCAGGAGACTGTATTCAGTGGCCCAGGAAGTCCTTTTTAGTCTTATGTTACTACATTACAGGACTGGAAAATACACGAGACCTAGCTGGGTAGCACACACTTATGGCCTTGTTAGATTGGTAACCCAACTTGGCACCTCCTTTGGATGTTGACCAATCTGTCTTCCTTCTTCTGTGAGCCTTGGTAAAGGGCAGAACTGATCTCTTATAGTCCTGTTTCTCAGAGTAGTTGCCTAATCCTCTTTTTATGGGTAAAGTTACACACTACAATTAGACTGTAGTAAATCTGTGGAATGTTAAGTGATGTTAAAGTTAAAACATACTGTGAGCAGTTGCACATTTAAGGATTAATACTGCTTCTTGCCTGTGCAGCTCTGGCTTGCCACTGAAAGGCTGGTGAGCAGGGGGTGGCTAGAAGCTAGGACACCTGGACTCTATCCCTGTTTTTGTGGGGAGGAGGGGGCCTGGAGCAATGCATCCTGGGATGCAGGAGGACTACAAATTACTCATTTTATCTCTGTGGAGCAAACTGAATTTACCCTAACACAGGTTAAGTAGCACAGGCCAACATTAACCCTTGCCTCAAGTGGTGTAACTAAGATACTCAGAGTGTATTTAGCATGTGTTAATGAGCTTTAACACAGGGACACTTGCATTTGAAATACCTTTACTGGGCACATCCAGACGATTGCGCACATGCTTGATGAGGTGTCTCAAACCAGTTTGGGATGCCACAAGAGGCACACTAAGGATGAAAAAATGTTCCCCGCACTGCCTATTTGCAATGCAGGCTCTAAAGTTGATACCGGGAAATCCCAGTATTAAAAAACATGTGGAAAAAAACCAGTGTAGGGCATGCTCCTTGTGCATGCCCTGAGGCAGCGAGAGGCTGTCCTCCAGATAAATGCTTTGACATCTGGCCAGAGCGTATCTATGGTGCCCCTGCTACCCCAGCACGCTGCTTCAGATGCTGTCAGAGGTGTGCAGCAGGTCATAGCCAGGCAGCACCGCTGCTGCCAGCCTGCTGCAGTGGGTAGAGGGTGCAGAGGCACTCTCTAGGTCTGGGGTGCTGCAGCAGTCCAGCTGGCACAGGGGGCTAGTGTCCCCAGATACCAACTGTCCAGGCCTCAGAAGCTCCTGATAGCAAGTAGCCCTGAGCTGCTCACCAGGGCAGCTTATCATGCTGCTGGGGCCAGCACAGTTGCTAGCCTCAGCCTTCAGCTCCCCCGGCTACAAATCTGGGAGGAGCTGGACAAGGTCTGTTTGCCCCAAGTGGCACAATTTGTCCCACACCAAAATGCACGTTCAGGCACTTGTGCTGAGGTAAAAATCTCCTGCATAAATTTGTGCCACTGCTATTTGAGCTGCTGCAAGCGCACATGCCTGTACATGTGGATGCGCCCACTGTGGTCTGAATGCAATGTGTAACTTCACCCTATTACTAGTGCGTATTTCATGAGGCTAAATGATTAGCTTTATGTTAAAACCTTCCCTTATCCTGGCTTGAGACTGGCAACTACCTCAACATGCAGCAGGCCAGTTCACTGGCAACGCGTAGGGGGTGCACGTGAACCCCCTGAGATTGGCAGTGCGCCCCCTGAGAAAAGCACTGCTGAAGCTGCCAGCGGCTCCTGTCACCAGAGACACCGCCACAGCCACCTGCTCAAACTCCCTTCTTAGCCCGCCACCAACACTGCCGCAGCTGCCTGTGGGAGCTCCTCGCTCGCCACTGCTGCCGCTTCCTGCAGGAGGTTGGGGCACATGTCGTTCCTGCAGCCTCCAGGGGCACATGTCGTTCATGGGCAAGTTTACTGTAGGCCAAAGTCTAAATTCACTGCCCAAAATATAAGTGAGGGTGTGAGGTTTAGCACTATGTTGAGGCCAAGTTTTTCTGATGATGAGAGTAGTGTCCTGTTTTATAGAAATATCTTTCTCTTCACCCTAGTTAAGCAGGGAGGCAGAAAGTGAGGGATTATAATGAGCAGAAAGAGGGAAGTATTTGGGGGAAAATCCTGGCTTTTTACACTGCCTCAGTGGACTTCGGCCCTCTGCCTAAGAGAGCTGACAGTGGGATGGCTTACGTGGAAAAACAGCTTTTATCAAAAACTAGAATTAAAAAACCACTCCTGTCTCTTACCTTGACAAACTCCATTTACAGCCTTTGAGTGAATGATAAGCACATTCTTACAAAGTTTTTCTGACAACCTCAATAACACTTAGTGACCTGAAAGATTTTGACTTGGTGTGGTTTTAATAAATCAAAAGGCACAATTAAAGTGGTTATTCGCTCACTCTGTGGCAGAGGCATAGATGAATGAGCTAAGCCTTGATCCTATAGGTCAGGGCTAATGACAGTCTATCCATTGCTAAGTCATCTGACACCACATGACTTTGTTTAGCTCCAGATGTGAAACTTTTGCATGGGGGAGAAAATGAACAGGGCATAATTCTTTCACAGCTTGAGGATGATTTAATTCCTGCATTAATGGCAACAAAGAATTTTGTGTTACTTTTGGTAACCCCCCAAGCTCCAGCCTTAATTATGAACCCTTTTCCTTTTCAGGAGGTAAGATTAAAATCTCTTCTTCTGGGTTTATTTCCTTGTTTATTCCCCAGACTTTCGAAAGACTTGTTTTGAGTTTGTCATTTTCCATGTGAATTTGGCCATAAAAGCCCAAAATGGCAGACAAAAAGTGACACAGTGAAAGGTCTTTCCAGTTGAGTCTAAAACTTCATAATAACAGATTGGGACACTTCAGCTATTGTGAATCGGAGCTCTCCCTTGGGTTTGGTCACAGAAGTGCAAACCCTTAAGCAAGTACAAATCCAATTATCTAGTCCTCAGTCTCTGGTATAATGAGACAGGATCATGAGAGATGGATACATTGACTGGCTATAACTAGAGTCAGCCTGAACTTGTGCCCCAAAGCCAGTCTGACTCTCAAGTAAAGTTCAAAATTATTAAATATTCTTATCTCAAATTTCCACATTCAGGCTGGTTAAAGAGATACCAACATTGCTTATCCAACACCTAATCCTATGGGCTGGAGTGAGGCTTGGGGAATGCACGAATATCTCTGTTTGTGCGTTTGTTTTCAGCCAGCCCCGGCTCTGAACTGTATTAAGCTAAGCTCCAACATTTTGAAATCTTTATTTATTTTTTTGTGGAGGAGAGCTACAATTTCATATCATTTTCAGACAGACATACAGACACTCAGTCCCTGAGACTAGCCAGTGGTTGGGGCACTTACCTAGAGAGTAAGAAAAGCCAGGTTCAAGGCCCTGGTCTGAATCACGTGAGTGCTGTAACAGCTGGGCTCTTGGCTCATTTGCACTCTCTCTAGTTTTGACCACAAATGTCATCATTGGCCTGAGGAAATTTTAGTTGAAATGATACATTTCAGTGAAATGCTTCTATTCTGATGAACTGACTTGTTTGAAGCAAAAACATTTAATCATAAAATTCCCAACCAGCTATGCTTTACAGTACTTTTCTGACTGAACCTCAAAACCTTTTGAATTTTACTGTTTGCTAGGATAAATCCTCCCACGTCTCTCTTTCCCACATTGGTAACATAAGTATTTTGTTACCAAAACAGTACAATCTGACAGTTTAGTAATGGCTATATTGCCTTCTAGGCAATTATATCAGGAAGGACTTCCCAGCAGATTTTACAAAACTGATGCAAGTGAGAGTCAGGTATTTAAAGTGGTATTTGCCATAGGGATAGGTTTGACCTGCAAACCTCAAATCCGGATCTGAACTTTCCCAGAGATGGGGAGGGTGGCGGGGGTGGTGTTTGAACATGGTTTTGATTTGACCTATTTTAAGTCCGAAAGGCAAATCTAGGTGTTGATTTGGATTCTGAACACACCAAAGTATGAGAGATTTGGATCCAGGGTTTTTGTTTGAACCAGTCTCTAGTGACAGTATACAATTACAGTTTAAAATTGGATCAGATTTGAGAGAAGTTGCCCACAAAACCAATTTTGCTGGATAATAGTTCGTCTCTATTTTTCAAAAGAGGTCGTTGTCACTGAAAGCTACACAGAATGAGGCGAGGCTAGAAGGGTAGGTTTGTTTTGGCTAATTACTGCTGAAGTAGTTTGAGAACTTGGGCAGTAAACGAGGACTTTGGATTTTAGAGAGATACCATCTGAATCTCAGGAGTCAAGGTTTTTAAAGCCACTGAATCCCAGAGACCAGAGTAATGCCATTAATACTGAGAGCTGCTCTGGGCCCTTTTGACACATTGCTTTTGAAGGGACCAGGACCAGGAAGAGAGAGCTCTTTGTTTGCAGTCAGAATAAACTCATTGTACACCCAGACAATTAACTCTTCAATCGACTTGCCAGGCTCTTTAAAGCACTCCAGTCCTTCTCTGTCTATCTCAAGTTCTATTCAGACACTTAAGCACACCAATGTTTTTTGTTTATTATTCTGCAAAAGTCCTTCACAAGAATAGTCCGAGCGGATCAACATTGTCTTCCCAGCAGCATTTATCTCCGCCCGGCAGTGAATGTGTCAATCAGGAATCAAAAAGCCAAACAGAAGAGGCTTTGAATCGTGTCATCAGGGGTCGAAGTGACTTCCAGCTGTCTGTGCGTGGGACAGGCTTTCTTGCAGGGCAAAGAATTGTGCTGTCACACAAATGCACTGACTATATTGGACCACAAAGTCTTCATGGCTGGAGGTTTTTTTTTCATATTGATGCACCTGCAAGGGAGTAGTGAGAAGAGGAAGGAGGGGTGAGAGGGGGAAAAAACTAATGCCTTCAGAAGGCCCAATTGAAGTTACTCTTTGTACTTGGATGACTTGGAACAAGCTGCTGAAGTAAACACCAAGAGCATTTGTACAACTTGCAGTACATAACTTAGGAAATGTAGAGATCTGTCATAGCTGGAGTACACAGCAGCCTATAATGTTCCATAAGTATTTTTGCTTTAAGGAGCCTCTCCATGTTGTTACATTATCAGGCTTCGGGATAAAATTTTCCAGGTTTCTGTCCACGGGTATATGATTATTTGTGATTGTGCTTATGAGAGCCATAACTTCTACTTTTGAGAGTGAAGAAAGTGGAAGGAAAATATGTTTTTGCTGTTTGTTTGAGAGAGCACTTTTTTGTTTTTTTTCAAACCCTCTTAAAATAGCTATGGGACCTTAGTGGCTAACCATGGGCAGAGGCATTGGATCCTGGCAGGGAGAACAGAGTGGATCTGTGCTTTTCAGTTTCAGTTCACTGATGAAGAACTATCTCTTGATTTGGCCAAATCATAAGGGTTGGGGTTTTTTTGTTTGTTTTTTAAGCTTGCTTTCTGCATAAGCACTGATTTCCCCCCCCCCACATTTGTATTGGCAACATGTATGTGTTCATAAATTTAGATTTTTCTAAACTTGTAAAGGGCTGGCTCATTTAATGCAGAAATGCATATTGAATGAGGCAGAGCTGTTTTTCCTGTGACTTCTGGAAGGTGTGAGTTGTGTGTAAAACAAGTTTCTAGTTCCTTATGGAACTGTTTAAATAAGAAAAATGGAAGTTTAATGATACTGGACAAAATGTTAAGATTTCAAAATGAATTTATTTAAAAAATCAGGAATTAACAATCCTAAAGCTCCCAGCATCAACTTAACATACAGGTCAACCTGTTATGATGTTCGCCATGTTATGAAAAAAAATTAGAATTCCTGCTCTATCGTAGTATATGTGCTTTTGAAGAAGCAGAGCTAAGGCTCAACTGCAGATACTAACATTGAGTGATTTACTTGGCAACCACACTTCTTTCAACATTGGTGTTTATGCAGTATCTCTTACTTCTTTCAGGAAGTAGAACAAATTCCATTATGTGAAACTGTCTGCCGGACAGCTGTAGGACTGCAATAAGGCAAGGCACCTGCTGTGGTCCTGCTTGCTGAATTGAGCACTGTTTGAGAATTTAGGGTCCACAGTAATAGAGACCATTTAAAAGGTATCGAGACAGGCCTTGTTGTGGTCACCCTCATGGTTTGTTTTTCACAGATGTATCTAGAAATTATGGGGTGGTTCTGATGTTCACCATGTGCAAAGCTGGCAGACTGTTGCATCAGGTATGAATGAGAATTTCTAGCTCTGCTTACGTGTATGCGTTCATGGTGCCAGTGGAAATTTTGGAAATTGTTAGTATAAAAACAAACCTCTTGTTAGAGATCAGAAATCAGCAGAACAATGCTCTTTAAGTGATGCTGACTTAGCCAGATCAAATGTAATTTAGTCAGGTCCTCACAAAAGCACGCTTGTGATCTTGAGTACCTCAATATGCTATCTCAAGAAATCTTCTCTTTTTCCCTCAGTCTGACAGTCAAGAATTTGATTTTGGAAAAGGTAGATGCTTCTGAGTGTGGAGAGAATGCATCCATCTTTTTTACAGTCTCTGCCCTTAGGTTATCTTTGGAGCTTTAGCTACAAGCTAAAACTAGCCACTCATTGCAGGGAATGGCAGTGCAAATACTTACTGCCTGTCTTTGAAAAAAGGAGTCTTTCCTGGCATGTCCCTTAGTTGTATCAGATTAAATCAAGTGTACAGCTCGTTGAGATCTTGATGATTCAAGATATATCTGTATCTATATAATTTCCTGTGCAGTTTGCATAGGATAAGTTACCTGGATGGGAGCACACCAGCTCCCTGGTACCCATTACAATTGCAGCAATGGACAACTAACATCTGCATTTGAGTCCCTGAGGTATTTCTTCACTGGGTTTAGAGAGCTGAAACACTGGAAGCTGCTCTTTAAGTGGGAATGCAGAATTTGTTGCTTTAATATGGCAATGCAAATACAGATTTCCTTTGGTCGCTTTATCAGAAATGACAGTCACCTTTTATCTCCTTTCTGACTCTGTGTATCTGCATGCAGCACAATTACATATGGGTCATTGGTGCATTAAGGGTCTCTACCAGGTAAGGGATATTGCATGTTAGACTAACTTCAGTAATAATTTCTTCCTCCCTAACTCATTCCCAATATTGATCATAGTTGTGACCAAAAGATTGATTTATGTTAATCCACAATAATCATACCTCTTCCACAATGATTACAGCTCCTTTCTCTTATGGCAAACATAGAGGCCACAAGCAAATTTAGTGTGACTTGTAGAATAAAGATTGCCTTGTTAGAGCAAAGCTCTCAAGGTTGCACTGTAGATAATATCCCTTATTTGAGATGTGACTTTCCTCACATATTTTGCAGTTTTCAGTGGGAGCTCTGTTTCCGCATGCAGAATGCTCTACAAAGAACTAGAGTGAGGTTAATGTAGAGTAGAATTTTACCCTTCGTTATACTGGGAAAGTTCTTGCTTTGCTAGTTACAGGCAAATTGTGATTCAGTCATTGTGTCCTTATCAAAGTTGTCATCACATAAGGACAACAGAATCTGTTCAGTTATTGTGCTGGTGGCACCTGCATGACTTCTTGTTTATGGCTACATTATTATGATAAAATATGGAATTGGAGGAAAGGTATTTTGTAGCTACCTACTTCATTCTTACCAATGGTTAGATTGTTCAAGTCTCCACTTGCCAAATTTCATTTCTCCCAGTAATTCTCCAACTGGGAGAATTACTGGGATAAATCCATGTTGTTCTAGGAATGAATACCATGCTTGTGTTCAACCAAGGAAAAAAGACCTGACCATGCGGTAGATTTGCAACAAAGAGAAATAGGCTAGCAGAAGGAAAACAAATGGAAGCATGGGTCCCCTGCTGATTTACCTCAGGACAGCTGGTAACCAACACCCAGGAGAAAACTGAATTCCTGACTGTCCACTTTGCTTTGGTTTTTCACTGGACCAAGGGGAAAAACATATGAAATAAGGCTCACACAGGGCATGGTGGGAAGGACAGTCTTCCTACTGTTGACACTGAGCTGGTGCATAACCAACTAGAAAAGCTAGACATTTATAAGTCAGCAGGACCAGCTGAACTTCACCTGGGAGTGCTGAAGGAGCTGGCTGAGGTCATTGCGGGAACCCTGGCGAATATTTTTAAAAAATTGTGGTGATCTGGGGAGATCCCTGAGGATTGGAAGAGGGCCAACATTGTTCCCATCTTCAAGAAGGGGACAAGGAGGACATGGACAACTACAGTCAGCTTAACTTTTATCCCAGGGAAAATCCTAGAAAAACTCACCAAGGAGTCTATCTGTGACTCACTCGTAGAGGATAAGGATTCTGAATGACAGCCAGCATGGCTTTGTTGCAGGCAGGTCCTGTCTTACCAATCTCATCCTCTTCTACGACCAGGTGTCTCACCACCTGGACATGGGAGAGGAGGTTGACATTATATACCTGGACTTCCAAAAGACCTTTGATCTAGTATTCCAGGATATCCTTGTGGGAAAACTGGAAAACTGTGGGCTTAACTGCTCGATGGTTCAGCAGGCGGGAAACTGGCTGCAAGGTAGGACCCAGAAAGTTCTTATGAACGGATCTGTTATCCTGGCGAGAAGTGGCCAGTGGTGTCCCTCAAGGGTCCATGCTTGCTCCGGTGCTTTTCAACATTTTTATCAATGATTGGGATGACACCAAGTTATGGGGGAGTGTGGTCACACCTGCAGGTAGGCTGCAAATACAGGCAGGCCTGGACAGACTGGAGAGGGGGGCGAATCAGAACCAGATGAGGTTCAACACTGAAAAGTGTAAAGTGCTCCACCTGGGGGCAAACAATCCCCAACATACCTAAAGGCTCAGTGGCAACAATTTGACTTGCACCATGGCCGAAGGGGACCTAGGGGTAATAGTTGATTATTGCATGAACATTGAGCTATCAGTGTGATGCTGTAGCCAGCAGGGGAACAACACTCTGGCATGCATCAACTGATGCATCTTATGTAAAATCAAGGAAGTGATTCTTCCACTGTACTTGGCACTAGTGAGACTGCAGCTGGAGTACTGCATCTAGTTCTGGGCACCACACCTCAACAAGGATGTGGCAAAACTTTGAGAGGGTCTAGAGAAGAGCAACCTGTATGAAGAGAGACTTGCAAAGCAGACCATATGAGGAGAGGCTGAGGGACCTGAGCCTCTTCAGCCTAAAGAAGAGAAGGCTGAGAGGGGTTTAGTAGCAGCTTACCGCTACAATGGGAATAAATCAAGAGCTCGGTGAACAACTGTTCACCAGGGCACCCTTGGGGAAGACCAGGAGTAATGGATACAAACTCCTGGAAGACCGTTTCAGGCTCAATACGAGGAAAAACTCCTTCACAGTCAGGGTGTCTAGATTGTAGAACAAACTCCCTCCAGAGGTGGTGCAATCACGTACCCTGGAAATGTTCAAGAGGAGACTGGACAGTCACCTTGCTGGGGTCACCTGACCCCCCAGTTGTCTTTCCTGCTTAGTGCAGGGGGGCTGGACCCAATGATTTTGTGAGGTCCCTTCCAGCCCCTTACAATCTATGAATCTTCACCCAAAGTCTTGGGGAAACTGCAGCCAAATGCAAAACCAGCTAAAGCAGATAGGAAATACTTAATTTACCTCTCATTTTTTGTCCTGTGGTATGGGGCATAATCTGAGAGAGGGGCCATTTCAGTTGCATCTGTATCTTAAAGCTATAAGATTTTCTGGCTTCTTGGATCAGGAAATCTTGCCTAATACCTTGGAGTGGGGGGAGAGGTCTGGATATGAATACTATATAAAGCAGCTATTTTTCAAATGGCATCCCTGGAAACCTGAAATTCTTGGATTTTCACATCATTAGTCAAAACTATTATTAAACTATAGCATTTTTGTTCAACACTTACTGTTTTGTGGACTAGAACTTTTCTCACAGCTTTACCTGAAATACACCGTGCAGGGGAGCAAATGTTCAGTGTTGTTAACTGTCTGAAGTGAAGAGAAGTCAAATGAGAATAAACAGTCCTGAAGCCTGTTCTCCTGCTCACAGTGAATGCTAGTGTAACTTTATTTTCCATTTCAACTCATTTGGAACACAGAGTTACCGAAAATCCTCCCATCTGAGAAATATGCCTGGGTAGCTGTGGAGTCAGCTGCTGGCAGCCACAATGTGAGCGGATGCCACTTTTAAAAAAAAAAAAAGTGAAGTTTCTTTCTCTCTTATGAGACTTTCTTGATCTTTAAAAAATTGAAAATATTCCTAGTTTTGATTTCTAAAATTTGGTTAACTTAATTACATTACTCTTACTTAGTTTGTGGATGTGTTAAATGTGTGTGTATGGCGGGGAAGGAGAGGAGTCCTTTTTGTTTAAACAGGACAGGAACTACATTTCTCTTGCACCATTTTGGATGCTGCTGCAGACTTAATAACTGGGAATTCAGCTTTGGCAGTTAGCAGTGGGAGAATGAGGAGGTGGAATTTTTATTTAAAAATGCTTTATAATTTTTAGTATAAAGACCACACCATGTACATACTTGTTTTCTGTTCCTCTCAATCTGGTCCCTTGTTCTGTTGCCATTTAACGAACAGCTTGGTTATTTCTGAATAACTCTACAGAAAAGGCCTTGCTGCTTGAGGATGAGTTAGTTATTTACCAAGAATTTTGTACTTGTTACTATTTCTTTTCCTCCTAGAGCTGAGCCTACAATGAGCCCCATGAATCGTCCTGAACTTTGCCAAAGTTCAGATCCATATTTGGATACAAAATGAGTGGCTTGGACCCACTTCTATTAATTCCCCTCTGTTGGCTTCTGAGTTTCTGCTTTAGATCTGAAAAGCAATTCTATTATTGCTTGGTGGGCAAGCATTCATGGAAACAATAGAAATAAGCTTGTTATCATACCAGTGTGATAAATTATCATACTGGTAATTTATGATGCCAGATCCTTTCCTTTTTGGACTGCTCTGAGTAGTACTGCAAACAGATTTAGGTTAACTTCTACATTAAGAGTCAACCCTGCTAATACTTATTGTTTATTGCTTCATTGGACTACAGAGTATGCCTGAAAAAAAAATAGTATATTTTAATATCAGTGCTGGGGTTTCAGGAGTCATACTGAAGCAGAACACCCTGTTCTGACAAAAGATGAATGTTAGAATCCTCCTTTTAAAGAGAAAATGTCAAGATGAAATCAAGAGCCAGTTTTCCCTACTGTAATTTCAGTGAAATCTAAACAAGAATTTGTCCTGCATATCTTTGAAAATGTCTTACGTATGTTAAATTGGTAATACTTTATAGATTTTTCTGTTAAGAAAACAAACAAAAGGGAATGGCAGATATAATTGGAAACTTTGTTAATTTTTCAAATTGGAAACTCCTCCATTCTATTTTTTGTGATGCTCCATTTTTAGAACACTTTA
Organism: Gavialis gangeticus; assembly: GCF_001723915.1. Classification (NCBI taxonomy): domain Eukaryota; kingdom Metazoa; phylum Chordata; order Crocodylia; family Gavialidae; genus Gavialis; species Gavialis gangeticus. The sequence goes on along the minus strand of NW_017729025.1, from coordinate 91,368,993 downwards.
TTTAGCACCATATAGTCACTGTTGTGGATTTCCTCAGTTTTGTCAGTCAGCAACTCTGGGTTATTTCATTTAGGTGGACAAGCACTTTTGTGTGTGTTTTTTATTCCTGCCCCTACTCATATATGTACATGTGTGATGCTACAGGAACCTATTGCATTTAACTTGAAAAGAAAATAAATGTTATTTGATGTCAAGAAAATCTATTGCTTTAGGTGAAACCCTGCTAAATTTTCCTTTTGATTTCAGTGGGGCTAGGGTTTCACTTGTTGTATACTGAGGTGGTTTGGAAGTTTTTTCAGGGATTCAATTGGCAGAAATTAAAGAAATTTCCATAAAATTGAAACTTTTGGTTGAAAATAATTTTCACAAATTATTTCTGAAGTAACTGCGTGGAACAAAAAACTCCCTTTTAGTTTTTGGATTGACCCCACATTTTCACTTGGAGTTCATACAGCATTTTAAACTGCTTGTCCTTCTGGTATGTCAGGCAAGCTAATGTTTGATGTTTGTTGCGTCCATTCTTTTCTATGGATTACCTAGCCCTACTACAATCTCTGGCATGTAGCTCAGGTCGGCTGCATTGCATAATACCATAATGTCAAATACAAGATTCTGGGGCTTAGATAATTCAGTGGTTTGAATAAGCATCACAAATCCCTTGCTCCTAAACTTAACTGCATATGTACTAGAAACAAAGGGCTATGTAAAACATAGTTTAGACTTGGCCATTACTCAGCAAGACACTGTTCTACCACTGCCTCTGTCTCCATCTGAGTAGCGGCAGGTGACATTATGCTGTGCAATCTGGTCATGCAAACACCCTGCCTGACATGATAGCTATAAAGGAGAAATATGTTGACCCCATTGACTGCAGAGATACTGATTCTGAAGCCTGGTGAGGGGGCCATTAACTTTCTGGGTGAAAATGCAACGTGAAATAATTCACTGCTGGTCCTTTTAATGGAAATATCCAGCTTTTAGAGATGGTGGTGGGGCAGGATTCTCTTGTATTTTCTCCAGTCTGATTGATGCAAATTCTTTTTAAAATATGAAGTCATTAAAGTCAGTGGTAGTTTGGCCAGACCCAGATTCTGTGAGCTGCTAAGTACTGTTGGGTCATACTGGCTTCACTCCTTGCACTACTGGACCCAGTTCTCAGCTGAATATATCCTTGGTTTCCTTGGTAAATTAAGATGTATTTTTATATAAAGTTTTTCTTGAACAGATCAATCAAGGGGTAAATGAATAGACTCTCTCTTACTCATTTCTCTTCATTCCCTTTACTTCTGTGGAGATACATGACTGGAATTCCAGCCACTGCTACTCTGGATTATATTTCAGCACACACAAGTATGTAAAATCAATGACTTGATGAAAAAGACATTTAAGCTTAATTCGTTTTAAAATGGCTTCTAATGGTTAGAAAATGACATGCAGGGAATACTTTAATCAGTGCCCTCATAGTTTATTAGGGGCATACTAATGGTGATTCTCCCCCCCCCCCCTTTTCCTATAATATGTAC
>NW_017729025.1:91366853-91367152 GCF_001723915.1 Gavialis gangeticus | reverse complement strand
CCCCCCCCCCCCTTTTCCTATAATATGTACAAGCATATCTCCAGTGCAAGTTATTTAAACCTCAGCATTCAGGAAATATCTATGTTGTTCTGCCCTGAACTCTTCAACAATACCACAATGCTTTACAAAAAGACTGGATTGTGGGTTGACTGGGGCTCTCAATTTTTTTCAGTGTAGCTCAGTTTGTTTCCATTTTCAAAATAATCCATAGAGTGACATGTGAATGGGTACTGTGCCAGGAGAGGGTGGGTTTCAGTGTAAAGGTCTGTCTGATATTTAGCATGCAAATCTGACCCCAA
>NW_017729025.1:91355738-91361853 GCF_001723915.1 Gavialis gangeticus | reverse complement strand
AGGTGCTTATTCACTCTTTCAGCCCTGTACATACTGTTGCTTTAACACAGGGGTGGGCAAAATATGGCCTGGGGCCAGATCTGACCCACCAGGCCATTCTATCTGGCCTGTGGGGCCCTTAAAAAATTTAGAAAATGTAATATTTATTTGCTCCTAGCTGCTTGTCAAAGATGACATGAGACAGGGGCAGTAGGACCCAGAGGAAGCTGGTAGCAGGACCCAGAGGCAAGGCCCACCCAGCCCTGCTCCCCCAACCAAAAAGCCCCTGCCTAGCAGAGGCTTCTGGCCTGGGACCGTAGGGCTGTTCCTGCTTCCCTGCACTGGAGAGGGAAATGTGGCCCTTGACAGCTTGCCAAAACTTGGTAAGTGACCCTCCACCCAAAATAATTGCCCGCCCCTGCTTTAACACCATGTAAAGATGAGCCCTAAAGCAAGCACCTCAACTTTTGAAAGGGTTGAAAATCCAGACCCCAACCTGAATCCCAAATTTATGAGGAAGGCTTGTGTGTGTGAGGTTTCACTTGGAAACTGGGATGCATCCTTTTCTCTATTTCTAAAAATGTTATTTTTCTCTTGTGGATTTTAAAAAAAGTTTTTAATAGAAAAGACTGCAACCTAATTGCTAGAAGGCATCTGGAGCACTCCTGTGCTGAGGAAAATGAACCTAAGAAAACAGTTGTCTTTCTCCTGATCTCTTTTAACAACATTGCAGATAGAAAACAGCTTGAAGCTGACACTGTAAGAAATAAGATTTCCTATTGACAATCCCTTTCTAACAGCTCTGTGATGAACAGTGATGCAGCCTTCCATGGTGGTAAGTTTCAGAAGATGAGTTAAACACAGAAGATAATGGAAAGGATTTTGGTTTGTCAGTTCTTAGCTCCTGCTGTCACAGGATATGAGTTGCATGGGATGTACTTGCCTGATCCTGAAAGGTGATAGCTTGATCAGTATATTAGGGGAAGGGGAAGTAGGGGCGAGGAGGGGAAACTCCTTTCAATTTGTGGTTAGTGTTGGTGCATGTTTACTTTGAAACTTGCTGCTGGTGTCCAGGTAAACTGAGGCTTATTTTGTTCACTGTCTTTCTTCCTGTCTGTCTGTCTTCTCTGTCTCTGTTCTGGACTTGGCCGGGCCATGTACAAATCCCAACCATTCAACAGTACTGGAGAGTAGATAGTATTTACCTCAATAATGGTAGTTTCTTTTCGGTTCTTTTTAACTCTCAATTCAGATGATGGTTTGAAGCCAACACCCACCATGGAGACCCAGCCTGTTTTTGACGGGGAAGGTAAGAGCCTCCTCTTTTTAAGAAAAACTTTTCTCTCTCTTGCTCACACATTTATTATCTAAACACATTTTTTTATCCCACAAGTAGAAAAGCCCCCAAATCTTGTAAGTCATCTGCGTTTCAGAGTGCCCTTGGGACATGAGGCACTTTTCCAAATCCTTTCACGTCCTCCCTTCTTCCCTAGTTTCCAACAATAACACCAGTTGGACAGAGCCTTTGGGTAACCTTGGAGAAAAAGGTGTCATGGCTAAAAAATGCTCATTGAGTCAGAAACGTCCGCTTCCTTTCTTCCATCCTTACCCCTGTTGCGTTCTCCACCCCCATGACACTGATGCTGGGAGTTTCATAACTTTTGCAAAACACCAAGGGGAAGAAAATGCTAAACCACGGCCTGCAAATGTTAACTGGGAGGAAAAATGTTGGAAGGCTTCTTTATTTACTGCTTTCTTTTAGTGACGCATATACCATTAAGCAAATTAAGTCAGTGTCCTGGGCTCACCTAATCCTGGGCCCACCAAGGCAGTTTCCTCTCTCAGATGTGTTAATCCAAGGATTTCCACCCCTCTCCACCCTCCTCAATATGCTGTTGTCTCTCAATCTACTGGACTCTTTGAATTAAAGCAAAGCTTCCAAAATCAGTTAAAACTAGATTTGGGCTGAAACCTGAACCCCTTATAATAACCATTTTGAATGCCATTGCTGGGTAGAGAGAGCTTCAGACTTTAACACTGTCTCTAGGATTGTAAGACTGGTTCAAAGCCAAAAATGGATGGGACCTTGCAGGAGTAGATGGTGCTGCTGGTAGCTCTTCTCTTCTCACACAAATAGATGATTGTGACAATTCTGTATGAGAAAAAATAAGCTTACTTAGTGGCAAACAGTTACAGTCCCATCACTTCCACTCAGTGAATCTAAGTTTTATAACATATATATTATTTCATATATAAAATTATATGAAAATAGATATAATATCTCAAAACCAACTTTAAAAAAAAATCAGAAAACTGTACCTGGGGCAAACTGTTGCATTCCCACATAAATAAACAGAGGCTCAAATCTAGTGGTCTATCTAATGCTTAGATAAATATTGTGCCTTCTGGCAGCCTTTTGGCAACACTCTGTATTGTATTAAATTGCTGTTTGTAATAACAGTGTTTATCCCCTTTCACTTTTCCCCAAGGTGGTGATTATGGATATCCAAGGGGAGGAATGCACTGCGGGGAAAAACAGACTAACTATGGGGAATAATTTCCAGACAGATAGCTTTGCTAGTCTGTGCATACCTTGTCAGGAGCTTCTTTGGGGCAGTGATGGAAAGTACCAACATTTGGGACAATTGGACATAACTGGACAAAACACTTAGAGGACACACTGCAGAGATCAGGCCTGCCCTTATTCCCCAGGGCATACCTAGAGTCTAAAAGGTCTTGGCTACCTCTCACTTCTACACAAGACATGTAAAACACCAAACCTTTCTGTTTTTGTGAAGATTTTATAATCCTGCACTGACATAGGAGAGAAGACCAAGGCTAGAAAAGGCCTGCATTGCATCCTGAGACCATGCACCTTCATTGCTTATCTTGCTTATTACTTCTATTTCTTTCCCTGAATCTGAAAATATATTATTTGATCGATTTGTTTTCCTTTTCTCCATGCAGCACTCCTGGCAGGAATAACCAGTTCTGACTTCTATTAACAATAGCATTGTCTTGTGTGGCTCAATAGAGAAGACAACATGGGGTAGGAAGCCAGGTGTCCATTTCTTAATTAGGATCTGACACCGAAACACTGTAAATTCAGATAAGGTTGCTTGGTTTCTTTGCTCCTGTTTTCCCCTAGAGGTACAATTGGATAACTAGACGTAGCTATGACTGGGATTCTCAAAGGTGAATGTGTGTGTTAAATGCCCAAACCCTGGCAAATATTGGTAGGATTTAGAGGATCAGTTCCTCTAGACTCTTCTGACAGTTACAGCCCCTTATTAGTACACAATCAGTAAATGATTCTGTTTGAGATTCCATTTATGGTTGTGCCAGTGCCATGAAAGGTCAGGGGCTGCAAAGGTGTCCTACCAACTGTTCTGTCTTTTTTCCTTAAGTTTACTTTATATATTGGATGCACTTGATGCAAGGAGGTGTCCTACCAAAGGTTTAATTTGGAGGCTGTTTACTTTATATATTGGATGCACTTGATGCATAGGTGTCCTACCAAAGGTTTAATTTGAAGGCTATGGAGTCGGTGGGGTAGAATGGCCCATCTTTACTAATGGGGAGATGTGTACAAGAATGGGGCTAGAGGAATGCCAGGTAAAGTTGTTTCATAAGGAGGCCAAGATTGTGAGGATGTTCATTTTAGATACCTTGACTTTTGAGTATGCAATGTCAGGCAGCAAGGGTCCAAATGCCCACAACTGCATTTGAAGTCAGTAATAGCTGTGGAAGCTGAGCACCTCTGCATATGAGACAATTTGCTTTCTTCGATGGCTCACCCACAGTTAGGTTCAAATTTTGGGGTAACTACTGTGTTCACTCCCTAATGCACAACACAGGGTGTCCAGAGCCAGGAAAAACAATTCGATTGATTGACTTCCTGTCTTGCATTTTAATGATTAAAATGTGCATGTATACACACATGCATGCACACACACACATTTTCCTCTGAATTCCTTTGCTCCATTTTCGTGCACAAGTTTCAATTCCCTTTATAGTGAATCCCACTTCAGCTGAGGTCAGGTTGTGAAGAATACCATTTTATTTATTTCACTACACGAAGGTCCCTCTGTGTCTTTAAGGTTTTTATTTTTTAGTTAAAATAGCTATTTATTCTCCCTCCGACACACACGCACACTTTTGGGCTCTATTATTTTTGGAAATCTGCTATATTTTATTTTAATGTATAAGCCACATTCATTCCTGAAAACAATGTGTTCTTTAAGCAGCTTATCTTTCTGTTGCACTTCACCTCCCTTTGCACTAGGAATCTGCTTTTTCCAGGAGTCTGATCTGGTGGGAGGAGAAAGCAATTTAAAAATTGCTTCACTGTTTCTGCTTGTATCCAGGTTAACAGAATGGAAAATGCATTTGCATGACAGATCCCTTCAGATATATCCTTCCCCACTGCTCCTTCTTCCTTATCTTCCTCTCCCACACCCGGTCTTTTTTATGCCCCTCAACCTCCTTGCATTCAAGAAATACAGTAATGTCCCTTGAGCCTAGTCCTTGCATGGACATCCACTTCCTATCACATTGCATCACCTAGGATGCAAAACTTAGAACCAAGGTAAAAATTGTACCTTAAATTTGGGGCTTTTGGAGCTCTTTTCCTCCATCACCCCCAGCTTTATTTAATATGTAAGCCCTGATCCTCTCCAACTGAAGCAGCGGGAGTTTTCTTGTTGATTTGTCTGTGGGTATAGAAATGTCATGATTAAAGCAGCAGGAATAATAATACAGTGATATCTAGATAAGAGTGATAGTTAGCCATGTTAGTCTAAAGTCAGAAATTACTATGTAAGAGACTGTATTAAAGCAACCTCTTACCTAAATTGGGATACCATTAATATTGCCATATGAAAAATTCTCATTTTAGTATCCTATAGGAACACTATAGGTGAAAGATATTATCAAGGAATAGCATTTCTTCCTCTTGTTCTGTCTTTTTCCTTAAGTTTACTTTATATATTGGATGCACTTTGAATGTAGTCATTTTCTCTGGTGTAGTCAAATTCTACTTTGCTGAACAGACCTTTATAAGTTTCAACAAGTTGAGCAGAAAGATCTTTGAAAATATGTATTTTTAAAGTGTTTAAATAATCAGGAACTAGCATTTAAAGTCGGTTCCAGTGAACACTGGAAAAAATTGTTTTAAAATATTCAAGTTGCCCATGTCTGTCTGACGGATTATTTCAGGTGCCTCTCTACTTGATCTTTATTATAACATATTGGTTGAACAACCGTTCAATGTCATTCCTTTGAGGGATTAAGGCAGGTTTTAGTGTTTTGAACTTCAGAGGTATTACATGCTTCATCCAAGGTTCTCAATGCACTTTGTAAAATGCATTTATCTGTAGTGAATTGCATGCATGTTCTTTAACCAGACATGTTTCTTTAAATGCCTTCTTTTAAGTGTTGCCAGCAGTGCTCTGCACTTCTCTATTTTTGTTTTTTTAATACGGACCTAATATGAGGAAGTGGGTGGTCAGCTGCTCTTTGGCTTCTAGGATAATATTTGGATTCCTGATTTGAATGATTTTTGCTGGATTTTTTTTCTATCCCTTGATGGAAAGCATGATGTGCTACAATACTCAACACGGTCTCTACCTTTTCCAAGTCAGGTTTGAAAGATACTAGGCAGGATAATGTTAGCTGTATGAACAAAGAAGAGAGAAGAAAAAAAGCCCACATACTTTATGTAGATGGACTACCTGGAAAGAAAAAATGGAGCATATGTGTGTGTGTGGTGGGAGATAAAGGTCCATATTGCAGAAAAGAAATACTACGGAACCCTTGAGGACAATCCAAGTCCCAAGAAACAGGATGTTTCAACCTGAGACAACTCTTCCTCCATGATGTTGCTGCCTCCACTGGTGGCTTCTTTTTTACGGTGTTTCTTTTCTGTCTTTCAGAAATCACAGCTCCCACACTTTGGATTAAGCACTTGGTCATTAAAGATTCCAAACTGAATAGCTCCAGCATGAGAAACTCAGGTAATGCTTGCTTTAAAAACATTTGGAATGTAACTAAAGAGTGATTCCTTATTTCACAGTATTTTTCACTTTGTGCATGCTTAACTCCAATAGCAGTGCTGCTTTGTCACAACATTGCAGAG
>NW_017729025.1:91339824-91350738 GCF_001723915.1 Gavialis gangeticus | reverse complement strand
GTGCTTAACTCCAATAGCAGTGCTGCTTTGTCACAACATTGCAGAGCAGGAATCTGAGTACACTAACAAGACAGTCCTCTTCATTGTGCTCCTAAAGTCAGAGCAGGTATATGCTGAGGGCTGTGCCTTCCCTCGAACAGGTATTGAAGGGAAACTGGGTTTCTAGGGTTTTATTGCCTCACCATAGGACTGCCACCTACTTTATTTCACTTCCACTCTCCTCCTTCTCATACCTTTCCAAGCTAAATTTTGGTGGAATATTCGTGCTGCAATGTGTGGCTTACACAGGACTGAAGTTGCTTCTGTGCCTAGGTTCTAGTATTTGTGATGTTCTTATAGCGAAAGAATGCTATGAGGAGAGGCTGATGGACCTGAATCTCTTCAGTCTCTGCAAGAGGAGACTGAGGGGGGATCTTGTGGCTGCCTACAACCTTATCAGGGGCCACCAGCAGGGACTCGGGGAAAGTCTGTTCACCAGGGCCCCCCTTGGAGTCGCCAGGAACAATGGCCACAAGCTGAGGGAGGATAGATTTAGGTTAGATATTAGGAAGAACTACTTCACTGTAAGGGTGGCCAGAGCCTGGAATAGGCTTCCCAGAGAGGTGGTGCTCTCACCTTCCCTGGAAATCTTCAAGAGGAGACTGGATAGGCACCTGGCTGGGGTCTTATGACCCCTCCCACCCCCAGTGCTCCTTCCTGCCCATGGCAGGGGGTCGGACTTGATGATCTGTCTAGGTCCTTTCCGACTCAGTGATTTGATGATTCTATGCTTTGGGTGACCAGAGGGAACTTCCATCATACTATGTTTTAAGGTACCTTTTTTCTAATGATAATCCTGAAAGGTACATGATATAAGTGTTACTGGGCTTTAAATGAATGAATATAGAGAATTCTTACTTTCTGTAGCAGGTTGAGAAGGAATACCCATGTATATAAGACACCATGGAAGAAATGAATGTGCAAAGAGTAAAACATCACAGGGAGCAGCATGGGGGGTGGCTCAGGTAGGAAGAGAGCAAAGATGAGGAAGCAGGTAGAAATAAGAACATCCATACAACAGGAAGTGGAAATTGTAAAAAAAAAAAAAAAAAAAAATCTCAGATTTCGATAGAAGAGTGGGGAAAAGTTACGAGAGGGACATGAGGTCTGAACAATAGAATAAAATGACTGTTATCTGTGTACATTTTTGCCTTGCACTGAAGGGAAACAAGATGGATGATAGGAATTGGGAGGCTAGAAAGATTAGGATGCCAGAGATGGCCGCAGTTTTGGTTTACAGTTCTGAAAAACATTTGTCACCATCAAACAAGTTTTTATAAACAGTTAAAAAGTACATCTGCAATAGCTCATGTAAAACTTTACTAGATTACTTGGGCTAGGGACAGACATTCAAAAAGCCTGAGCCTGAATTGATTTAATCTTTGCAGGTTAATCTAAGCTGCGCAGCTTAAACTGATTAATAACTGGATAAATATTCTCTGTTAAATCAGGAAATGCAGGCATGTGTCTGCAGTGGCTCAAGCCAGAAGCCAGAGGATACTAGAGCATGCCTGGCAGCCACTGCCAAAGGGGAGGGAAGAGAGACTCCCTCCCTGCTAGAGCAGAGGAGCCAGGCACCAGCTGGAGCTAGCAGGACACACAGGATGCCAGCCACCAGCCTTGGGGGTGTGGAGGGAAGGAGCTGCTGCCAGACTGAGGAGTGGGGATGGAAAAAAAGTCCCTTCTCTGAAGCAAGCATGTATTGAACACAGCAATTTGCAAAGCATACAACAAGGAATTATCAAAACTCTTCCCCTAAGCTAAGATACAGCCCAATAAAACGCAGCATATACAACTTAGTCTAACTTAAAATGTAAAGAGAAAGCCTTGCATATGTCTTTCTAATCCTAAGGACAGAGGCAGGCGTTCAGAAAGGCTTTGTTTAGGTTTCACAGGTTCTGCTTTATAATGTAAATGTATATAGTTCTCTGCATTATTTGATCTGCAACTTCCAGCCGGAAGCTATCTGCAACTTCCCCTAACTCCATCTCCAGCATGTGTGCATGTTGATTGTCAGGTTTTTGCCAACACTTCCCACCTCTCAGGTTGGTCCTGCAGATCTTAGCTCTGGGCTCAGAGGTGCAGGTCTTGGATCTGCACACAGGGGACTAGCTTGCCTCTCTCCCCTGCTCGAGGACCACTGTGGAATTAATCCCCTCCCTGGAGGTGTGGCTGGGGCTGCCAAACTCCAATTGTGGTCCACAGGGCTTGCAAGGGGGGGCAGGCAGAGCGGAGGGAGAGGGGACGGACGGAGGAATTTGCCTCAGAAGCCATGGCAGGCCAGCATCTGGCCATGCCCCACCCCTGCCCAGCTAGAGAGCAGAGGGGAGGGGCTAGCCCAGCTCTCTGGAGCAGAGCCCAGCCCAGAGAGCATGCTGGGATGCTGGGGATCTCTGATTTAACTTAAACCAGCAAGGAGTCTGGGACAGACGTTGCATAAGCCGGTTTGAGCCAATCAATTAAGTCTGATACTACATTCAACCAGGTTTATCTCAAACTGGTTTCAGCCATTTTCAAAGTGATTTATGTGTAGTGAATGTCTGTTCTGTTACAGGTTTAAACCAGTTTCTGATCACTTAAACTGGTTTGTGTGTCCCTAGCTTTGGGAGGCAGTGCAAACTACTGCTTAGTGTGCTAGACTTCTGGTTTTCTTCTTAGTATACCCACTGTCTCTGTAGCCTTGGGAAGTTCATTTAACCTCTCCATGTCCTTTCCCTATTGTAAAGTAAATGTGATGCTTTTCTGGCAAAGCCTGCTATATTGCTGCCGTATAGTCAGTGTGGACAAAAAATATTAAGCTGGAATCAGAATATAAGAAGTCTGACTGCCAGTCTTCTGCCCTAGCCACTAGATATTCATAACTTCATGACCTTCAGACTGGGTTTATAGCACTTTTGGTCTGTGATGACGCCCTCTCTGAAGACACCCCTTCCCCCCTGCTGAAATGTCACCTTGTGTGGAATCATTGTGCTTAGTGATGTTTTAAGTGCAGAGCAAATACCACCAGTGCTCTGTGAGCTGCCAGTGGTACAATTCAAGGCAGTGGGTCTGCTCTCCAGAGCCCTATAGAGTTTTGTCCATGACTGTTTTGGAAACCAGTCTCTCCTTAAGTCACTATCCTGGCCACTGAGATGAGATGAGATGCTCTTGCTTCCAGTTCCCAAGTTTAAATTCTGGGAGGTGATTAAAGGGGTGTCCTTGGAGAATGGGGTTTTGATTCTTACTCTTCCTTGGCCTGAGACATCCCAAGTTTGTTGATGTTCAGGGTGTGCTGCAAGGGCTATCTGTTTGTTCAAACTTTTCCTCGGGAAGCTCCCTTGTGTAAGAGGGAGGTTGCTTGGGAAGGAGCTCCTTTTGTGAGATTTGCTTTTGTCTATTCTAGTCTTACTTGATGGTTTCTTCTCTTTTATTTTTTTTTAAAGCTACTCTAAACTAACCCATAGGCTGCAATGGGCTTTTATTTTATAAATCCCAAACTAATTCTTCCCTTGAGAATGAAAATAAGCATAAAGAGGCAGCTGTCATAGCCAGCTAAAACAGGCTGGTTGGATAATCTCAGTGAACATTACTGATGCTTCTATAAAATTTATTTGCCCTAATACCTTGCAGTTGATTAAGAGAAGTTAGTGATTCTAGGCTCAAATTTTCACACTGTGCCACACAAACAAGCAGTCATTTCTATTTGTTACTATAAATTATTAACATTGGGAAATGCTGCTTCATGAAAATGAGGCTATGGAACAGCTGACACATTTTAAACATACAACTCTCAGCTTCCTCCCTGCTGTTTTTATTTTTGGACCTTTGGCATACGTGGCAAAGGACAGCATCAAACACTTCGGATCTGTGGGTGAAAACTTCGGTATAAGAGCTAAGTAGCATTGTTAATGAAAAGTATTGCATCTTCAAACGTCCTTTAATTTGTTTACCCGCTGTGAAACACTAATCTGAACTACATTGGACATCCAAAATTAGTGGATGCTTTTGGTAATTTTAGCCCTTAACAGCTTGAGATCTTCCTGTAGTGTATTTCCATTTTTTCTTGTGTAATGTTTCATGTTAGGGTTAGAGTAAATTTTTACTACCATAGGGTTAGACTTTGCTTTTAGTGATTGCTTGGATGTATTGCCCGAGTCCGCAGCTCCTGTATTTATGTGGACAAGTGGCTTAAACCCTTCTTGCTACAACTAATGGAATAGCCTGAAGTTACAGGTGGAAAAAACCTACTCACTCATTTCATTTCACCATTTGCTTCTCCCCCCACTCTGACCATTGCCTGTTTACTCCATACAATGGATAATAGTTTCTAGCATAATTTGAGTCCCTCAAGCAATAAAGTATTTACCACTTCCTGGAGGCAGCTATTCTGTAGTCTAATATGACTTGACTCCAGACAGGTTTTCCTAATATACAACTTACATTTTCTTTTTTATTGATTTATCCTTATGACTTCCAGGTTCTACTTCTTTGTATTACCCTAATTCATTCCTTGGTGCTGTTGTTTTTCTTCTTCTTTTTTTTTAAACCTGGTTCCTGGGCCATCCATAAGTCATTTAGCCATGTATTCAGAACCTAACAGAGTTCAAGCAATTATTGTTTTAACAGTAACTGTAATCTGCACTTGTATTGGACAGCCGTGGGACAACATATTGTGGCCACCTCCATCAGGAGAAGAGTATAGAAGTTGCCTACCAGATCAGACAAGTGTCTTTCTGATTTGGCTATTTGGAGATGATTCAGAGAAGGCTGCTAGTATTCTCCTAATGGACTACGAACAAAAATTGTTTTTGTGTACCTTTCTTTATAGCTTCTGTCAATTAGATGCTATTATGTAGTCTTCAGTATCCACTTGATTTAAAAAAATACAAGTGAAAAGAATGGGACTTGGGATTTAACTGTGAAGCTTGGAAAACTCAAGTCATGCACATTCAGCGACCATTTCCCCCTGCCACATAAACTCTAAACAAAATTGTCTTCATTAGCACTTTTCCTCATTCTGCTGTGGTTTAACATACCACCATATGCAGTAATGTGGCCTTAAGCCTTATTCTACCTCTGGACTTGTTAAGTGAGTGGCTGGTAGTAGTCTTCTTTCTGCTTTTTCCCAGTCTCTCCTATGTTATGCAACAAACAGGTGTTGGTGGTGCAGGTTCCACTCACCCAGTAGGTCAGCTGGTGAAGGACAGCCAGCCAGGATATGGTAGACCAAGGCTTCATTCCCTTATTTTCTTCAGTTCCCTTTGTTGTCTGAGGTGGTTTGAACTCTTATTTCATCTCCTAGGAGACTGCTCCATAGTATAAAGGGCATTGTGGAACTGGGGAGAAGGCTACCTTCACTTGGGTCTGTCAGAACTGCTCAAGTTATTATAAATTAAACAAGTGGTGCTCAACCTTTTGGTTCCGCAGGCCAAATGAATGGTACAGGGATGGTCCATGGACTATAATGGGCCCTGGGTCCCTTTGCCACCTCCACCTTCTGGATTTTGGCCATGGGGCTGTGCACCACCCGTGCTTGGTCCTGTGTGCTGGAATTGGGCTCCAGGGCCCTGCACAATGCCCCATACCTGTGTGCCAGGATACCCCTGTATACCTGATCTAGTGTACAGGGCCATGGCCTGCAAGACTCCCTGGGGACCTGTGGGGAGCCCTGCAAACCAGATGACATGGTACTGGGCCTGATCTGGTCCACCACCTGTGTGGTTGAGCACCCCTGAATTTAAATGTTCACTGAAGCAGGCCTGGAACCCAAGTGTCTCTTTTCCCAGGTGAGTGTTCTGCCCTGGGATGAGGCAGGTTTCTCTGTTATCCCCTGTCCCCCACTCCCTCAATACCCCAGTGGGCCTGTTCCACTTAGCATGGATTACTGATGTCAGTATTATTGAGTCAAAGAGCAAGAGGACGAGAGGGACTGTTGTTTGGTGGTGGGAGACCTGGGTTTCAGTCCCTGCTCCAATGAATGTTTGCTTATTTTTACAAAGCGGAACAGCGTTGGCAGGAGTACTCTCCTTCCAATCCCACAGTGCCTTTATAGCATGGAGGTTTGACCACTTTCCTGGGTGGTAGGAGATGTGGGCGTGTTGAAAGCTTCTCAGGAATAGTTGTCTCCCAAATCTTAAGTGAATCCCTTGTTTGCTCTGCTCAGTGGAATGTGGATGCCACCTTTCCAGTAATTCTGTGGATTTAGCCTTCATTTCACTCATCTGTCTTAAATTCCCTCAAATCAAATGTTTTTGGTCAAATGCCAAAATCTGGTCAGACTCAGTTGTCTATTTTGGTGAAACTGAAATTTTTTTGTCATTTGAGCCAAACTTTATTCAGTTTTTTTGGTTCATCTGTTGAACCAAAATATAATTATACATACGTGGCCATATAATATATGTGCCACTTTTCTTTACATATTGTATAGGAGTGGTAGTTAGAAAGACCCTACCTTCAGCTCTGCCATGATTTGAAAATGAGAGGGATGATGATTCTTTTTGGATTGTCTGCCCTTCTTCATCCTTCCAGCTGAAATAGCACCGTGGATACCTTTGCCGTGGATACCTTTGTTCATTAAAAGCCATGTTTTGGGGTGATGCCTGAAAATGCATCTTATTACTAAAAAATAAAATAAAATCCAACTGTTGCTCTTTTGTGAGTGCCCATCTTCACCAAGGAATTCATGGCTGCTCCTTGACTTTCAGAACTGGGTCTTCTTCAAAACCGGTCATGCTACTAAGTGATTTGGTTTTGGGTTAGAGAGAGATTCCAGCAATGTATCCAACCTACCCTGACAACCTTTAAGAAAACCACAGGGTGATGTAATGAGCTCATGCATGGAAAAATAAACAGCTCTAGGAAAACCAGCAGTAGCAGCCTCAAGTAAATACTCTGCAGTCACTGGGGTTTTGAACATGACGTTATTTGAAAGGAAGAATGAGTAATATATTAAGGTTAGCAGCTGAAGACAGGTTTGTGTGTGTATGTTTTTTTTAGAAATCTTGCTGTTTATTTCAAAATCCTACTTCTTGGATGAATTCCAATTCCATGTGGGTTGTTCTGGGCATCTTGAGGCTGTTTGGGTGTCCTGAACTTACAGCTTTTCAGTGATAAAAATGTCTGTTTTTTGAAGCTGTTTAGCACAGGGCAAAGCTATAAATGAGTTCTGAAGAATGGCTCACAGACTAGAATCCTGTTGTTCATATTTAACTTGCTGAGCCTGATCCTCAGGGTGCCTTGTATGGACGTGTAAGAGTTAGCAGCCAGAAAGCTGGGTGTCAGATGTGCAAGGAAGCAGAAACAGCAGGGCCTCTTGAGATTTAAATTTGTGCATCTCCATGTACAATACGGAGGTCGCCACAGCTCATCACAGTAAAACAGTGTGGGTGCCCAGTGAACGTTGCTGGGGCATACCACGTTCCTTTCCAAATAGCCGCAACCTGCTTAAGAAAAACAGCAGGCAATCTTCACTAATCCTTGGTGGTGAAGAGTCAGTCCCTCATCATCATCCCTCTGCATATATGCACACATCGTAGTTTCTGCAAGCCAGGTCTTTTTCCTCTGTCTTTGTTTATTGCCTTGATTAGGTGCTTATAACTAATAGCTAATGCTCTAATTGTATGCCTTCCTCTAGGACAGGGAACAGATAATTCCCTGGATAGAGTCTGATACTCTCTTGGGCTTCATGTACACCTAAGGTGTGATTAACCAGTTCACCTGGCCACATGTTCAGTCAAAATAAAAAGACGATAAAAAGAGGAATAAACTACAAAGTTATTCCAACTATTTTGTGGAATAACTTTGTAGCTGCTTCCTATCACGCCATTCATTGAATATATGGTCAGGGGTCCCTGTGATTGGGAGTCCTGTCAGCTGATTGGAGACCCATACCCCTCTTATGGCTGGGAAATAGCAGCAGCTATGGTCTCCTTGCCACTGGGACCCCTGGGGTGCTCTCGCGGCTGGAAGCCCTAGTCTGCTGATGGGGTGCTTAGTCCCAGGAACTTATGGTGAGCCCTGTCAGCTGACCCATGCTCTCAGCCAGTGGATCTTGCTTCTTGCCAGTGCAGGAGGAATCTAGGTTCAGGCTTCTCCTGCACTGGCAATAAAGTGCGATGGGATCTAATATATGATCCATACAGTCACGACTCCTGCCATGTATGCGTGGCGTGACAGAAGGTGCTATTGTGTGAATTGTACATTAGATCCTTGTTTCTTTACCTGCAAGTGTAGAGGGGCCCTTGGTTTATCACATTGTTTCTTGCTGGCTGTAACAAGATGGCAAATTCTAAAACCCAGGGGTCTTCTGTGTTGTGTCTTTGATGCCAAAGCCCTGCTTTTGCAATAAAGGTATTTATTGCTTAGTCAGTCAGGTGGCTCTGGCCAAGACGTTGAGAGATGATCTGACCTAGAGGAAGTTAGGACAGAGGAGCTCTTGGAGGGAAACCAGGGGCAGGCAAAACTGGGGAAGAAGTGTACGCTGAGGGTTATATTTTGTTGTTTGAGATTTTCCTATTATCAGTATTGCCCAGGAAAGTGGCAAGGCTGGACTTCAACTCACAGGCTAGCATACTGTGGTGAGGATGGGAAAGCGCTGAACCCATTTATATTTCTGGGTTGAACTGATTATCGTTTTGGAGATGGGGAGGGAACGTGGCAGATTTTTTTTTCTTCTTCATCTGCTTCTTTGTGTCATGCCCCACCCCTGTCAGCCTCTCTAGCTAACCAGTTGCTTCTCCCCCAGCTCATGGAAACTACCTGTTTTTCCATCTCTCTGTCTTAAGACTTCTGAGTCTACATGGTTCTGGACTTGACTTCTATTGCCACCAAGACCTTTGCTTGCCCTCCTTATTGCCACCAGGCTACCTGGGTCTGTGCTGGTCTTAAATACGCTCCGTCTCTTTGCCAGCCACATTGAACTTACCACATTAATATATGGTGGATTGTAGGGCATCCAAAACCACGTTCTACAATTGCACATTGGTAATAGGTAAAAGTCGTGGTAATTGGGACATCAGCTGGCAGATTGGCAGGAAGATGGGACATTTGAGCCTCATGAGAGCAGGAGAGGGGGAGCTCGTATCAGCAATGAATGGACAGGAAGGAGACAGAAACTGGACTCTGGGAGAACTTAACCAGATGCAAATCTAGTTTTAGTGAAATCAAAGCAAATTATATGCTGGGGCACTCAGAATCCGAGAGAAAAATCTATGTCCACAATGGAGAATTGCTCCCACTGGCATTGTCTTTGTCCCACATCGCTGCCTCTATCTCCTCCCACCATGAATACAAAAAAGTTCAAGCATGGTAACTCTGCAGGGGTACAAAGGAGAGAGAATAAAACCCATCTGTTGCATCAGGGGAAGGGGCTGAGGGGAGGGAAAAGGTGCACGGAGAGCTTGTGGTCCAAAGTCTTGCGCAGCAGTTGAGCATCCCTCTTGGGTGTAGTGCTACATCTTGAAGGTACACCTATCTTCCTCCCTGTACAAAAGCTCTGTGCTTGGTCAGAGTGCTATCCAAATGGAGTACTTTGCACTCAGATTTCTCTCTCCTTATTTTTAGAGCAAGTGTTTTTCTGTTTGGCCTTTCGGGTAGGTGTTAAGCCAGCAACCTGAACTAAGAAATCTCTGTTCAGGAGAAACCTTCATGAGTATAAAACTTCACCAATGCCAAGTTACTCCGTCACTTGCCCACTTTTCTTTTCCTTTGCACTGTGAAACTACATGTCACTTTCTGGTGAATTCCTGCTTTGTTTAAACCTTGGAAGCCAGATGACAGATGATCTCTTGCACTCCTGTACTCCCCTTGCCCCCCCAACTCTCTCTTCCCCCCCTACTCCCCCACCCCAGTTACAGCTGCAGTCCAGTCACTCCTTTTCTTGGCTTCTGCTGTCTGGGAGGGTCAGACTCCATCAAAAAATCTCATATGTAGATGCTATTGGAAATTAGAAATGGAGTGATATATCATTAGCAAGTGTGCTCCTTTAGCAGACCGTGGTGTGACAGGTGTGGCTGAGAAGGGAGTATGCAATGTGGAGTGGGGTGGGGGAGGGCAGTGGAAGAGTTTAGGCTCTAGACCCTTCTCAGACAGCCAGCAAACGAAGTCATAAATAATGTGCCATTGGGGACCAGTTAATCCACTCTATGAAAAGGTGCAAAGTATACAAGTGGGAAAAATAACATAGTATAATAATCGACATGCAACCCTAGGTGCTAAACCATATGCAGCTAGGCAAATAAATGAGGCACCCCCTTAGCGCTATGTGATAAATCATTCCCAAAGAATTCCATCTCCCCTCACTCCCAAAGAAAGAAAACACATTACTCTAGACACAGAGTCATAACTGCTACCCCACAGCTGCCTGTTAAGTAAAATAGGCTGGAGAGAGAGGAGGGGGATGGGGAATCCAGAGGCAGAAAGAGCTGGAGCAAAATAGTTTGCTAAAACCCTGTGGATTTCCATTTAAGGTTAAAAAATAAAAACCAGGTGGGTCAAATTCCTCTCTTGTAGAACTCAATCAAGGATTGGGTGGGAAGGTATTACACAAACAATTAACTTGGTCCCTTGTGACAAGAGGAGGTTGGAGAGATCACATTTGCTTTTTGCAGAGACAGTTTCATGTGAAAGGGTGATGGGAGCAAGCTGAGTAATTGCCCGAGCTGTCAGGAGCACCCACACACAGGTGCCCTCTCATTTATTCCATGCACATAGTTTTGTTTTTTTTTTGTTTTTTTTTTTACAGACAAAATGTGCGTGCCCAGGTATCCTGGGAAACTCTAAGTGGAGGCACAGTGTTCACAGAAGCCCTAAGTCAGGGTGGGCACCAAGCAGCATGGGTGCCACAAGAGGCATGGCCAGCCTGTGTGTGTGTGTGTGTGTGTGTGTGTGTGTGTGTGT
>NW_017729025.1:91335377-91339740 GCF_001723915.1 Gavialis gangeticus | reverse complement strand
GTGTGTGTGTGTGTGTGTGTGTGTGTGTGTGTGTGTGTAGCACAGACTGGGGAGGGAGCAAGCAGTACTGTGGTGGTTAAGGGAGCAAAAAGCAGAGCACCAGCTCAGGTAGGGAGTATAGGAAAGCAGAGAGGCAGATTGGATAAGGGAAACAGATCAGAGTGGCACTAAGGGGGAGTGGGAGGCTAATATGTGGCACACCTTCCCAAAAGGTTGTCCCCACCTGTGGCACACCTTCCCAAAAGTTGTGATCTTCCTTAGATCCTTTCTAAACATGGTTCAATTATCCAGAGTTATAGGCACTTCTAAGGTGCTGATCAGCATTGTGCTCAAACACCAAAGGTGGTTCTTGCAATAGTCATCCAAACAATGTTGCAGACAGCTTAGCCTGAATCAGATTCAAGTTTCTTACCTACCGCCTTACATCTGTGCCCTCAAAATACTGTGACATTCTGAACTGCCATATTCCAGCCAGCCAGCAGAAGCAGGTGACTCTTTCCAACAGTACAACAGCAGCTTTTCTACTGCTAACATAAAGGTGTGTGGAAGTGGGAAGGGTAGAGGTTGTGGGTTCCCCCCAGAGTAGTTGAAAATACTAGGATGGAAGCACCTCTGCATTTGTCTACTATAGGTTCATTTTTCAGTTTTGGAGGGGGAGCTAAGACAGAAGAGTGAAAGCAAGGGGGGGCTAACAGATGTGTCCAAATGAGAACATTCTTTAAAAATGAAGTTTCTAACTAAGGTAAATCTCTAGCACAGCTTTGCCAATAGACAACAGAGCAATAATTGACATTTTTCAACTAAATAATTTTTCATTGGAAAACACCCATTTGTCTAAAGCAGGGACCAGCAACCTTTATAAGCTGCAGGCTGGAACAACAGAGCTCTGGTCTGGCAGGGGCCAGGCAGCTTTGGTGGTATGTCAGCAGTAGAGCAGGAGGGGTTTGTCTGTAGCTGTGCTTGGGCCAGGCCTCTGGCTCTGATGCAACTCCCTACTTGCTGGAAGCTGTGCCTGCATTGCAGCTGAGGAGTGGGATGTGGGGAGAAGCAGTGACGACATGGGCACAGCTTCCAGCCCCAGCATGGGCACTGGCACAGACAAAGCCCTCTGGTTCTGTGGACCAGATACAGTGGCTCTGCAGGCTGCATCCAGATCCAAAGTAATTTTTTTTTAATAGGAAAGTTTCTCAGATTTTAGGATGGAATTTCTGGTCACAGCAATGAGCAGACCAGCAGACCCAGCAGCCTGGTGGTTAGACACTTGCTTGGGTTGTGGTGGCCCTCTTTTAAGTCCCTGTTTTGCCTCAGTTAATGTGAGGACTGGAATATGGGTCTTTCATATCCCAGTCCAGCTATAGTGGATTGTTTAGTGTTTTATTTTTACAAAAACCTTTGTTGCACTATGACAACCTTTAGGGCTTTTAAATCCCAACCAGTTTTCTACCCTCCTCAAGTTAGCAGTAGCACACTGCCAATTGAGAGATCAGCGCTTTGGTCCCACTGTTTCTTGGTAAGCATCAGGTTTTCAGCCTGAGGTTTTGAGGCAAATATCAACTCTTTGAAGTGGTTCTGCTTGCAGTTAATCTGCCGGCTTTCAGAGTTGGACTACTAGCACAACCCTGCAGTCCAGCTAAAGAGGAAATCCCAACACTTCATCCACAGAAATGATGATGAAGCATGATGCTACCCAAACACAGGTGCACGTCTAGATGGGGAGAAAAATGTTTTATAATTCAGTGGAAAAACTTGGAAAGTGAAGGCAGTTCCATAGGTATCAATGATCTGGGTAGTTAGTGGTGCATCTAAATCATCCTGCCTCTGAGCTTATTTTTCTTTTGGTTAGCTCAGACTGACCTGTGTGACCAGTCTATTTGTATTTCTGCTAGGCCTGATTAATATGGCTGATGGATGGTATCACAGCTATGTTTGCAGCTGAAAATACAGTACTTGGTATAAAGGCCTTCCATTCAAGTAGTCAAAGCACTTTCATTCACTGTGTTAGCTTCACAGTAGCCCTGGGGAACTGGGGCACAGATCCGTCAGTGACCAGGACACACGTAGCAGCAAGGCAAGGTGACAGAGCCAACTTCTCCAATCCTGCTTTTTAACCACACTTACAGCTTTCTTTCAAAAGTTCCCTGCTGTCTTGAGAGAGGCAGATGCCATTATCGCAGAGATGGTATGGTGCAGAAAGATTTATGGATTTGGAAGAGAACTTTAAATGGGTGGTGTAACTGCTGAGCCTTAGGGAAACCACATTTATCCATCGAGCTAAAGCCGAAGTAGGCTGCCGCCTGTTGTGTGTTCTGCCAACGCTGCTTGCAGCCTTCTCTTCCCAGTTTTACTTGATGTAAACAACACCCCATCTCTTTAATAATATCCACCTGGCTTGTCAGACAGCCAGATGGGTCCATTACCCCATCAGTCATTTGAATTTCTGCATGGGGACCTTGGGTGTGTGTTTGAGGAGTGTCTGAGAGAGACAGCACACTATTATGAATGCAATGCTGCATCTCTCACAGGGGAAAACTGTTTCATAAATAAGGTCCAACTCAAGGTGCCCTGTCCTCTTCTCCTAGAAGTTCATTGCTTCAGAGATGCCAGGTTTTCAAATGTGTTACAAAGCTTGTAGAAGCAGTCCAGTGAAAAAGAAGTAGTTAGCATTTTAGTGCTGAGTAGCTACTGTTAAAATAAGTATTTCTGCCAGCAGTTCTTTCCACACAACGTTCATATTCTCTTTCTCTCTCTGTCATTGCCTAATATAATCTCAGATTCCTATCTCCCAAAGGTTTTGTTCCCAGTAGCAGCCGGTTGACAGTGTTATTGCTCCTCTCTGCTGATGGCTGTCATAAGTCACAGCAAAGATGGCAGAAAACAGGACAACATGACAGTGTCTTCCTTTCTTAAAATGGTGACATTATTGTTGCTGATCCTGACTAGATTGTCAGTCATTGCACTCCTTCTGACTGATTATCTCATGCTTTTTTTAAAATCTCACTAGATGTATAACTATACACACATTTTAATAGTGCAAGCTTTCTTGTTTCTTCTTTTTATTTATTTTTTAAATCTCTGTGCCTGTAACTTCTGTGAACTCAAATGTGGAATCAAGCTTCTAGGCACCCTGCACTTACTGGAGAAGATATCTACCCTCCAAAGTTGCAGCTTTAGCGGTATAGCTGGCATTCGACTTGGTCTTGTTTGTCAGTTCATTGCTGTAGATGCAGAAATTGTCTCCAAAGTTTGAACAAATCCCTGAACAGTGCAAGATGATGGGTTTGGCTACTTTGTCTGCTTTCGCTGGCAATGTAGGTGTGGTGCCTAGAGAACAGCTGCAAGTGCTTTCTCCAGTAATTGTGTTAAGTCATAGAGATTCCCTCATTCCCCTTATTGGAGCTCTGCCACCCAATGTCTTAGCTAGGGCAGAGTGACTGGGGCAGGTGCTCTGGGCACCAACTAAGGGGTAGATGGGGAGCAGCGGTGGGAACTGCTGCTGCTACAATGGCACAGAGCAGCAGCAGCTCGAAGTCGGTACCTGCATTTGTGTGGGGCAGCTGCCATGGGCACCCGGTTGCGCTGCTACAGCTCTGCTTTCACTAGTCACTTAGAACTATAAATGGCCATTGAGCCATTTTTTTTTCCAGCCTAAGCATTCAGTTCCTGATGAAAAGCCAGTATGGCTTCCTGCTTAAAATGCAGGACCTACGGTTCGGTGCTTATCTGGGTTTTGTAGCAGAATTCTGTATACTGATGGGTAAATTGCTCATCCTTTCTGTGTCTTAGTGTCCCCTACTGCAGCATGTGGACAGCACTTTTCAGTATGTCATTATCTCACTTAATGTTTATAAAGCACTTTGATATGATTGGGACAAAAGCATCCTGAAAGGCCAAAGTATTGGTGTGGTGTCATTCTGTTGTTTGAGGTAGGTATTAGGACCAATCTACAGTAGGCTTTTTGAGAATATTTAGGATCAGCCTAACTCTGTTACCATTGAAATCAATAGTAAAACTTTCATTAACTTCAGCAGAAAGAGAGTGAGGCCAGTGGTGAGAGCTTTGAAACTTCCTCTTTAGTTCTTTCCTTAACCTTTTCTCAAGTTGGTTCCTGCCATCCCATTATCATTGTTTTTGTTCTCTGTATTCTCTCTAGTTAACCCACAAGTTTCTGGCACTAAGGTGCTTGGAAAGTAGAAACAGTGGGTGTGTCTACACATGCCCCTGACTGCGCATTTGGTACTGTGCAGTCCCAGTGGTGCATGGTTATTTTTAGACGCTATGTTGCTGTAGCAATGAGCTATGGTGACGTAGTGCATTGCTACCATGCAGTAGCATCGGCATCATAGTTTGCACCCGCTGATGCTAT
>NW_017729025.1:91315889-91330377 GCF_001723915.1 Gavialis gangeticus | reverse complement strand
ACGCTATGTCGCTGTAGCAATGAGCTATGGTGACGTAGTGCATTGCTACCATGCAGTAGCATCGGCATCATAGTTTGCACCCGCTGATGCTATGTCACCATAGCGATGAGCTACGGTAACGTAGCGTCTTGCGTAAATGCTTCCAGTAGGTCCTACCTACAATGAATGAGGTCAAAGGTATTGAGTCAGTCTTTAGTAGGTTTTAGGTGGTTTGCTGCTCGTGACATGATTCCATCTGCATGTCCAACTCCAAATAGCATTTGCTTCTTTGCTGATCTGTTACAGTGCTACCCCTAATCACCCCATTTGCTACCCCTAATCACCTCACAAGTTCAGTAATGCGTCCTTCCAAGGACCTCCTTCCTGTTGCATGTCTGTGTTTTGGATGGTTTTCCCTGTATGATTGATTCATATTTTATCTTCTACTTCCTTCTTCCCCCCCCCACCCCACAAGTCCAGACACTGTTCGTTCATTTATACTGAATAACTGCATAGTACCTAGATACTCCTAAGTCAGTTTATCTATCCTTGCAAGTATTGGTCACTATTCTCAGTTTAGTGTCATACAAATTCCATTCACGTGTAATAAAGGTACTAACAACCAAACATGGAAATGTATTTAATAGAAACAAAATGCTACTATCGGTCAGCAAATAAGTTTGGATGCACAGCTGTGGTGTGGTCAGGAGGGGTTCAGTTCATGTATATGAATCCATGGTATGGTAAAATGTAGACAGGGTGAACCTTGTCTGGCCTGGCTTGGCTGCAGCCCTGCACCCTGCTATGGGCACAGAAATCTGGGGGGGCACATGCCGCCTCCCAACACATTACCTGTGCCCCACCTTTGGCCTGTCGACTGTGCCCCTCCCCCACCTCTCCCCATGTGTTGCTTATGCCCACACACCCCCTTCCTCCCATACCTCCCCTTCCCCACACACCCACCCCATTCCCCATACATTGGGGGGCTGGAATCTAGGGCCAGGGGCTATTGGATTGGGAGTGAGGGGCACCAGCAGGGCTGGTGGGGGTCGGGGACTGTGGGTCAGGAGTGAGGGGCACCAGCAGGGCCAGGGGGTGGTGGTTTGAGAGTGAGAGACACCAGCAGAGCTGGGAGGGGGACATGGGGGCTGTGGGTCTGGAGTGAATGGCAACAGCATGGGCAGGGGCAGGGTACTGGCATAGCAGGGCTGCTCAGCACCACAAAGCAGCCGGTTGCAGGGAAGACGACCACAGTTGGACCCGTGTCCTGGTAAGCAAAGGGGATACGGGAGCTCTGATTTTTTTTTCTTTTTATGATAAAAACCCAAAATCAAATGCCAAAATATATATAGGTATTTAGAATTTATTTTATTATAATATTTGAGGCACTCCTGGGCTTCCAGATTGCTTAAAAATGTGAATATATCAATAAAACATGGTGTTCAACTGATATCTATCTATCTATCAATCAACAAATGGTGACACTCTCTCTCTCTCTTTAGATATAGATATATATCTTATTTAGTTAGTTTACAAGGTTCATATAGAGAGAGAGAGATGTGGATATCCATTTGCTGTGAACTAAAGGAAGGCTTTTAAATTCATGTTGTGTATGTCTTTAAATATCCGTCAGGTAGCAGTGACTAACAGTTGTTTCTGTATTCCATTGAGAAATCCCCTGGAGGAGCAGTTCCTCCCCATTTCTAGTTACAGTATGCACAGAGAAACATTTTAAAATGATGATGATAGTGCAAACATCATATATGCCTCTGTGTATAAGTATGCATACTGTGTATAGACATCCTGTACTGTA
Source organism: Gavialis gangeticus (assembly GCF_001723915.1). Lineage (NCBI taxonomy): Eukaryota > Metazoa > Chordata > Crocodylia > Gavialidae > Gavialis > Gavialis gangeticus. The sequence continues at coordinate 91,328,585 of NW_017729025.1, read as the reverse complement.
TGTATGTGTAGAATAAGACTGAAACTTGTTAAAAGACATTTTCACTTTTTTATTGAAAAAGAAAACAGAGTATTTTCTACCAAGTTGCCTGTTTTGTTGTCTTTGTCCAAAAAAAGCTTTGACTTTTTTTTCCAAAGCCATTTTTAATGTCAGTTTTGCAAGACTCAAAGGACTCCAGAGAGCCTGGTTTGAATGTGTGTACTGAGGAAGCTTTGGGGATTTAGATAGAAAAATGCCTGGAATGCAGTTTACTTCCATGAAGGTTTTTTTCCCCTTTTGCTTATTGTATAAAATGAATTGAATATAAATGGAGTGATAGACAGCAGATTTTGGCTGCTTTTTTTTGTTTCATTGAGTTGGAGGAATGACCTACCTCACCTGATGGCCAAGGTGTAAATTGCTGTCAGGCAGTGATTTTAAGTAAGCTGGACCTTTGTGATGTAATTGATTTGTTAAGAAGCCCACGGGCTTCTTACTGAATGACTTCTCTGTCTTCATATGGCTCAGGAGCAGTCACAATTTTTGTTTTTTAAGATGTGACATCTGTCAGCAAAGTGAAGTCAGCTTAAATATCAGCTGAGGCTTGAGCTGTTTCAGTTTTGTTGATTTTCATTCTCTCCCCCCTGCCCCTTCCCAGTCTTGATTAAGTTTCTCTCTGCTTGAACTGGCCTTACATGCAGTTAAAGCTTGTATTATAAACTTGAGTTGTGTGGAGTTGTGCCTGACAAAGTTCAAGCGCTCTTTGCATTCACAACCCTGAGGGATGAAGGTCTGAAGTGTTTGTGGATGGACCCCATCCTAGGGTCTTCTGAAACAACTTTCTCTGTCTGGCATGGTACAATTAGAAATCATGGGTCAGTTGGCCTCAGGCACCAGAAGCTATTGATGTCCAAGTAACTCTGTTTAGAGCTGCCAGCATTTATTGTTTTTAGCATCTGGGCATGCATAGTACCTCCAAGCCCTTGTCATGGAACAAAACCCCACTGTTTTAGGCACTGAACAAAAGCTGATACCTGGTCCAAACAACTTATAATCACAATATTTGGGGGAAAGATGGGGGCGGGGGGATGCCGAGAAAACAGAGTTGAGAGTATGAGGCAAAGGGGTAATGTTGATCAGAAGGATGGGTAGGGAAATGTTTCTGTATTGGACATCCATTTCCCAAAGATCAGATGGTTATGTACTGCCAAATAAGGTCTCCCAAATGACCATCAAAATATCTGCAGTTTCAAGTTGAACCTATGGAGTCTTCAACTCATGGCTCTGGGTTACTTTCTGAACCTAAAACCTGAAGTAGCCTCTGGACATGAGAATGCGTTGACCTGTTAAAAACAGTTGTGAGGGTAGTTTGAGAGGGAAAAGGGACATTTTTCCCCTTTTTTTTTTTTTCATTGTTAGGATATAGTTAAAGAACAAGAAAGTTTATTGGGTTTTTGTCCTCCCTTTTTATCCCAGTAATATCAAATTTTCTACTCCCCCTCTCCCCCCCAAGTTCTTTAGGTGATTGGAGAATTTGAAACGGTATTCTTGTCCCTCAGATGAATGGCAAGAGGTGTTTTGAGGACATCTAACAGAGAATTGCTAAGTGTTAATATTAAATTTCTATAATACATGTGTAAATGTTCCCCTTTTAGTGGATGATCCCTGTAAAATCACTATAAAGGACAGCAGCCTACTACTGCTACTGGCTAAGTGGGTCTCTCCCTTAACTCAAAGTAGTAGATCTTCCAGGCATAATGTGTGGGGAAGAGGAAGGCTTGTTAACCTCTGTTTCCTATGACATGTTGGGGAGTAGAGGAGCTATACAGTACCCTTTTCTTGCTGCAGGAGATGGCTGTACTCTTCTGTTGCCTTAATGAATGGGGTTAAGTGTGTATGTGAACTCTGCCTCACAAGGATATATTGGTAAATAACTTGTTACTCAAGGGCATTCTGAAGCTGGGAGATGGGAACTGGGTTTTTTATTTCTCACTAGTTACCCCAAGGAAGGAAACAGTTGAGGGTCTTCATTGCTTCTTCTATGAGAAAGCTCAGACCTAATGATGAAAGAATAAATGGCAGCAAATGCAAACAACATTTATAGGAATATTTAGCTCAAGATTGCAGTAACACCCGTATTGTATCTTTAGGCAATTCTGCTTATTTGGAGAACAGGAATGTGTGACACGAAGTAGCTGTTCCTCTTGTGGCTTCAGCTTCCTACAAAAGTAGCAGCCAGCAGATGGCACCCCGAATCTGTAAGCCCTTGGAATGACTTTGCCATTACAGCTACTCCTTGCTTAACATCATGGTTATGTTTTTGAAAAATGTGACTTTAAGCAAAACTATGTTAAGCAAATCCAGTTTCATCACAATAGTTACCTACTAGCAGGCGGCAGCCAAACAATGTTGTAATTGAACATTGCGCGACTTTGAATGCATATGTTCTCTAATAGATCAGCGATGTAATAGCAAAACAACATTAACCAGGACGACGTTAAGGAGGAGTATCTGTACTACGATGCAGCATTCCAGCCAGATTCCAATACAGAGTATGTTAGACTATTACTTTTGAGTAGCAGAGTTGACAGGGGAAGCAATAGGGCTGTAGGTTTCCAGGGCCTAGCTAACATTAGGAATGCTCAGGTCTGAGAATTGCCTTGAAGCCATGGGTGTTATGGAGGAGTGTTTTTCAACCCATGGGTCATGACCCAAAAGTGGGTCACAGGAATATATGAAAGGGTTGTGGACAAACTTAAAAAATGGATTATTTTTTAAAGGAGAAAAACATGGGAAACTTGCAGCCTGCAAGGGGCTGCTTTGGGCCCCCATTCTCCCCATCACACACACACGGGGGGTGGGGAGGAGGGCAGGGGCCTGGGGATGGGGGGCAGCGGGTTGGGAGTGAGGACACTGGGTTGGAACTGGCCATCAATGCTCACAAATGGGTCCTGGAACAAAAAAGGTTGAGAACAACTGTTATGGAGGATGAAGTTTTGTTTTTTCTCTTCCAGAGAAAGTTCACTCATGTGACCAGGAGAGACAGAGTGCCCTGGAAGAGGCCAGGCAGAACCCCCGTGAGGGCATCGTCATCCCCGAGTGTGCTCCTGGAGGGCTGTACAAACCAGTGCAGTGTCACCAATCCACTGGGTATTGCTGGTGTGTTCTGGTGGATACCGGGCGCCCCCTGCCTGGCACATCTACCCGGTAAGAGCCACTTGCTTTGAATCTGGCCTGTAAGCTGATATGTAAAATAACTATGAAGGAAAGCATATCTATTCAGAGACATAAGAGGACGAAGGACTCCAGGAGTAGCCACACCACAGGGAACATACCCATCAAGTCTGTTAACTCTGCACTAACTCCCCTATGTGCACGCTCTTAGTTTGAACTAATAGCACCTTTTTTTTGGTTAGCTTAAGCTATTTCAGGCTAAGAATGTCCATTCAAGGAGTGTGAACTGAGTATCTAGAGCATCAGTACTCGACCTCATGGCCCTGCAGACCAGATAAGGGGTGTGGGACTGGTCTGAGAGCTGGATTGGGCCCTCATGCTAGACCCCATGCTCTCTCCACCTGGCATTGCATCCACCTGGCTCTGTGAACCAGGATCTGGCCCTGGGGCTCTGCACCACCTCTACCTGGCTCCCACATGCTGGTATTGGACCCCAGGGCTCAATGCCATCTCTGCCTGGCCCCCATACGCTAGAATTGGGCCCACCCAATCCAACACACAGACCCACACTTTCTGGTTCATGGGGCTCCCCACGGGTCCAGAAATGGGATGGATCCTTTTCACCATACAGCTTGTAGATGGATTCACTGGAACAAACTGAGAGACTGACAAGCTCTGGCCAGTTTTGTAAGCTTGACCCAACACTGGTAGCTATTGTAAATCCTTGGCGCACAACTGCTGTGCAGGGGAGTCAGCAAGGAAGGAGTTTGGTTCTGGACTGTGAGACTGACTAGAAGAATCTGGACCTTGAATTGTTCCTGGGTTTGGACTGACAGTGTAGCATGTGTGGCATGCCCTTCTTGTTTTACTGCAGCTAATAAATGGATGCTGCATGTTGAAATGTATAGCTTGCAGGTGAACTTCTGGGTCAAGGCAAGGAACAGTGCATTGGGCTAAACTGCCTTGAACTGAGCAAATGCCTGGCTTACCTTTAGTGAAGCTCACTTCTGAGGACAGTGAGCATGCTGCCCAGGACAGCTGAAGTTCATAAGGTTTTTCCTGACTGCTTTGACTGTCTAGACAGTCATTGGTGGTGAACAGTTCATTAAGATGCCCAGCTTTGCCACCACTTTGACAAGCAAAGAGAAGGAGCTGTTGATAGAGGGCAAGGTCACATTAATGTTAATTCCTGTAGGTGCAGGTGCTCACGTCATCTTATTATGATCATCTTTGTCTTCATGCAATCTGAACTTTTCTCATGCAGACTCTTGTTTCTTTTTGTTTCCTCTACACTGAGCTGATAATGTAAAACTGCAAAGTTCACTAACTACTGAAAATGATTGAAGATCTCTGCCCTCTTCTTTCTCCAGCTATGAAACCCCAGTGTGTGAAAGTGATGCCAGATCAAAGAGCACAGAGGCTGATGACCCATTTAAGGACAGGGAGCTTCCAGGTCAGTGTCTCTCCTCCTCCCACCTCCCCCACCCCAACAGAATTTCAGGTCAAGGCCATTGTTTAAAAGAGCATACATCATGTGGGTGCTTTTTACCATGAGTTTTGTTTTTGATTATATTGGGTTCCTTATCCTTTTAGTATCTGTTCCAGAAAAATGTTTGGCTTTCTCTGTGGATGGATCACTTCTCCCACTACCATTAAGCTTAGTGGCAATATCAGTTTTCAGTGGGGACTAGAAAACCATGAGATTTCCCCTGGGCTCACTTGTCACTTTCCTTCCCATCCCTGCCAAACATATCTGCCACCTAGGAAAAGAAAAATTTCATTGTGAAAAATCTGTGAAGGAGAAATTGTAGTGAGAGGCTAATATATTGCCTTCCCAAAGTGACTCAGAGAAGCAGTGGAGCTCTTTTTTAACTACTGTAAGGACAGGCCCATTTCTTTCTAGTCATGGACACTTTTTCACAGCTGCAGCACTGAGATTTTGTCTTTTGGCTATTTGGGGGACATAACTAGCACATAGCAGATGACGCTACTAATGCAAACAAAGAATGCCAACCCCAACCCTTGACCAAAGCTGGCTGTTCAGAATAGCTTAGCTGGGACTCTGTTTCCCCCCATTGTTGCTTTCTCCTTGGCTTGGCTTGGTTTGAAGTTGCTTCTGGCCACTTAATCTTAGAACTTCACATCACCACTACTACCTTTTCTTTTGGACTCAAGTGACTAGCCAAAAGCTGGGGTCTTGCAAGTTGTTTCTATTCAGAAGAGAAATTGTTGATTGGAGCCATGTGTCTCTGCCAAATCTGTTTATTTACCAAGAAGTCCCTGCTTCCCTGAGCAAGGAATCAAAGAGGAGACCTACCTGTTGCTGACACTTCCTGGTGCTTTCTCTGGATTTTTCTGCTTGTTTGGATAAGGCACTGGCTTTTCCATTCCTCCTCTGTCATTGTTTTTTGTGGTGGTTTATTTGTGTCCTCACACGCTTATGTTAAAACTATACCCAAAGAACTACCTCTGGCCAAATGTGCTTTTGTTTTAGGTGGTGATGTGTGCCTGTGTTTTGGATGGAGGCTACCATAGTTTCAGCTATCTGGTTCCAAAAAGATCTCAAGTGTTCTTTTTTTTTATGTTATCTCAGATGAGGGCAGTTCTTATAACCACCAATTTCAACTAGTTTTAGCTTAACCCATAACACTTTACACTCAGAATGCCCCCCCCCCCCTTTTGACAAAGAGGATGACAATTGAATCTAACCTTTTGGGGAAGGAGTATGTGTAAAATGGCGCCCTCCCATTTGAGATCAGGGGACGAAAGCTGCTGTACTGGAGTGAGAGTGAGTCTCCAGCTGCTGATGCTCTGGTTTCTGCCCTTCTCCCCTGCTCCTTCTAAGGAGCAGAGTTGGTGCCTAGTTCCTCAGGAACCAATCCTTGTTCTCCTTCCCATCTGAGCAAACAGGCTGGAGGCAGTGGATCAGGCTAGTATCTATGAAGAGTCCAGTACCTGGGGGCCTGCCTCATCCTCCTACACATTCTTTCAATAAAAAATATAGTGGCCTTAGCCTCTGCACACTTTCTCCCTACCAAACTGGGCTCCCTCCCTGGGTCCCTCTCTCTGATCCTTGAGGAAGAAAAGGACTTCCTCTTCCTCTGTCTTCCCCATCCTTCCAAGTGCAACTGCTGGTCCTTGTCCTGGGGGGTAGTGTCTGAGTGTGCAGTGCAGCTGAACAGGGAGCAGAATCTGCACTGCTAGGGAGGAAACTGCACAGTGTGGCAGGGTTGAGAGAGCTGATTCCAGCTGCAGATTGTGCTGATGTGCTTCCTCCACTGTTCACCCCTCCTTCCTCCTGACCTATACTAGATGGCTGCCACAGAGGGCCAATGATTACTGTCCCTGCTGCTCAGGAGACTGGCTCCAGCTGCTGACTGTCTGAGAACTTATAGTTCTCATTCTCTTGTAACCAACTCCCTCTGATTCAGCCTGGAGGCTTTAATCATCTGTGAATTGGCCGGGTTTGGATATGATGGGCCACTAGTGATCCAAACAACAGGAGCACAGAAGAGATAGGAGAGCCATGCAGTATTCCCTGTTACCTTCCTATTCCTGCTTGCTACCTCCAGCTGGATAATAATCTCAACCCAAATGGAAAACTGTTTCCCCCCTCCTACCCCTCAATTACTCTCAATTGCCCGAGAGAGTGCCCTTTTTCATTTAGATTGTCCAAGGGGCCCTTCATCCTTCCAAATCTTCATTACTGCTGGCATTTTCCTCCCTGCCCTGAGATAAACAACCCTTCAGATGCCAAGGTGAGAGAGACGTATGCACAAATCCCTCTAGACAAACTGTGCCATGGCTGCTTCCAGAAGAGCCAGGAGGAAGAAGGAAGGAAAGTGTTGCTTGCACACAGCGAATAGCAAGCTGCTAACTCCAGCAGACGGCGGGATGCTGAGACCCCTGGGAGACGACTTCTAGCAAATGGTTTTTTCAACCTTCTCATTACTGCAACAAAAAGCTCTTTTAAGTGAGTGGTGTACTCTGGCTGCAACAGCAGCTTACCCTTTACAATGCTGACATTTTCTGGACTGCGTGCCAAACAAGTACAGAGGGGCATGCATGTGTGCAATACACATAGTACAGAAACAGACCAAGTGACTGCTCCCTATAGGTTGGATATTGCAGGAAACTGTGCCTGTATTTCTGCAAAGGAGAGGATTTTGTCATAGTAATTTGCAAGTCACTTTCAGCTGTCAAGGGGATTGTGGTAAGTTTCTGGACCTCTGCCCTGAGGGTGTGTGTGTCTGTCTGTTTGTCTGGGAAAGGCAGAAAGTGTTGATGCTGGTGCTCATTGCTAAGGGTAGGCTGCCTTCCTGGCACCAATTACCTTAATCATGCCAGCAATCAGTTGTAAATTGCTGGTTTGGGCACGGAGGAAAGAAAGTGGTTTAGTGGCAATTCCTGACCATCAGAATGATCATCTAGTGAGAAGGGAAGTAAGGGAGATAGTGGGGAACAAAAAGTGTTCAGGAAAAAAACACAGGTGATTCTGGAGGTAGGTGGGACTAGCTGAGAATCCATGTGCCTCTTTATGTGGGCTAAAAATCATTGTTACAATATTATGGAATTAAATTGATTATTTATATTGCTCACTTCCTCTTTACACACAAGGGAGCTTAAATGGTCAGGAGAATAAAAGAGTGTTGAGGAAGCTGCATACCTCACCTAGTCAACAGCAGGAGAACGGAGATCTACCTCTCTGGCCAGACCCCACAAGAACATAAGAACTGCTTTTTACTAGGTCAGACCACAGGTCCATCTTGCCTAGTATCCCATATCACACAGTGGCACAGGATGGGTGCTGAAAGGAAGAGTGAACAGGGTATAACCAGGGTTTTTCCCACAGTTCCTCTCCCACTTGCAGCCTCCAGCATTCACGGTCTAAGAAGTTCTGATTCTGAGGCTGTACCCCAAAATCCCATTTTCAAAAGCTGCTGATGCACCTTTCCTCCAAGAATTTGTCCAATCCCTTTTGAACCTGGTTAAACTGTTAACTTCAATAGCCTGTGGCATTGAATTCCACACTTTAATTGCACCCGGGGTGAAAAAGAACTTCCTCATTTGTAATTTTTAAACTTACTACCTCAGGGACAACACTGTTCAAAAGGCAACTTAGTCAAAATACCTACTGGATGGGTCAGGAACCCAGTAATGGAAACGCATATAGTAGGGCTGTCCAAAATGGCTGTGTTTCATTTAGTTTTGTATTCAATGGTTTGGAGGGACAGTGATTCATGCACTGTCCGGGACCTGGGGCAGCTCCAGCAATCAGCTGGAGCTCCCGGTTCAATCCCAACCTCTCTGATCATTCTCCCAGCTCTTGCTGGGGGGCATGGGCCCCAGATCTGCTCAGGGTTTCAGCAGGCTGCTGCTGCTGGCTGGGGAAATAACCCAGAGCCACCACCATCACCAGCTGACAGCGGCAGCTTGCTGTGATCATGTGTCATCCGGGGGCTTGCGCCCCCGCCAGGGAAGAGCTGGGGGAAACAATCAGAGAGCTGGGGGAAAGACCAGGGAGCTGGGGAATTGAACCAGGAACTGGGGGAATGTTCAGGGACTTGAACATTTCCACAGCTCCCAGTTTAACTCCACAGCCCCCAGTTTGACCCCCCAGCACTGAGGTTGAAAGGAATCTCAAGGACAAATTGTTGTCACTGTCCAGTTACAGATGTCAATATCAGACCAGTCCTTCCTCTGCCCCTTTGCCTGCAAGCCCACCTCTGAAACAGCTCCGAAATATCAGAAACATCTGAAACCATTATGGAAAATTTCCAAAACATTTCAGATGGCCCATTTTGTTTCGGAGCTGTTTCAGAGCCCTGCATTTCATTTCAGATTTGGTGTGTTGACCATTAAAACGTCCGAATCTGAAAGTAAATGAAACGGCTGCTGAAATTTTGCATAGCCCTAATATATAGGTCATTCATTGTTAGACCCCCATTTCCAATCTGCCTGGGCCTGCAGCAGCTGAAGGTGTAGTGCCTTTTAGTAGCTGTTTGTAGTTCCTGTGTGCAGCTGGTTCATGGCAGACAAAATTCAGTTCTCAAAATACATCACAAAATCATCCTTGGATTTGGCAGTAGTCTCCCATCTCTTCAGCAAGTCCAGCTGAAGGACCATGGGACTTGATTCCTTGTTCCCCTGAATGGTGTGGAGATGAGCTGAAGCACGTAGGTGGGTTAGTGCTGCAGAAGTGTGTGCAGCCTGCCTGTTTGCCCCCATCCTGTGGGTGGAGACGGGGTTTCTGTCTCCAGAGTTCTCAATATCAGACATTTCTCAAGTGCTACCTCCCCAGGAAGTGCTGCTTAACAAATACTGTATCTGTATACCAGTAGTATCCAAACTACAGTCTGCAGACCACTGGTGGTCTATGGGGTGCAGGTAAGTTGTCCACAGATCACACTTCCCTGATCTCTTTCCTTTTTAATTCAAATTTCATGATAAGGGTTCACAAGAAATTTTGAGGGTTGATAATGGTCTCTTAGTCCACAAAAGTTTGGTAACCATTGCCCTAGACTGTTGTTTTAGTTACTGGCAGGCATTCTAACTGTGTATTGGGAGGAGAGGGTACATGTGGCCTGGAGATCTGGCCGTAATGATCATTATGGGCCATTTTTCAAAAGAATTAGTCTTCCATTTAGACATGAACATCGGTGACCAGGTTTTCAGAGGAATGTAGAACATTGGGTGTTGTTTTTCTGAAAAATTAGCCATGATTGTTAGAGTGGGACTTACCGGATGCTGAGCACTTCTGAGAATCTGCACCTCTTGTGTCTGCCTTTCATCCTTAAAGTTGTCATGAAAACAGTCTAAAGCACTCAAGTGACCATTCAAGATAGTAGTGATCCTCTGCTTTTCTTTTACAAAAAGCTGGTGGACAGAGACTTGATTTGAGAAGCTGCTCATGGATTCTTCTGCTTGGAGAGATTTGAGTTACGATGGTGGAGTGCTGTATTAAACCTTACAAACATAGATTGTACCTTATCCTCTCTGAATCAGGATAGGAGACTGATTCTCTGTTCCTAAATTAAACTTTCTCTTTCCTTTGTACAGGCTGTCCAGAAGGAAAGAAAGTAGAATTTATTACCAGCTTACTGGATGCGCTCACTACAGACATGGTACAGGCCATTAACTCAGCAGCACCTGCTGGGGGTGGAAGGTGAGTCTGGAGAGCGTTCAAGCTTATCACAACCAGGATATCTGTAGACATCTGAATGTGTGTGAGGTGGGGGTGGGTTCTTGCTCCAACCTGCGGTCAGTCTAACTGTTGGATTGGGGCTTGAGAAACCAGTGCCACAATGCCAAACTCCGTATTTTCACAGCATCTGATGAGGTTAGCTTATGAAACTTTATGCTATATACCTCTCTCTAGTTAATTAATAAGGTGCAAATCTACTGTATTCTGCATGGTAACTCCAACCACTTGTGTCCTGGAAGCTGTCTCACTACAAAGATTAGCACATCCCACCAGCCACATGAAATGAGAGCTGAGCACCAGGAAGTTCCTTATTTGTTTTGTCCCTTGGTGCATGAAGAGAGGCATAGTAACATTCACACGAGCTTAGGGAGGTGCTATAGCCCAGCAGCTACAACAGGGGAATGGGAATCTGCATTCTTGTCTTCTCAGTGTTGTGGTGTCTGGTGATTTCAGTTGGAGCAAGTGTGGCAATGAGGGGAGAAATGTCTTGCACATTTCACCTTGCCTGGGACTGAAGCCCTCTTTGATTGCATGCCTGCTTTTCTTCCTGGCCTGTCCACAGCCAATGAAACCTGCAGCAGGAGGCAGGCAGAGCTCCTTCTTACCTGCTTAAGAGCCAAGAGGACATTTCAGGATTCAGGGAGAAGCTGGAGGAACCTGCAGCATCATGCAGCCAGCAGTCTCCTGCAACTTGGTCTGAATCAATAGTGGTCTGTACGCTGGGGAAAGCTGGCAATGCTGTAACAGCTGCATGAGTGTTGGGGCAGATGGGAGTTCAGAAAATACAGTATAGTCCTTCTAAAAGGTTTTTTTGTTTGTTTGTTTTTTAAATGAGCATTTGGGTTCCAATTCATGAGTTGTGACCTGTCAGGCTTGCCCATTTCCAGCTGTGCTACAGATTCTCTGCAAGAGTTCAAGCAAGTCTCTTAGGCCACTGACAGATGTTCATTTAAAGGCATGGTGAATCTGCTTCCTGAGTCCCAACAGTCACACCTCCTTCCATGCCTCAGTTTTGAGTTCAGGGATTAGATCCCAGTTGTACCTATTTCCCAGCTCAGAAAGGACCCGAAGTCACAATCAGAAGGTTCCCTGATGCCAGCAAGTTGAAAGGCAGGTGTTTGACAATCAGTGATTGTTGGCTGGCTTGCACTGGCCCCACTGATGTCCCTGGACCCACTGATGATCAGTTGATTATCAGCTGGCATGGACCATACAAGGGCTAATTCAAGCCCCAGTGCAGTCCTAGCCTTGCCACATGTTCAATTTAACATGCTATAGAAACCAGCTCCCCAAAAATTACACATTTTTGTGTGATATTTTTTGGCTGGTTTCCCTTTTTTTAATTGCCTGAACATATGGCTGGGTTACTCTTTAAGATGTGAGTAACAAACTAATCATGTCTTAAGTGTAGTATCTGCCAAGGGCCTAAGGAACGTGGGAATGGAAGGGGTCTCCTGGGCTCTTGAGTACTGCCCTCTATATTCACAGGCAATCACAAACCAAAGGAATCTTCCAAATCACCACTTCAAACCCCCACCCACAACTATAAGGAGCTATGTCTGTAACATTGAGACCACCCTCAAACTTGCCATGGGTGAAAAGCAGGGGCTTTTCCATTTACGAAGTGGGAGAACTCTGACCTCGTTCTCAGGAATGTTGTGCAGATTTAAGGTACTAATGTTTGCAAGGCCTTGGCATAAAAGGTGTTTATAGAAAAGCAAAGGATTACTGTTGTTGGCTTGGTTATGATCTGTGGGATTACACCAGGGTGTTTAATTCCAGCAGAGGTGGACGTGTTGGACTGCTTAGAGGTGTGCACACAAAAGATGTGTGTGTGTTACTGTATTCACTTGAGTATAAGATGACCCCCCCAATAATTAGTTTCTATATATGGAAAATGTATACATTTTAGGGGTGCACTAATAAAGATTTTTTGGGTTGATACCGATTATTAACCAGTCATATCAGCAGATACTGATCCAATTCCAATGTGCAGCCCAGCAGCTTGGAGAGCAGTGTCCAGCTGTTAAGTCTGTTTGGGGTAGAAAAGGGCGTGGGAGAGGGAAGAGGTGTGGGGGTGCAGATTGAGGCCCCCACAGTAAGGGAGGGAATGGGGCTGGGGCATAGGCAGGCACTGCACGTCTGGGGTGGAGTGGGACACAGACAAAGCCGGGCAGCTCGTCCAGGAGGCATGGAGGGGGGTGGTGGCTCCTGCCACTGCACACACCCTGGGGGAGGTACAGGGGGCATGTGCCCCCTGGATCTGTGCACGGGGTGAGGGCCAGAGGCTGCATTGGCCTTTTCCTGATGGAGGGCTGGGCTGGGCGGGGTGGGGTGGC
>NW_017729025.1:91278391-91310889 GCF_001723915.1 Gavialis gangeticus | reverse complement strand
GGGGCTACAGGGTGGCTATAGCCACCCCAAAATTTACTGTAGCTCCCAGTGCTACCACCACCATCTGCCCCAAGCACAGCCCTGGCCCAGCTCTCCTCCCCCCTCCCCACTGGGAAGAGGCTGGCGCAGCCCCCGGCCCCAGCCCACAGCAGGCAGCACACACTTGTTCTGCACACAGATCCTGAGGGCACATGTTCCCCCATGCCTCCCACAGGGGTGCACGCAGTGGTGGGAGGGCCCCCCCCAATTCCCCAGACAAGCTGCCCACAGCTCAATCCCATGCCCTACCCCACCCCAGCTGGACAGCATCAGTCCCTGCCCCAGCCCCACTCCCTCCTTCACCACGGGGGCCTCTATCTGCCCCCTCATACCCCTTCCATCCCACAGACTTACATGTCAGACGCTGCTCTCCAAGACGCTGCACAGGTTCTCCATAAACACACATAAGCAGCACTTTTGTACCTATTTTACATATTTTTCTTTTTAAGGAAAATTTTTCATGTTCCAAGTCAAATCGGCCAATTCGATTCCAAATCTGTGAGTCATTCAAGAATCAAATGTGGCCCTACTACTGGCAAAAATCCTCCACCCCTGCCTGAGGCTTCAGATCCTTCCAAATCCTTTGGCAGGCATCCTACGTGCAGGCCCAAGCCCGAAAGCTTGGGGTTTGGATGTCCTTGAGTTTGGCTTGCTCTCAGCCAGGTGGCCACAGGAGCAAGTTAGGCAGGAATCTCCCATTTCCATAAAGTCAGCCTGTAGCCAAGATTCTCCCACTGGAAGCTGGCCAGTGGAAAACTAACTATGGAGGCTCTTGTAAGGAGTCCTGTCCGCAAGCAGACAAGGGTACAATGCTCTACTACACAGTGCCATTTAATTGCATTACCTCAGTCAGGGTATTTCCTCTGCCACCATCATAGTCATGGTATTTCCCTTACATATAGTATGAACTGCATGATATTAATCCAAAACCAAAAGGCTCATGATTTACCATACAGCGTTTCAAGACATGATGACCCCACGACTCAGCATTGCTTATTACGTGTGTGTACTCTAGATACCTCCCCACATAGGATCTGTGTGCTAAATAGCTCCCCCACCATGACTGGAACCAGCTGTTCTTGTCTTGAGTCATGGGATCAGAGCCGGGGCGACTGCCCCGGGCCCCACACTTTGGAGGGACCCACAGAGCCAGGCTGGGTTCGCATCCAGCCACTCGCCATCCCCCTCCCCTCTGCCCAGCACCACTACATCTGGGCCCCACACAGGCTGATTTGCCCTGGGCCCCATACCCTGTTACGGTCATCTCTGCCTGGGATTCTCCAAAAAATTGCGTGGAGATAAGGCTCAGGGCAATCTGGTCGAGCTTCACCTCGTGGAGAGTGGGACCACACTAATTGTATACAACAGACTGAGACGGGGGCAACAGAGGGATTCTGGGTGAACTCTTTGGGGCCCCATTTGGTGATGTTTGCCAGACATTTAAGGCTGGTGAGGAAACAGGAATCATTGAAATGGGAAAGAAAGGTACAGCTCAGCTGTGGGAATGAAGAGTAAGTCAAAATGCATTCAATGTAGTGGCTCATCATGACTTGAAAGAGTCGGCAATAAGGGGAAGCTGCTCAGTGGGTATTGCCATATGTCTTATTCAGAGAGACTACACTAACCTAGCCTTGTGGCTAGTATGTTCGCCCAGTATGGGTGATGTATTTTATGGTCATGCTCAGTGTTGGTTGTATTTAATCAATTTCATCGTTGGTTTCCATTACTGAGTATGTGCTGCTTTTGGTAGCGGTTTAGTGATAGACCATGTATTTAATGCAGTTTACTTGTATGTGAATGTAAGACAATGGGCTCCCCCCCCCCGTACTGTTTGAGGGAAAAACCTCATGGTATATAGGACTGTTACACTAGCATACCTTTATTAGAGGGTCACCATGCAGTCTTTTACTTCCGATATGTGGAAGGAAACAGTGCCATCTTCAATAGTTCAACATAAATATTTCTGAGGGTTATGGCTTTTGCCTTAATATTTTCAGCACGGAGTCTTGCAAGACAGTCTCTCTGTTAATTTAGTATTTATACCTAGGATATCACCTTGGTGACTAAACACTTAGAACTACTTGGTTGGGATGGATTAAACAAGGATGTTCCTGCCTCAAGCAGGGTTTGGGCTAGAAGTCCTGTTTTTCTGCAATTAAGTGGAATGCCCTGTGATCTGTTGAGGAATTGGTATGTCTAGCATATCCATGTGCATACAAACAGAATGAAAAAAATGTCCCAAGAGTGGGAAACACATTGCTCCTTCCCCAAACACAAGCATTCCTGTGTCAATTCTGTGCATTTACATGGTTCAGATACAGTGGGTAGGGGTGAAAGCAAGCCCTCGAGAGCATCTGATATTTATTTGGCACGCCTAGTGGGATTTCAATCACTGTGCCAATGTAATCAGTACAATAATGTTTAATTTGTATTGTAGAGACATTAGGACAAGGGGAGAGGTCCATATGGACCAACCACACTTCTGAAAACTCAGCATGTTCTTTCCTAAGTCTCCAAAGTATTGTGTGTGTCTGAGTGTTCAGTAAGGCCCTTTCTGGCAAAATCCTTCACTACGTTGCTCTTCGCACAGTTTTCAAGTTGATTTATTTTAAGCTACAATGTCAGCAGCCAGTGTGCAAGGGGAATAGAAACCTTTCAGCAGCCAGTCCTGTGTGAGGCAAAGAAATCCACCACCTGCCTGTCCTCAGCCAGAATTAACTGCAAAAAAAGGCTCTGGCATAAACCTCTGTGTTCATTGATTACTCTCTGGCCCTCCCCAAAGAGCATGTGTCAAACCTTTTCCTCCTACTGCATCATCGCAGGGCTGTCCATTTTGCAGAAAAAGCTTTCTCTAAGAAACTTAGACTTTTTAAAAATGTGTTAATATGGCTTTCGCTTTATCTTTTGGCCTGCCAAATCCGACAGCTGCCTGAGTACAGTGAGCCCTGCTGTACAGGCTTCTGAAGGGGAGAAAAATTCTAATGATACCCTTTGAGAGAGTATTTAGACATTTCTAGTGTTCTACTCTCTCAATCATGCTTAATCTCAGGCTGCTAGACACTTGACCTTTATCCTGGAGGAAGGTGGCATTCCTAGCTTTCCAAAAGGCAAAAATGATCATTTCCAGCCCTATCTTTTTCAGTATTTGCTTTGAGATACTGAATCATAAGCTTCCTACTATCCCCAAAACAAATTTTGTTCATCTTGCACCTCAGTGACCAACATTAAGTTGGGGGAAAGTCCACATAAAATAGGAAAAAGATAAAAGTTAGCATATGTTTGTTTTTTGGTGTCATGTCCCCCCACCCCCCAGCTTTCTTTCAGCTAAGGCTGGTCTCACAAATTCAGTTCACTGCATGATCTTCACCATTCACTTTAGCTATAGCAGTAGAAAGCCATCACAGGTAAACTTGTGCAACAGTGTCCATTCTTATCCTTCCTTTTTTAGTGTCTCATAAAATTCTGAAACTTTCATCTGGCAAACACTAGATTTTTAAGTATTTGTTGCTTGGGCAAGTGGATCTTTTGTATACTTAGAGCAAATATAGACAGTACAACGAGGCACGTCATTGTTGGTTAAACTCGTGGATGATTGCAATGAAAAAATAATGAAGACAAAGCACTTGTATAGAGCACTCTGGATCATTTGATAATTCAGGGCCCTTGCATTTCAATATAGTTATATAGTCAAATACAATATAGTCAGACATCTAGGAAAAAAGAATGCAGAGCTAAGGACTGCAACCCTGGAAAGCATTGCCTCTGAAAAGGACTTAGTTCTGAATATGTATTCTCAATACATCGCCGTGGCAAAAATGTTAGTTTAATCTTTGGATGTATAGCCAGCTGGGTAGTGGAGTAGGAGCTGGGGTTGGGGGGAAGGGCGGGGCAAGAATTTTCCCAATGTGTACATTGGGCAAGTCATAGATGGTTAGAATATTCTGTGTAGTTCTGATGTGAGCATTTGAGATGGGTGCAGAGAAGAGCCACACAAATGACTTGAGCACTGGAGAAAAATGACTTGTAGCAAGAGACATCAGAAGCTCCATCTGTTTAACAAAGAAAAGATGGAGAGATGACTTGATTGCTATGCATAAATACATCGTATGGGGGCGTGGGACACGGGATACTAAATGCTCTCTAACCTAGCAGAGAGGCAAGCGCACACTAGGTGCATTTACATGGTTCAGGTGTGTTCCATGTTAAAAGCATCTGCCAGGTTCCTAATTTGAGAGTGATTCACCAGTGGAACAAATTACGAAGGGAAGTGGTAGATTCTCCATCTCTTGATGTCTTCTTACCAAGAGCTGATGCTTGTCTGGGAGACGTGGGCTTGTTTCTACCAAACACACATTACTGAGCTTGACACAGGGCTAACTGACTGAAATTCTATGGCCTGTGGCCCAGTGGTCCCGACTGGCCTTGGAAAGTCTATGACTGAATAAGAGAAGGATTTTTTTTCTCCTCAAATCTTTTCAGTTCACATTTTCATTTTTATGGCTGCAAAGCATTTGTGTGGTTTTGCATTCAATTTCCTGGTTGGTGTTTTTGGAATTGGGAAAATATAAATAAGGGTTGGGGGAGGGAGCTGGAGAATAGCATTTGAGAAATATGTATGATTGTGCTAAACAGCACATCTGCATGCACAAGCACTTTTAGCTGTGGTACAGTGAGGTGCTGTAACTCTATAGGGGTACAGGCAATGAAAGAAAAAGCCTGACAAGACTTTTTACAGGGCATGATTAAAAAACAATGTGCGAGTCATTAGAGCTTGCCTTGCGCTTACACAAGTGCAAAGCTGTTGACTCCAGTGAAGTTGCTCCTGCTTTACGGCAGTGCAAGATTAGAAAGTGCCTTCGTCCTGCTTCTGGCTAGTCCACACAAGTGCAAAACAGCTGCATAGATAATACTGAAACTTTCACAATAGAAAATCTGGTAATGTGCATTTTCAGTTTCAAGCTAATGTAACAGCTCTTGGGCATGGTTTGTTACTATACATTCCTGAGATAATTAAAATATATTTACAAAGAATTTGAGCCTTTTTTGTTGTTGTTAAGCAGAGCAGGGTGGTCTTATTGAAAAGACACACAGTCAAAGTAATTCAGAAAAAAATCTGATACGTCAAGAGAAGTTGCAGGGTTTGGCTGCCTGTCTTGTTTTGTTTTGATGGGTTCAGTTAGTTTTCAGGTATGTTTAAATCTATAGTTAATTTCCTCAGAGTCGGGCACATCCATGCCATGTGAGATTTAAGATAGCAATAGAGATCAGCGTGGGGTGCTATGGGGGAGTCTTTGTCTGAATTACCTGTCCTAAAAGCTGTGTTTGGTTCCAGTCTGTTTAGTTCTCCAGCAGAAACTAAGTTACAAAAACAAATTTTAATTTGAAGTATGTACCCTTGCTAGTATTTTTGCTGATCATATAACATCCTGGGAAATTTTAGTATTAAGAGCATTTCAATACCTCCCTTATCATGCAGCACAGCAGCTGTGTCCCTTCACTTTAAATTGCCAGATATACCCTGTGTAATAGTCCCAGAGAGTCCTTCACAAAAATTGCCCTTGAGGGTTCCCCTTCCTGTTCCAGCCAAAGAGTTTGAAGCAGGCAAAGAGAAGCCACACTCCAAAGGGCGCATTTCCTCCAGCACATTTCTAACTTTAAAGAGGTTTTTCAAAGATGCACAAGAGTTAAGTGTCCAATTCATACTGAATTTCACTAAAAGTTGGATGCCAAGTCCCCTTTATGCTCATTTGGAAATTCCAGCCTACTTAGTTGTAAGACAAAATCCCATGAGAGGAGGATCTTTGCAAAGTGAAGGAAGAGGAGTAGCTTTTAAATTCCCTGAATGATTTATCCCATATTTTTCAAGAGAGAATGTAATAAGAATACTGTGTCGCATGTCAAATTTCAGGTAGAGCGGTTGAGGTTTAGATTAGTTAGGGAAGGGGTAAAAACGGGGTTGATAACAGGAAGGTAGTTTTAACTATGGAGGGATTATGTGTCTCCATAATGAGTTTTGACAGTGGAGTACTCCTTTGTTTAGTCTGAACACAGCTTATTTTGATGTTAACTTGGGTCTTTTGCTAGGGGGAAAGGGAGACTGAGAAAACAAATATGTTATCCTTTCAGAATTTTTTTCAAGTAACCTTCCTTCATTCAAACCATACATTGCCTTTACAGCTGCAAAGTTTGGGACAAAAGCACACTGTGATGGGGAAAAATAAAAGGCAACCTAAAAACAGAAGCAAATTAGGAGACAAATACGAATTTCAGTCCAGGTTATTGAAATCCTTTGCTCTCTACCCTTCTCCATGTTTCGGACATATACCTGGACAGCAGCCCTCCTGGGACCTGGCAGACTGACAAAGACTATCCTTTTCAATTCTTTAGCTTCTCTCATGCTGGTTCTTTGCCAGCACCACCAAACAGATACATTATTGCTAAATCTCCTTAGGTCAGAAGAAGATCTGGGATTAATCTTGAAAACCTTCTGATGGCTATGTGCACCCTTAGAAGGGGCAAAGCCAAGTAAAGTTAATTTCTTGTTCTTCCTCTAACTCCATCAGCAGCCTTACATTCCTTACCACTTCTTCCTCCCAGCTTGCACAGGACTGCAGTAACTTCCTTTAGTTTTTGATTTGTAGACTGTTTTCCTCCTTCCATCCTTGAATTTTGTGGTGCTGAATTAGACTCATCCTTCCATCCTAAGCAGCTATCATCACTCCACAAAGCTTGACTCAGAAAATGTGAGGTTTCCCAGTGGTTTCAGTGAGGGATAGGCCATGTACTCTGAAGTGCGCATCTTTTAAATTTTATTTTTTGTGCATGTGAGCATGTGATTTCCCATGATGATAAGAAGGAGCATTTATTCTTGATCATGGCTTATGCTAACATTACCATAGTAAGCCTTTATCTAACCACCACCCATGCAGTAGTTATGCTGTGCATCTGTCCTGCCTATCTTTGGAGGTGCTGGAGAAGCTGCTAAGGAGTAGGAAAGAAGAGATCAGTCACTTTAGGCACAGATTTTGATTTACTAGTTACATGCTCCCTTTGCAGTTGCTGGGATGTATGCTGTGCTCTGGTTTACATCCACTGTGATCCTGTGGAATATAAGATTGCACACAGGGTGAATCCATGTAGGTGTAGTCCTGCCTGCAGCAAATTAATGTAGTTGTTCTCCTCATCTTTATTACTCATAACCATGTTAACTCTTTCCATCTTGGTAGCAGGACAACTTTTGGTCTCAGGAACTTAAAAATGTCTCCGGTTGTGCACAGGCATCTGTACAGGAAATCCATCCTTTTGAAATCTTTTCAGGATACTCCTGCCTGCTGTGCTTTAGAATTCAGTACATACGCTTAAAACACACCTGCCTGTACTTGTATAACCTCTTGCCTTTCTTGCCTGTGCGCCAGTTGCACCCAACAGTATCAAAGCAGCCTATGGAAATATGAAAATGATCATTAAACTAACGCTTTGCATTTTCACTCTGGTATCTTCAAGTATTTTGCAAGCTAAGAAATTTAAGTATTCCACCTCTGAGAGAAGCACTCTTCCCATTTTCCAGATAGAGAAGCTAAGGCCTTGCCAAGGAAAATGATTTGCATGGTGCCCTGCAGTGGATGAAGTTGATGGGAGAGCTGAGTATGGAGCCTTGGAGTCCCAGTTCCCTGTCTAGCAGTACAGTGCAGAAATCTTGCTAGGTCAGATATGGAAAACAGTCTAGCCATGGAAGTCTAGACTTGCGTGCATTAGCCTGTATGGCCACAGTGAAGCTGCTTCCAGTACTTGAGCTAGCTTGCGCTATGTTGTACTGTAGTCTGTAGACAGATATACTCAACCTTTTGTATTAGCCCAGTCTATGCGATTTCTGTGAGATCTACTAATTTACCTCTTCCTCCCCTTTAGTCCCCCCAATTA
The DNA here is from genome assembly GCF_001723915.1 of Gavialis gangeticus. Lineage (NCBI taxonomy): Eukaryota > Metazoa > Chordata > Crocodylia > Gavialidae > Gavialis > Gavialis gangeticus. The sequence continues at coordinate 91,302,930 of NW_017729025.1, read as the reverse complement.
TGACATAAATCCATCTCCCTCTCTTAAGAGACTTCTTTGGAAGACTTAATTGTGGGTGAGAGTAAGGGGGCAGCTGAAGTTTTATTTTTGTTTCTCTAAATTATTAGCCATCTCTCTCTCTTGGGGTGTTTTACCACAGAACCTTAAAGAGCACAGTTAAAAGAAAGGCAAATACAGTTCTAATGAGGCCAACAAGAGAAGGCTGAGGACTCCTCCTGGACTACATGCCTGATATTTCTGGTTTTGTTTTTTGATATAGTCTTATTTTTGTTTGGTCTTGCCCAGGCTGTTGCTGCACCACAGGGAGGGCTGCAATCCAATGGGCCTTTCATGTGGTTGGTGTTAGCAGGAGATGCTGTCATGCTGGGAGACACTAACAACATAATGAGCAGCTGACTTTGCTCTCACTCAGTCTCTCCTATTTGTCTATGAATTGGATCAGGGAGAAGACAGATCAGTAAAGGCATTTTACTTCAAGCTCTGGTTTGAGGTCCTTTTAATTAATTTATCATTTTAAATAGTGGTACTACAGGGGCAGTAGAATGGACTTCCTTTGGAAATTTCCAAGTCTGTCCAAAGTCCTGCAAGTCTCATGCTTGGAGGTCAGTTACAGCCTCAGATATATTCCAGCTGTTTCAGTATAGTCACGTTACCTCACAATACAGCATCAGAACAGGGTATCATAGCAATGATGTGAAAGCATGTGCATCTTGTTGCACGGATGCAGAAGGAGCTTCTTGACACGAAGGTACTGTGTCGCAATTCTGATCTCTGTATTTAATGTCATAGCATCCAGTGTTTCCCTGGATGTTTGTGCCCTCAGGCCTCCCTCCTGCTCCATGCTTTTCTTAAAACTAGCCTTGATCTTTGCAGTCAGTAACGACAGGTGAGCACCTCCTGGAAGTACAGCACTATACAGGCAGTCACAAGGCAGGGCTAAAAAAACAGTATAAACTACATCTTCTCTTTCTACTTTCGAGGTTTAAGTTACTTCTTCTGGCTTTGCCTCTGCCACTACTATGCTGAAATTGTGTTTTCTTTGGTACAACCACCCAAGCTTGCTGGGACACTGGTATTTGATTTGTCATAGCTGCATGGGTTTGTGCATTTTATGTTAACCTTTACAATTCTAAAGACTACTCCTATCCCTGGTACCTTTTATAGAACTGCTGAAGATGATAATATTTCAATCCTCCCTCTCTTTTCTTTCTTCCCCCTGCCCTTCCCTCCACCCAGCTTCTTGACCATACTTGCTATATCCACTGAGCAGTGTGAAATTATTCCCATGCCCCTACCTCTGTGCCTGAGTGCTACAAATTGTCCCACCAACAAGCAGAGAACATTTCATTTCCTACTTACCCCTTCAGTCACTGCTCTGACTTCTGTGTCTTTGTTCTCCCCACTCTCCTTTTTCTGACACCATCCACCTTATCCCTGATAGCCCTAGGCTTTAAGAAAAGATTGGGAAATGGGCAGAGAGAAGGAAAAGTGTTGGATTCAGTTGGGTAATAAAAGGGATCTTGCTGGAAGGAGGGGAGTCTGGATAGTACTTGTTCCAGTCACAAATCTTAACACAACTCCATATTCCCATAAAAAGCCCCTCTTACACAGCACATCTCCAGTCATACTTCATGCCCCTGGGAATCAGCAAGGCCTCAGCTGATAGCCAGCAACTTTCCAGAAGGAAAAAGATGCCAATGACTGAGTTAAAGAATGCTGCGCTAGCTCAAGTCTCAAGATGGTTCAGGGTGCATTTCATCCTTCCCTGTTGGCCTGTTCCTTGTGCAGGGTTTCAGGGCTCTGAAAAATCCAGAGAGCCTTGCCTTTACAAAGCAACATGTTCCCTTTTCCATTTGCCTGTAGGTGGCTCCAACAGTTCAGCTTGTGTTCTGGCTCCCAGACCCAAGCCAAGCACGCCCATTGCAGGTGTGCATTCTAGCACACGCCAACCAGCTGCTGTCACTCTGGGTGCCAGTCTGTAACTCACCCAAGAATTAAATAATGCAAAAGAAACTGTTGAATAAACTTTTCAAAATAAGCTTTGTGGTTTATTTTCCTCTCTCCAGGTTTTAAGGTTTGTTTGTCTTTATTATGTCAGACTTCCAGATGTTGCTGGGCCCGGGCCATCTTTATAAATATGTTCTTATTTGTAAAGCTGCCTGAGAAGCATGCCTGTGACCACCCTTGCCTTGTCCTTTGCACCATCTTGCAAACTTATAGTTTTGATTGAAGCAGAGATCAATGCAGGGTTCTGTTTTTCATTTATTTTAAGAAGAGGCTCTCCTGCTTAAAGGGATGTTGATTGGGCTGGAAGTCCTGAAGTATAGCTCTCCAATCTGCCTCCTACCTGCCCAACAAAGAAAATGGCAGCCTGACCCATTTTAAAATATACCCTGGTATAGAGAAGGCTGCTGGTCTCTGAACCTGCATCTGAAATGGGTTTGGAAGATCCACCCACAGAGAACTTGAATGTTAGTGTTTAGTCTGCCCCCAGCACCAGACTGCCGGAAACTTACTTTGGGATCTGATTTAAGAATGCAGACGCCCCTCCTCTTAATAAAGGATCGATTTGGGTTCTTTGGAATCTGCTCAGTGCATCCCAAGCTTGTCTTCCAGCAGTAAGTCAGAGGTGAAGCAATGAGTGTGGCAGCATGCAGAACATGTCTGGTTGCTGTCTATCACCTATTTTCAGGGGTCAGCTTTATTCATGAGGGAGAGGTAGGTACAGAAAGGGAAAGCTAAAATCGTAGTTTTAATCCACCTCCAGGAACACAGTAGCACAGTAGTGCAAGTCAAGTTGTTAATATAATGAGTTGGAAGTGAGGCAAAACCAGTGTATTTCCTTATTATTACTTATGAATGGATTTGTCATCTGTCTGTTGCAGCCTTTAATCTTGGTGCCTTTAATCAGCATTGTGAAAGCAATTAAAGCATGCAAGTACAACATAAAGGGTCGGATCATGTAAATAAACGTAGCAAAATTGTCACATTCTGCCCAAACCCTTTTCAAACAATCAATAAATAGATCTTGCAGTAAGCAAATATGTTCCCATTCCTAATATTCAGGTCCTAGTATAACAGGAACTATTGTGAAACTTGGTACTGATTATGCCCCTTGTTATCAAGTGCCAGTGGGGAAACCAAAGACAGAATGGGCCATAGAGACTGGGTTGGAGGAGATCCCTGCAGGGTCAGGCTGAGGCACAACGACTGATAGGAAGTGTCCAGGAAATGTTTCCCTTGCACCTGCTCTGTGGATGCCGAGAGAATATTGGTTTTTAGAGCTTTGCTAGTACCTCCCACTCATGTTAAAATCCAATCTTTTTCTTTTTCAAAAGATTATATATGCCTCTTTCAAAATAGGCCTAATTTATGGACCTTAACTCTAGAAGAAAGGAAGTTTCATGGACCTCTGGTGACAAAAGAGCCCTTGTTGCCTGTACCCTGCCTATGCAATAACCTCATTGGCCAGGAATTGGCCTCCTCTGGCCATGGGAGGCAGAGTATGATAATCCCATATGCTCAGCAAGCCAAATGGGTAATGGTGAGACAGTAGCAACTTAGAGACTTTAATGAGAGCATCACCTTTTGTTTGGGGGATTGTGTGTTCTGAATTCCAGGTTCTCCGAGCCAGACCCCAGCCACACACTAGAGGAGCGAGTGGTGCATTGGTACTTCAGCCAGCTGGACAACAACAGCAGCAATGACATCAACAAGCGGGAGTTGAAGCCTTTCAAGCGTTATGTGAAAAAGAAAGCCAAACCCAAGAAATGTGCTCGACGCTTCACCGACTACTGTGACCTCAACAAGGACAAATCTATTTCACTGCAAGAGCTGAAGGGGTGTTTGGGAGTCAGCAAGGAAGGAGGTGGGTGACTTTTTGCTTCCGAGTGGAAGCAATGCTCCACAGAGCAATATAACTAGACTGAGTTAAAGCAGTACCTGCTTGTCTTCCCGGTGATTGGAGCTTTATTACTCAGTTTGCGAGAGAAAAGGTGTGCTTTACTAGCATTCAGCTTTGCAAACCTTCTTTGTTCTTGTTTTATTACAATTATTTTGTTTGTGCTGTGGTATCACCTAGGAGCCCGTAGTGTCTTCTAGGACCCTATTGTGTGATAGGAGCTGCATGTCCACAGAGGAAAGAGATTTGTTCTTCTCCAGAGCCCAGCATGCAGTTTTAGTTGGGTTCTTTCTTGGAGAAGTACTGTCAATGATACTCTGTGATCTGAAGCTTATGATTCATTATGCAATGCTAACAGGAGCAAAATTTATTTAAGTCACAAAAGTCAGCATGCAAGAGAATAAGTACTCACAGGGAACTGAGCAGGTGAGAAAGACAGACAGCATAGTGTTACACCACCACTGTTTTCTAAAAGAGAACAGCAATTAAAGACTGGCAGAATGAGAGGCCTGCAAAGAGGTGACTTTTGGATTGGCCCCAAACCTAAATGTTGGGGTTTTGGCAAATGGAAAATGTTTAATTCAAGCATCAATTGTATTCAGTCACTGGTAAAAGCCAAGGGCTAGAGTAAAGCAAAAACAACAACAACAAAGCCCCCAAACAAAACAAAAAACAAACAGAAACCAGGATGAAGACAAGTATGGTGATTCTTGTGATGATACCTTCCTTTCATTTGACTCTAATGGTGAGGATGCTTCCCTGGGATGTGAGAGGCCCATAGGTGGATCATCTGTAGGGGCTGACATGGATTCCAGCCTCTAGAACCTCCCAGGAGAAGTGCCCTAGCCATTGGGCTATAGGTCATTCTGGGGTTGGTATCTCTGGCACAGGTGTTGAAACTGTTTCATTTTATATAAAAATATTTCAGTATTTATGGGGTGAGAGTGAGTGGAGAGACTATAGCCCAGAGGTGACTGGGGCACAGAAGGCTGGCAGGAGTCGCCATAGAACGTGCTGTGGAGTTAACATGGTGTGTAGTTAGCTGAGACCGTTGGCTACAACTACAGTCGATGAGCTGATCCCTTAGGCTGTGTGGGATGGATTGGAGAGGGCTCTCCCTCCCCGCCCCAATCAACCCACATGCCACGTTAAAAGCTCATTTGCTCTACTTTTCACACCAGTGGGGATGGGGGCTGGTTGCAGTTGGTTGCTAGCACGTTACATGTTTTTATGAGCTTTGCAAACATTCATTAATTTAAGCCTTCACATCCGTGGTCAGCAGTTAGAGAAGAGCCAGCTTCCCTAGTTTAATGAAAGCTTTTCCTTAGTCACCAGTATCTTACTGTGGAAAAATATACAATAATAGTGTCTGTATCCCTTAATTTTATTACCTTCCTACTAAGATTAATGTGCCAAATGAGTTTTACTGTGATCTGGCTTGGAGTGAGACTTGCTGGAATCTGCTGCCCAAGCCAACTGGCTCTTCAAGGCTTTAGTTTATGAAAATACATAAGACAACAAAGGATGGAATAAAACAAGAGCATCTTTGCTCTGCCAAAGATGAGGGGAAAATAAAGCAATGACCAGAAAACTCAGACTTATTGTTGTAAGAGTGCGACTGCCAAGCAATACTTGCTTAGAGCACAGCCTGACCTTTCTGTGGCTTCCTTCCCTGCATGAGGAAGAGTCTGTGTATACAAAATAGGGCTCCAACCTTGTTCTGTCACACAACTCGGCATGCCTCCTCGAGACCAGCCTGGCCCCAGGGATCAAAGAGGAATGCACAAGTAGTACAGGGGGAGGCTTGTGGGAGAATAAGGATGGAGACCCAACACTAAGCTCTTGAGTGACCTGAGGGAAGTAGTGAGCTGAGACTGGAACACTGAATCTTCCTCTTCCAGTTCTTTTCTCTTCTTTTATGTTTTTCAAGAGATGGCATTAGACAAACCCAGCTTTGTAAAGCAGCAAGGGATTTGCGAGGCAGTGAGGTAGATTGGCTTTGCTTTTATTCTACTTAAGTCTTTCCATATGAAAATCAAAACTCCCCTAACACCCACCCTCTGTGTCCCATAGCAGTGATGGACTGCCAAAGGTGGATCTAGAATTTTGAAAAGGGGGGTGCAGATGGTGAGGTGCATCAACACACATAAAACAGTACACATTTTTCTCCAGTTAAAAATAAATGAATATGCTAGGGTCCTAGAGTATTATTCAGTTTAAGGCTGAAGTTATACAAATATAACTTAATTGGAATGAGTTATAAACAGTCTGCAGGGCTGTAAAATAGGAGCTTTATTACCAGGAGCAGCTAACAGACAGCAGAACTGCAGATCAAAGATGGCTTGATTTGGTAGAATATCAAGTCCATAAAGAAGGAGAGAGCATCATCAACAACTGTGGAAGGCAGAGTTTAGAAGGGATCAGGTTGATGATGATGAGCCATGAAGTCATTTGATTTCCTCAACACAGTCTAACTAGAAATGCTGCTGCCACTACCAAGCAGTTAGTTTTAAACTTTGGATGGAGCAGGAGTCAAAGGGGGATGCAACTGCACCAGTGCATCCCTCTGGATCCACTCCTGTAGACTGTGTGGCATTCATGCATCAAACCTGGCTGAGGTATATACTGTATTTCCATCCTTTTCCCCAGCCCCCAACATCCTTTTAGTACCTGTAGCTAATCACCCTCCCAGTGATTTCCATCCAAACCTGTCCACAATTACATTCTTCCCCCATCCCCAGTAGTACCGAGGAACTCATCATAGACTCCAACAAGTAGGGTCTCTTTTCTCTGGTTCTGGTATTGGTTTGCTAAAATATCATCCATATGCCCCTCTAGGACAACTCTGGAGACATACCATTCCTGGAAATCAGGATGGAGAGGTACCTAGGAACCAGCCAAGATGTTTGCTGATCCCACAAATAGTTCCCTAAAACAAAGGAAGAAGGGTGGTTCAGGGTGTGATTGGAGCCTGGCAAGGAAAGCATCCCCTCTCAGTAGATTCAGGTGTGTCTGACAAAGGGTGGTTGGAAGGAACCCAAACTGATTCCCAACCAGGTAAAATCAGCATTCACCAATGGATTCTGCACAGCAAAGCTGGAGGGTAGAAACACTTTTTGGTCAAAGGCCAATTGTGACTGTACTCACTAGTCAAAAGATGGAGTCCTTTGGAGGAAGCAGACCGGCTGCAGAGCTTTGATGGAAAGTTACAGAATTCAAGACAAATTGGTGCCTAGTGATCTTAGAGAGGGGGACTAGGCATGAGCAAGGCTCGTGCTAACTGCCACCTGTCAATGGGGAATTTTAGAAACAGGATTGAAGTGTCTAATTAAAATTTCAGGGAGAATTGGTAGAAAAGCAACATGTAATTGCCTACTGAAGCTGAGCAAACACTGCAAAAAAGAAGGAAGGTAGAAGCTGAGCAAACACTGCAAAAAGAAAGCCCTGTAAAGCCTGTGACTTTGGCAATATTTCTGATCCCTTTGTTACGTTCTGTAGAAATTGACATGAGTGAATGTCCTTCCAGGACAGTTGTGGAAAGGAAAAAAGTCCTGTGAATACTATTGTAAATTCGTATTGAAAGATTGTGCGGGAATGCTTGGGTGGCCATCTAAGAAAAGGTCTTTGGGTTTGGAAGAAGATGACTCAGCGTGTCACTTGGATGATTGCTCCTACCTTGTGAATGACAGAAAGCAGGTTGTCATGGTGAATGGTTGGCAATCATTGTAGCAGCCGTAACATGATTATAAAAGTTATTCATTCCGTGGTTTTGCTTAATGAACAAGTTAGGAAAAATCAAAGTCAGATTATAGATAATTGGCAAGTGGGGAGAGAGGGAAATCTAAATACGCTGAGTATTTTAATTGAATAAGTCACTTAGTTCAGTTACCCACTTCAGAGTTCAGGTGGGGATAATAGAGCTTAACAACTTTAGGCTATCAGAAAGCTTCTGGTGGGGTGGGGGGCAGGCGTGAGGGTTATTAACGACCAGAGCTGACCAGGACATCAGCTTTAGATCCAATCTGAAAGGTAGCATGTCTAGCTATACACAGTGTCTCTGCTTTATGGTTGGGCATTTGTTCATTATTCAGAGGAATGAGTGCAAGCTACTGAAGTATACCAGGTTTTCACTGAAAGCTTCCAATCCAAGAACCAGCTGGCCTGATTCAATTTCACTTGTGAATGCGAACAGAGTGATATCCTGAAAGTGAATTTGTGATGCTGAACTTTGCTTTATGCAGTTAACTCTTGGAGTGTGTGAAGAGGGGGAGAAGAGGTTCCCTTTCCTATCCCATTCTCACCATCAGCATGCCTGAGTACCTCACTATCATACGCTAGCAGCTTGATACTTATATCTGTTGCCTGTGCGTCTGTCTGTCTCATCAGTTGTGTTCATTCTGCCTTGTTTCGCTTTGTTTAAGCTTGTATGTCGGTAGTGTGTCAGGGAAGGCACGACAAAGACAACATGCATTTGTTGTGAAAGGTGGTAAGATTTGTGAAAGTCCTTAGTCTCAGGTGAATTAGTCTTAGACCAACCCTAAGAAATCCCTGCCCCTGGCACAGATAGCAGAAAGGTCTTTTGTGCTTGGGACTGAGTCTGCCAGTCTTGTTAAATGTATAGTGTCAGTTTAGCTGTAGTTTTCCAATTATCATTCAAAGACAAGTGGGTTTTCAGGAGAGACACCATCAATAGTCTACTCAGTGAATTGTCTGGGTGCGAAGAGTGTTCTTTACTGCCTCCTTGTTGCATGTGCAAGGTGCCGCTGACCCAAGAGGAGGATTTACCTGCTTAAAAGTCTAAGGGGAAAAAACCCTTTTAGAATTACTGACAGCAGCCTGCGGGCTGCTTTCAACCCAATTTGGGTACTTAATAGGGATTTGCAGAGAAATGTTTGCAAGACCCATTGTGAGTCAAATGCAGTGGGAAAGAGGGCTCGGCTTTCGCATTCCTGCTCAGCAGATGCAAGTGGAAAGGTAGGCGCCTTCCTTTGGGGGCACAAGGTTCCTTACTGTTATAGAATGAACAGTCTGGTGGCTGTGAGATGCCAGCGCATGATGGCTTCCATTAGCGATAGTGCTAGGGTAGGGACGTGTTATATCATTGTTTTACAGCAATGTGATGTTTGCTGGTGGGGTGGGAGGAAATAGAAATGTGTCTGCTTTTCAAACGCATGGAAAACATGAAGAGGAAAAAAAGTAGTATTTCAGACAGTTCAGTAGCTCAAGAATACTGCAGTTACTGAGCAGCACCCTCTAGAGGCTGCTGCAGGGCTCGCAGCCAGTAGGAAAAGTCCAGGTATGTGCTTGTGCCTAAGCTAAAGGATGGAGAAACTCGTAAAGATCCTGAATTTTTAAGGCCCGGTCTCTGGGTAAGATCCCCAGTTAGCTCTGGAAGAACCCACCTTTTGGCAGTGGAGCTGTGCTTTTTATACACAGGCATCAAAACAGCTTAACTGTAGCTTCTGTTTCTCAGGAAAGGATGGCTGGCACTCGGAATTACTTTAAATTTTTCATCAAATATATATATGTCCCCTTTTAATTAAAAAGCAACAGATCTGTATTTTAGAATCTCTTAAATTTCACCACCTTATTGATTCTCTCCCTCCTCTCCCTTCCTGCCTTCTCCCCCAAAGCAGGGTGCCACTAACAGGAATGCTTTTGTCCTGGTTTCTTTTCTTCATTATATTGTTTGTTCTCTTTTAGACCTCTGTGCCTTCCACCTTCCTAAATGCCCTCTTGTCCCTCTCTTGCACAGCCAGCATCTAATATTTTAGATTCAGTCTCCTTCTGCAAGAGCAAGTATTACTGGTGCAGGTAATTAAGCTTAGTCATTTACATCTCTAGGCCAGAACAGGATCTGGAAGCACACTTACTGGTTCTGACTGGAAGTGGAAGTGCCTGTTTTCCATCACCAGCCAATCACCAAAATTGTCAGATGGAGGCAGGTGACATCTTTTAAAGTCAGTCACCTAAAACCTACAATTGGGCACGTAACTGGAAATGGCTTTGAGAGTGGTGGGCCCCTGCCACTCCCCTGAGAGTTGCAAATGCTTGGCATCTTTGGAACTCAATATTGAATGTCAGTTTGGGTGTCTGATTTTAGGCCCCATGCAAGTGTATGAATATTGTGACATATGCTTAGGGCAGCAGGGATTCAGTAAGGTTGGACTATTTATCCTATGCCTGGTGCATGCTGTCTGAGCTCCATATAAAGCTGTTACTTTGGGAGAAATGATTTACAGGGGTGTGGTTAGGAGCCTGAACTCTCTATACCTGCTGGGGGAGAGGATGGGGGGCAGACAGGAGCAGTGCATCCTGGGATGCTGAAGGGCTTCAAATTGCTTGTTTTATCTCTGTGGAGCAGACTGAAGCTACCCTAACATAGGCTAAATGTTAGGACAGCCCAGTGTTAACCCTCACCTGAAGTGGTACAACTGTGGGATGCTCAGGGGGCACTTAACAAGAGTTAATAAGCTTTAATATGCAGACACTCACATTTTAAGTGCCCTTAGTATGATCTAATTGTAACGTATAACTTCGCCTTAATTGTATCAAGGGAGTTTCTCGAACTTTTGGCGCTTGCCTAAACTAAACCTCTGGATTTTATGAGGTTTATTCATCACAATATAAGATGTTTAACCTGTGACACCTTTAGTCCAGTGTAGCCTGACTCCAAAAGTTACTGCAAGTCCAGACTGGGATGGCTTGCCAGAGATGGATGCACGTTAGTTTAAGGGAGTTTTTCATAGAACCTGGCTACACTTCTGCCTGCAATTATGATTTTCTATTGTTATGAGGGGAACAATCATCATGTTCTCCTAAACCTAACCATAGCATTCAAAAGTATAAAAAACTGACCACGGTAGTGATTAAATTTTGTTCTTGCATCTTGCAGGCAGCAATAGCAATTTCCCCCAGGGAAAAATACAAGGCCTTAATCCTTTCAGTAAGTACCATACTTGTTTGTTCCCTTTTTGGAGTTGTTGTTTTTTTGCATGACAGCCATCCGCAGAGAATCCATGAAAGCACTCCCCACTTTCATAAATATCAGCTGTTCAATGACCTTTAAAGTTGAGAAGGGAGTTAAAACCAAGAAATATGGACTTTCTTTCACACCATTGCAGTTATCCTGGACTTCAGCTTTCCTAATGGGAATAACAATACCCACTGTTTATAAAGTACACTATTAAGCAGGTATTTTAGGCTTTTTGTTATGGTGCTACTTCTGCAAATGCACTTACAATTTTCATGAGCCAGGTAAAGGATGATGTGTGCATGCAGGGAGCAAAAGATTTACAATTCTTCTTTTTAGGGTAAAGAAAGGCATATTTATTGCAAGTTTGGTTGATAAATGGCATGTATAGACATGCTTAGATATTTCTGAGACATTTGACATAATGCTGTATGACATCCATACTAAATTTAGTAGTGTCAAATGCCAATAAAGCACATACAAAATAGATTAACAGCTGGCCTTCTAACCATTTAAAAAAAGTTATCAATGCAGAATCATTTTCAAGTGAACATTTCTAGTGGGTTCTAGAGCATCAGGTCTGATGGTATTCATTTCCGTGAGTTATCCAAAAGTCAATGGCTAATCGTTGGTGATGAAGTTTGTAAATGATGTAGAGTTCGTAAATGTTGAAAACAGGGCAATCATACAGGGTACTTCAGATCATTTGATAAGCTGAGCCAGGTCAAATAAAATGTTTTTTCAGTGCAGCTAAGTGCAAAATCATACCTCTAGGAACAAACACTGCAGGACCTACTTTCAGAATATGTACCCAGTAGGGGTTCTGAAGAAAATATAGAGGTCATAGTGTACTGGCAACTCAACATGAGCTTCTGCTGTGGTGCTATGGCAAAAAGGGCCAATACACTCTTTGAATGTGGAAACAGGAGAGCTGAGAGTAGGTAGGGGAATGCTGTTACCTCTGTGCGCAGTGTTAGTGATACTGATATTGAAATATATCCAGTTCTGGTGTCTGATTTAAAAAAATGCTGAGAAATTAGACAAGCTGGATAAAAGAGCAAAAGAAATTATTTGAGGACTGGAGAAAATGTCTTACAATGCGAGTCTTAGAGTTCAATCCATTTAGCTTATCACAAAGAAGAATGAGAAGTGACTCAGTTGCAACATAAAAGTACCTTTACAAGGAGAAAATACCAAGAGCTGAAGGACTCTTTAATCTTGCACAGAAAGACAGTATAAAAAGCCAGTGGTTGGAAGTAGAAGTCTAAGATAGACTAATATAAATAGGAAATTAAACATCAAATTTTAAAGAGGAGGGTAGTGATCAGCCACTGGAACAAACTGCCCACACAAGTGATGGATTCTCCATTTTCTTGATGTCTTCAAATCGGGATCAGATGCTTTACTGGAAGATCTGCTTTGGTCAAACGCAGGTTGTTGAGCTCAACACAGGGTAACCGAGTAAAACGTAATTGCCAATGTACTACAGGAAGTCAGGCTAGTTGATGTAATGGCCTCATCTGTCCATAGTACCTATGAATCTGAAAATCAACGGAAGTGGCAGAATTACCTTTATTACAAGCCCGTGGATCATGGAGGATTTCTTATCTATTTTCCCATAAAACTGCATCTCTTTTAAGAAAAATGTTATCTTTATATGTCTATCATTTACAATAGTTTATTGGTAAGTATAGGTATTTTGATTTGTTTTTGCTTGAGAACAGCGTAGGCTAATAGAAACAAACAGCATTAGTCAGAAGGGCAATTTTCCCATGGTCTCTACCTTCCAAAGGGATGGATAGATTTAGTTTGGGTTCTGCAGAAATGTTCCCCTTTCACCTCAGGGTAAATGTGGTGATCTTCAGGCCTTCCAGAGTGCTTTTCTGTGTGAGTTGGGTGTGGTTACTTAGACAACATTCAGGAGGGTGCACTTTTTTCCACAAGCTTCCAGCTTTGCTGGCCAGTGCAGAAAGGGGGCAGGGACATGGCCTTGTCTCCTTTTTGGAGGCAACTCAATGGTACCCACTAGAGAACTGGCCACAGTCAAATCCAGCGGCACTATACTGGTCAATATTGTTAATGTTATGCACGTGCCAGCCTTGACTAATCAGAACAAGGAGTTGGCACATCAGTGGGTGTGAAACTCCTGGCTAACTGAGCAGCCCTTTTGTGCTCAAATCTGAGCTATACCAAGGGGATTTTCAAGCAACTAACATTTTCCACCCCACTGAATCTATACTCATGCCTCACTGTGCATTTTAAATCCCAGCATTAGATTTTGGATCCAAGACTAACAGCACAGTAGTCTTTGGATCATATGTTCCAGAGACACCTTTGAGAGAGGTTCATTGGGAAAGTTGCTAGGTCCTGCTGCTGGGGGGCTGAGCAAAAAAACGCTTGGGCTTTTCACTGCTTGCTTGCTGGGGAAGCCAGCCAGCTGGCCACCTTGGAGATGATTTGCTCTGACAGTAGAGCAAAGTTGTCTGGAATCAGTGCTCAGCCCAAGCAAGATTCAGCCCAAGGGAGAAGGGAAAGGGGGAATTGTTTTGTCAGGATTGCTTGGCCATTCCCAAGGGAGGGGTAAGATTATGGATAGCAGTAGTTTGAGTTTAGTAATATATCCGTTCCTAAGGCTTCATGTTCACAAGTTGGTCAGAGCTGTCTTTTCTGCAACACAGTTGCTCATTAGATCCTGCTCTGAAATCTTTGTTCTGCAGAAGAGATTGTGCCATATATTTAACATCAACAGTCTGTGAATTGAGGGTTTAATCTGGGTATATCTCTCTTCCCTTTCCACTCCCTTTACCAAATGTTCCACCTACCCATTTCAGTAGGACGCCTGGTCTAGGAGGAGATCTGAATGCAGGGTCCAACCCAAAGGAAGGACAGCTGGACGGACAGACACCCTGCTGCTTGTGAGCACATGGGCAGCAATATCCACCGTAGCAGAAGTGGCACCCAGAACGTTTGCACTTTTTTTTTTTTAAATACTTGGTTTGGTTTTTGATTTATTGTTAATGCCATTATCTAATACTCTGCAGGGGAGGGGGCAGGAAGAGCATGACTTTTTTTTTCTTTTTTTTAATTGGAATAGCTACTGACGTTTGCTGGGACTTGAGAAAGAGATTTTTATATACTGTATATAAATATATATGTAAATTGTACAATTGTCTTGTACAGGGGTTGGAGTCACTGTTCTGTTCCTTCCTTTGATTTCTAAGGCTATTCAGGTTAGCGTAAAGGAACACATTGCATTACTGGATTCCAACAAGGCATTGATTTCAGCGACTGATCCATCTGCCAGCTGCACATCAATCTCTCAAGTATCCCACTGCATGTAGAAGTGAATATATTGACCCAGCTAGTGCTCCCAAGTGTTCCTACAGAGTACTGAGTGCTTCCTGGGAATTGCTGAATAGCCCCAGTTCTGATGGTTGGTGAGAGCCCTCTGTAGCTTGCAAGCATGGGCCGCTGAGAGAGTACAGCTACAGCTTAACTGTCAGTGCAGCGAAGAAGTGTTTTTGTATGTGAGCATATGTGAGGGAGAGGTTGAAACATGAACGCCCTTAAGTGTGGAAGGGGCAGGGGAGCTGCAGGGGGAAGCCCAGCTGTGCCATAAGGAAGATATGCTGCACCAATACCATGTCTAGGGTCACTAGGAGAACCAGCAGGCTGCCAATGCTAGGAAAACATACTACAGGCCCCAGTAGTGTCAGGAGAGTGGGTGGGGAGAGAAACTGTCTATCTTCATGTGTGCCAAAGTAACCACAAATGTCCCGTATAACTATATGAAGGACAAGAAATCAAGTAGCTTTGCCCTGCACAGCAGGAGCATCTGCCAGCCTAGTGACAGGCACTGGAGAGATGAGAGTGCATTTGTCAGAACAGAAAGATACAGGAAGAGACCAATCCCCAGGTGCCTCGTTAATATAAATGGCATCTCTGCCATTTGGCTCATTCTTTTTCTGAAGGCATTGGTCATTCCTGCGCAGAACCATGGGTCCCTGTGTTTCTTCGATGTGAATCCATAGCTCCCTGCCTGTTTAGTAGGGTGATGCATTGGCTCACAATAACCTTATCCCATTTTTCTGCACCCTGCTAATATCGGTGTTTTAAGCTCTAATAACACACTATTAAAGCAGTGGCAGTGGCTCAGATTGGCTAGACTGCTACTTTTAGAGGTTTCAAAGGGACTGCTTCAACTGGTTATGCTTTGGCCAAGATCTTTGTCTGCTATTCACAGTTAGATACAATAGTAAATTCTGCCGAGGGACAGGAACACCTAGACCCTCTACTGTGCATAACAGCCAGTGGGAGCATAGAGCTTACTATGAAACAGTGTGTTCCTGCTTCGAGCATCTCTGGTTTTCTTGACCCTTAGTGGGGCACAGCAATCTCCCATCTATCAGACACCTAAACCTTTCTTTCACTTACTTGTATGCACACCCTAATCCTCATGCTGTTCTGATGCACTTGCCTTAGGTACCTGTTGTTTGCATTCAGTATTATGGGGGACAGCTCTCTGATGATAGTTACCCAAGTACTTTAGCCATTTTACCCACAATGAGGCTTCTGAGGTGTTGCATTTAATTTGGTGAAGGGTGATCCCCTCTTCCACCTACTTATACACAGAGGGAATCTGTAACCAACTCTCAAGCAATTAGGAAATGGTGAGCAGCCATGAATATTGTTAATAGGATCTGGGTTTGAAGCCTGCCCTGGTTTAGATCCTGTTAAAGCTATAATAGCAGTACCATTTCAGTGTCCCAAAATGGATATTGATGGCAATGCCAGGCATTGTACCATGGCCTTGTGGGTTACATGCGGAACATTGTTTCACAACAGTATTTCGTTGCAGTGTGACAGAGGGGACTTTTAACAAACTGTGGCCATGTTGCTTAGTTATATAATTGTGTGACATGGCAAGTCCACCTTTTCCTGGGATGGCAGCACTTTGTGACAATAGTGTCACAGCCGAAACATCCCAGTGCCCCAGCACAGCAAACTTGCACCACATTTAAACACCCAGATGGAGCCTTCCTCACAAATATCACTCACTGGATTCCAGGACTTGGGATCTCACTGCTTGGGAGTAGGTTTGAAGCTGGTGGAAGCATTTGGTCTAAATTAAAAAAAACAAACCAATTGACCCTTAACAAGTACCTTTGTGAAGTGCAAGTCTCACAGGTGTGTTGTAAAGAAAAGCTTTTGCTTTATAAACAGTCCTACCCATTGCTGACTTCTTTGTTGTAAGTCACCTGTAACGTATGTCCGCTTTATGCCTGCAAGTCTGCTTTCTGCTCATTGCTTTTCCTTTTTTATACAGAACCATTTTGTGTACGGATGTGTTAAGTGGATTTGGTTCAGTGTATAATCACAGATGTCAATATCCTCCCACTAATCCTGCAGTAGGAATGAAGAACAAGCCCAGCCTTGTAAAAACATTGTGCTGTATCTTGAGGAATGATGGGCTGGCTGGTGTTGTCATTTAGTACTATATCCAGCAAGGGCCAAAGATTGATGCTAGGGCTATAGGATACTCTCATGCAATTGCAGGGAGCAGGATGTGCCCAGCAAAAGGGGTGAGGTTCTCAGTGTAGCCATTGCCTGCTTGCCCAGGCAGAAAAAAAATGGTTAAATTGAGCCTTAGTAACTGGGACTTCTTTGCTAAAACTCATTGGCTGCTGGGGAATTTAAATCATCCAGATTTACTGCTATATCATCCCTTCTGCAGCCCTAATACTGCAGTTGTCAGTCCTGCCTCCCTTCCTTCCAAGAGATGCTTAAGCAATATGTGTGCATGTGCCCTCCACTAGCTGACAGCTTTGGGCAGCTCTTCAAAACGCCAAGTGGTTGTTGGCTAAATGTGTCAGCATCAGTCTCAGTTAGACCCTAACTGTAGCTTTCTGCCAGGACTGCCTCATAGAAAGGGAACTGAGAAGTAAATATCCTCCCCTTCCATAGTTGAAGAATAGGACCTAGTACCCTGAGTTACTGTCTTCGGGGAAGGTCCCAAAATAGTCTCTTGTATTGCCTCTATGGTGGATGGTTATGTGGGCTTGAGGCTCCTAAGTGATTCAGGAGTTCTGGTGACTGTGTATGTTAGAAGGTCATACAGAATATTCTGGTTTTGTAGCATAAGCCATGGTCATAGGGTTGTCCAACTCAAAGGTACGCAGTGGCTGAAACTCCCTATGGAATTATGATGCTAGTGACAGCAGGTTCTCCCAAGACTGAAACTAGAGGCTGTTAATGAAGTTAGGTAGTCATGGGATTACAAGGAAGGCCCACTCATGGACTAGAAATTGGCTTAAGGTTGAGAGAAAAAAAAGAGCGAGTATAACAGGGCAGTTTTGGGGATGGGAAGAAGTGAACAGTGGGGTCCCCTAGGGATTTGTATTGGTACTAGTACTGTTTTAACACATTCATAAATGATCTGGAATAGGGGGTGAGTAGTGAGATGGCCAAATTCATGGATGACACAAAATTATTTAAAGTAGTAAAGACCAAGGTGGGCTGTGAGAAACTACAAAATGATTTTACACTTATGAGTGAATGGGTGATTAAACGGCAGATGAAATTCAATGTAGATTAAGTGTTAAGTGATGCATACTGGGAAATAACCTGAATTATACATACATACATTATGATGGGCTCTGGTGTAGCTGTTACCACAGTCATTGTGGACAGCTTGCTGAAAACCTAAACTCAGTGCTCAGCAGATGTCAAAAGCCAAACAGTTAGGGATCATTAAGAAGGGAATTGTGAACAACACAAAGTATCATTATGCACATTTATAAATCCATGGGGCATACACACCTTGAATACTGGGCCCAGTTTTGGTTCCCACACCTCAAAAAGGATATAGAAGAACTAGAGAAGGTTCAGAGAAGAGCAACAAGGATGATTAATGGTATGATGGGGGGACTAAAGATGCTGGGCATATTTGTTTTAGAAAAGAGGCACTTGAAAGAAGACATGATAAGGGTTTACAAAATACTAAGTGAAGAAGAGAAAGTAAACAGGATTTATTATTTACTCTCTCTCATAATACAGGAACTAGGGGTCATAAAATGAAACTAGTAGGTCGTAGGTTTAAAACTAACAAAAGAGGTTTTTTTTCACACACTGTAATTAAAGCATGGAACTCATTTGCCACCAGATGTTGTGGCAGCTGACAATGTAACCAGATTCAAAAAGAGATTGGACAAATTCTTGGAGGAAAGGTGCATCAGTAGCTATTGAGCTTGGGAGTTAGGGGTATAGCCTCTGAATTGGCGCTTCCTGGACCTTAAAGGCTGGAAGCTGCAAGTGGGAGAGGAACGGGAAAAACCCTGGTTATACCCTGTTCACTCTCTCCCTTTTAGCACCGAACCTCTGGCACTGTGTGACAGGATACCAGGCAAGATGGAACTATGGACCTTATGTAACACCTCAGGTCACTACCACCACCACTCTTCCCCCCCAAAAAACCTTCTGGCATCCAGGCATCCTGGCTATGGGGCAGGTGTCATCAAACACATCCTTATCTAGAAGTGTCAGGACAAGTCCTGCTCTTGTGTGTACCAGTAGGAGTCAACAGAGATCAATAAGGTCACGTAATTATCTGCAGAAACAGAATTCATACATGTTTCTTCCACCATTGTGAATCTTCCTGATTCTGTTCATCTTTACCATGAATAAGTGGTGGAAGCAGCTGGGACAAAGGTGAAGAGACCAGGGGTCACACACAATGTCATCTGTAGGCAGCACTGTTCCTGTGGGAGGGAGAAATCCTTCCTTGTTTGCTGGTCCTGACTAACACAATGGAGAAGACAGACTGTCTTTGATTTAGGGTGGGAATCCCCTCACATGGAGGATATTTGGTTTCAACACTCCTGAAGGTAAGGGGGTAGGGAGGTAATATTCTAAGCCCAGGAGAAATGTGGTATGGAACATCTCCCAGTGGTTTTGTCTACAGCATTGTTTGTTAGGCTGAAAGGCATCTGGTTATTGTTGGTTTTGTAATAAAATAGATAAATCTTGCTTCAGTGTCTCCTGGTGACTTCTTGTGGAATCTTAATTTCCAGAATCTATCCCCAGCCTTCCACTTCGCACTCCTGAGAGTCACTTCAGCAGGGCCAGGCAAAAGGTGTCTGTTCATACAGGCCCATGCCAATCTTTGCTTTGGCTGTGACACCGACAGTCAGTGTGAAACACATCTCAGAGCTCAAAGTGAAACTTGTCCAAAGTGAAAGTGTCTCATGTTTCAGCAACCACCACCCTGCAAGTTTTGAATCCTCCCCCAAGGCACCGCCTGGATTGTGGAGTGAAACCCGAAGCACCTTGCCCAATCTGGGATTTGATAACCCAAATTATGCACAGTTCTCATGGGGAGTAGAGATGGCTGCAGGCAGGAATTCACAAATCATCCATCACTCCACCTTGCACTCAGGAAAAACTCAGATGCCAGCTTCATAAATACTCATCCCTCTGGGGTCTGAAGTTGGGTCCTTACTGAGAACATTGTCTGATAGCACCTTCCCTGAAAGTTCCCTTAAGGCTTGTGATATTAACAAGATACGTGTTTGGAAATTATCTTTAAGTACCATTTTAAAACATGCCTTTTCATAAGTAAAGGGTGCACCCATTTCATACGTCTTTAACATCGATAGGATTTTTTTCACTGGTAACTGTTAAACACACACATGACCTGCAGGTGGCAGTATCCACCCTCCTGTTTAATTCACTAGGGAAATGCTTTGAACTCCTACTAAAGATTAGAACTGGAACTGATACCTTTTATTAGACCAACTGGGAAATCACAAGACAATTGTCCTTTTCTGCAAGTGTTCAGGATCAAAGTCCCTTCGGCAGGGTCTGGGAAAAGTATAGATGGTACAAGATGGTAAAAAGTCCCCATTCATCACCATTTACGTCGTTTTTCTCATACATGTTCTGACTAAGACCTTTCTTTGTTTGTGATGAGCTGAAGTCATCCATTAAGGCACAGCAGGAGAGGTAATAAAATGGGTTTGGAGAGCCCTAGCAGAGAGGTCTTTTGCTTTGAAAATGTCAACTGGCCAGCATTTTTCCAGGTAAGATAGGAAGGTGAGATCTATGATGAGGTCCCTAACTGCCAGTGTAGGTCTGAAAAATATATTGTTGAATTACTAGGTGATGTATGGTGATTGTCAGTTTTATTGTGAACCTAACAAGGAACTTAAAAGAGTTCTCTTCAATTGATACTCATCTATCTATTGGGGAAATACACATAAAAACCTTAAACTATCCAATCCATTTGCCCATTCCTCCTGTTCTCAGTGACCCCACACAATTTTTAAGCCTCTCAATTTCCTAAAAAATAAGACAAATATTTTCAAATATGATTGCCTAAAACTAGGTACATAAATCTATACCCAGTCTCTTAAGCAGCTTGATTTTTTTTTTCAGGGGGCCATACACTTGAAGCTTTTATTCAATTTAATTTTTATTACAGCTTGGAAAATCATGGTTGCCCAGTGCATCTGAAATTTGGGCCATTTGTTTAACTGCATATATGTGGGTTTAAGTGATTTTTTTTTTTTTCTTTTAAGTCCTACCTAGCTGCATATCATTAGGCAGCCACAGAAATTTGAAAACACACTTGGTACTAAGGTCCCAGGACTGAGAGCTTAACAATTTTTAACCTATTCTTCTCTACTGGGAAGTGGTGCACATGTTAGCCACAGCAAGAAAATATTGAACTGAAGCAGTGCCTCTCCATTTATCTGTATGTGTCTGAGGGAAGCAAGGGCACATACAGACATACAGGTTTGGTATGGATAAGCTTATTGAAAAAGCGGAGTCCAAGTTCAGTTTTCATCTCAGATCCAGATCATGTTTTTTGCCCTAACTTTGAGGGGGTTAGGCTTTGCCGTTCGAATTCAGATTCCAGCTACGGCTTCAAGTAGGGAGTGGAACAAAAGGCAGTCAGTCTGTTAAACTCAGTTATCTGGGATAACAGCTTTTAATGCTAAATCCTCTTTCCCCAGTTGAACGTTTCTCAGTGGGACCAATGGAGGGCATTGGTGTCCTTAGAACTTGTCAGCTAAATCACTTATGCATAGGTTTAGGGAAAGGGAGAGAAGAAAGGAGAAAGTAACATTTTTGGAATTGATTAGTGATTGTGTGTGCCTTCATATTTGGGGGCTTAACATAAGATACTGCAAAGGATCTTATTTTTCAGAAAGTGGGTGCTCTTTGCTTTCTTAAAACCAGTTTCTTTCTAGTAGCTGTTTGGACACCAAAGAATGTAAGTGCTATAAACCATTCTTGACTGCTTGAAAATCCAGCCTTCAGTTATCACGCAGCAATTCAAGGGGCAGCCTGTCTCCCCCCTGAAATGACTTGCTTGCCAGCAGCCTTCAACAGCCCTGTAGTTGGGTCACATTAGAAACATTAATCATAAAAAGGCTACAAACTTAAATTAAAAATATATATCATATAAATCCATAGCAGCAGCAGGGGTCATCTGGCAATTTTATCTTGCATAAATGAGTATTGCTTCATCCTGGCCCCAGCCTGACTCAGGCTCGGAGAAGTGATGGCAAAATGCACCATGTGGGAATCTCTTTCAGTGAGTCCAAAACTCTTCGGCTCAAATTATAAATTAAAAGGGATGATTTTTTTTTAAATGCCAGTCTTAGAAATGGCATCTACTCTAGTTCTGTCTCTGACTTCATGGAATCATAGAGAAGAAGGGCTGGAAAGGACCTCTATGGGTCATCTAAGCCAAACCACCTGCCTGAGACAGAATCATCCCTATTCAAAGCATCCTGTACAAATCCATAATCTAATCTCTTACAGTCAAGGCGTAATACCTTAACCTGCCACAGGTAAAGCAGGGGGACCATGGCAACCTGTTTCTGTAAAAGGTCAATATATGTACAAGTGATTCTCAGATAGAGGGCCATGTCTTTTGCTACAGAGGAAGGCCAAACCCCCCACCATCTGTACCAATCTGACTATAGGGTAAAATTCCTTGCTGACCCCAAATATAGTGCTCAGTCTGACCCTGAGGGCAGAGGCAAGACCCTCCAGCCAGAAACCTCCAGCTTTAAGTCTCAGCAGAATCATTGGCACATCCTAGTCAAGATCCTGAGCCTTGGCTGCGGCCAACACCCAATGCCCAACACCCAATGCCTCTGAGGAAGGCTTACAAATCTACCCCCTGACATGTTGCAGCAAGGGGGTGGGGGGAATGGGTGGCAGAATTCCCAGACTCATGTAGCAACCAGCAAAACTCAGAAGCATGGGAAATACCCAGAATAGGATTCACTACATATAATTAAGAATTTTGAAGGCTCTGTTTAGCTGGCTGTATCCAATGGAACTAGAACCTGAATGGTATTCTGCTCAGTCTCCCACAGCTTTTCTGACTTCATAGCACACGGGTAAGGAGGGGGTCGCTCATACTGCTATTGCTGGAAGACCTTTCCTTCCTACAATAGCTTTTCTCTCGCACTTGAAATAAACAGAAAAAAATACAATTTGTAATAGTGCCTTTTTGGCCTTTCAATCCCCAGGCAAAAAATTCTAAAGAACCCAAAAGCTCAGTGTTAAATTGGAATTAAAGATAGGTAGAAATCTATCCCTGACTTTTGAAACAAATGATTAGAAAGTATATAACTTTGAATAGCCTGTTCCACTTAACAGGGATAAGAAAGAAGGGGAAGGCACTGCTAAGGTCATTCATGCAAACTTCAGAGCCTGCCTGTCTTCCCTGCTGTGTAAAATGTGATGTTTCTTATGAACATCCGTTAAATGCATTTTTAAAGGATGCGTCTCTATCCTTGAATTTTATGCTGACTGCACCAGGAGGCAGAGTGGATAACTTCTGTTTATAAAAAAAAAAGGATTTGTAGTATTTGAACATGAAGTTAGTAGTAAGGTTGTGTTATAGCACAAATATGTCACTCACAGTAAGAGTAATCCCTCAGCCTAGCATACCATGAACATTTTACTGTGCAAAGCCCATAACACAAAATGCGGGGCTTAGGAAAGTTATATGTGAGAATATGGTAGCTGCAGCCTTTGCTTTTTAATGACTCTGAGTATCTCTTATGGGAAAGTCAAGGATTTTCTTGAAAAGAAAAACCTCACAGATTCCTTTTAGGAAAAAAAATATAACATTTTTTTCAATTGCATTATTTTAAATGATGAAGGCAACTTCAGTCGATGCAATTTTACAAGTGCTAACAGCATCACTGTCATCCTAATAGCTTTCCTCTAAATTGATGACATAGGACACCAGTGACAGCTGGCAGGCAATGAATATGGAGGGTGGGAAGGAAGACTATGGAAAAAACAGAATAAGACTTCTGGGGTAAGACAGTGCACCATATGCGAGTGGCTGTTTTTTCATTGAATAATGATGGTACAGGTAGTAAAGAAAATGCCGGCTATCTGTAACCTCAAATATGGACTTTCAAAATTCATATCTCAGCAAAGTGCTACCAAAGTCTGGGTGGGTTTTTATGTTAGTTGATGGGAGTGGTTGGGTGGAGCTGTGAATTTGGTTTAGATTTTTTTGTTAAAAGGTTCCAAAGATGTCTGCAAGCACTAGTAAGTCTTCCCAATCCCTACGCAAAAAAGCTGCTGGTATTTCCAGGTTGGGGAACTGAGGCACAGAGAGGTTGAAAGCTTTATCAGAGTTATAAGAATAACCAAGACAAGAATCAGACCCCAGTACCTTGTTGATTCTTCTTGCTTGTACTCTTGAAGTAGGGTTCATTGACAAACAATCAGCGTGGAGATAGGTGAACGTAGGTTACTCCCCTCTCCCCCACTTAATCAGGAATTGCATTAATCTGTTAGGGAAAGACTGGGTTTGGAATGGAAATATGGGAGTTTGTTTATCTCGTATTAAAAATGGACACAATGTAGGCCTGATACCAAACTGTTGTCCAAAGCATAACTTTTTTTTAAACATGAGCCAAAGGAATGACTTACAAATCTTCACTCTTGAGTTTCTTGAAGTAAACTCTTCTGGGAGGCCTTTAGGTTACAAGTCCTCAGGTTGTTTCTTGTTTACAAGTATAATCGCACACCAGCTGAGCCATGGTTGTCCCCCTGTAGGTCCATGCCATGTTTCAACTTGATATAGAGCACTGAAACCATGATTGCTCACAGCGCTGGTTGCTGGGACCCCCAGAAGCATTTTTATTGATGTTACTGCCTCAGACACCAGCTAACATTTAGCTTGGCTGAGTGATGCGAGATATTCCTGACAACATCAGTGATCTTCCTGTAAGCTGAAATTTGCCTTGAAGCAGATGAAGCTGAGTAATAGTGGTAGAAATTAGAACCACAGCACTGAAGCATATCTTGAACTTGCTCTTCTATATGGTTGGGACCATTATGGGCACGTCCAGACGAGCGCCCACGTGCCTCTTGCCCCGCCTCAAAACCCTTTGAGGCGGGGCAACAGGCATGTGCAGGAACAAAAAAAATGGATAACCAGGGGTCTAAAAAAATCAACATTTAAAAAAACGGTGCAGGTGACTGTGCCCTGAGGCAACTGGAGGCTGGGTCCTCCATGGAGACGCTCTGGCTGCCAGAGTGTCTCTATGGTTGGCCCTCACCCTGGTGCTGAAACATGAAACTGCAGTGCCGGTGAGTAAGAGGTCAGGGGGGCTGGGGGAG
>NW_017729025.1:91277567-91278167 GCF_001723915.1 Gavialis gangeticus | reverse complement strand
CCCTGTGGGAGTGCAGCAAAACATGCATTCATGAATTTATGAAACATGTATTTAGAGTTCACTTTATTGTTATGGTAAGAGACTTGCTTTAACACTGTAGATATATCAATAAAACATTGTCCAACTGATCACTGTCTCTTTCTTGCTCTCTGTCTTTGTAGTGGTCTTTTGTTTTACTTGTGGAGGAACATGGATTTGGAGGTATTCTACAGAGTGACTTTGGGATTTTTTTTTTATCAGGGATTTTTCAGTTTTCCAACAGGGAACACCAGAATTCCTACTAGAGAGGCCAGTGGCAGGACCCTGCCTGCTCAGAGCTGGCACCTTGGACCCAGCTGACTGTGGCTGACCCCCCTGGCCAAATGGGGTGAGGAGGACATGCTTTGAGAGTTCAAAGCAGGCAACCACACCCGAAACATCCTCCAGGCGATAACTGCCCAGATGGCCATGCAGGGGCACACATGGCAGTAGTGCCACACAGAAGCCAACCCTGCAACCACAATCCACTGGCAGCCGGCCCAGAGGGGCAGATGCCTCTACTGGCTGCGTAGTCCCCATCTAAGTCTGGCAGGTGCACAGCAGGTCACAGCCAGGCAGCAG
>NW_017729025.1:91262418-91271203 GCF_001723915.1 Gavialis gangeticus | reverse complement strand
GGGGCACACATGGCAGTAGTGCCACACAGAAGCCAACCCTGCAACCACAATCCACTGGCAGCCGGCCCAGAGGGGCAGATGCCTCTACTGGCTGCGTAGTCCCCATCTAAGTCTGGCAGGTGCACAGCAGGTCACAGCCAGGCAGCAGCCCCTACTGCCAGACTGCTGCAGTGGGTAGAGGGTGCAGGGACTTCTCAGGGCTACTTCAGCAGTCCAGCTGGCACAAGGGGTAGTGTCCCCAGGTACCAATTGGCTGGGCCCCAGAAGCTCCTGAGAGTTAGTAGCCCTGAGCTACTTGCCAGGATGCCTTTTTATACTGCTGTGGCCAGGACAAGGTAGCTTTTTATACTGCTGGGGACAGCACAGGTGCTGGCCCCGGGCTGTAGCTCCCCCTGGCTGAAGATCCAGGAGGAGCCAGGTAGGGTTATTGTGCCCCAAGTGGCACAATTTGCTCCACAACAAAGTGCATGTCCAAGCACGTGCCGAAGCAAAAAGCCCCAGCTCAAATTTGCACCATTTCTATTTGAGCTGCTGCAAGCGCATGTGCTTGCATGTGTGGATGCGCCCTATGAGATTTTCAAAATTTTGAATTGTTTTGTGCCTATTGATACAAATCTCGATGAGTTACAGGGCATTGTGAAATCAAAGGATTTGGACTTTCTATAAGCTGATCTTAAACTCAGGAAGTTAGAAGGCAGAATCTCTTGGGAGGGTAGTCTAAGAGAGAAAGGCATTTAGGAGAGCTCCAGTTACTGAAAGAGACTTTAATAAAGTATTAAAGGTGCAACAGTAACTCTCCTGATGCAGAGGAAAAACAGGATGCGTAGTAAGAGACTAATATGGCTGCCTCAAGAGATCTGTAATAACCTGAAAATAAGAAAAAGAAGCATACAAAAAAAACTGGAAATAAGGATATATGACTACGGATAAATACAAAGGAATTGCACAAATATGTAAAGCTAAGGCACCAAATGAGATACTGCTAGTGAGGGCTTATAAATATATCAGAAGTCAGAGAAAGATGAAGGAAAAGACAGGTTCATAATGTAATAGGGAAGATGAGCAAATAATGGTTGAAGGAGAGAATGGTAGATTATTCAATGCCTATATCCATCTTCACAAGCTAAGTACATTGGGACTGGATAATTAACACAGTAAATTTTGACAAAGGAATAGAGTAGAACCAAAATATAAAAAGAAAGTTAAAGGATTTTTTGATGTTAGATGAATTCAAGTTGGTGGGGTCTGATGAAATCCACTCTAGAGTATTTAAGTAAGCCACTGAAGTAATCTCTATATCATTAATGATTATCTTTGAGAATTCCTGTAGGACAGGTGAGGTCCTGAAGGGCAAATATGTTATCTATTTTCAAAACGAGGGAAAAAGAGGACCCAGAGACTTATAGACCCGTCAACCTAACTTCAACATCCAGGAAAGTATTACAAACAAATCATTAAATAATAAATTTAGAGTAGATAATAAGGTGCTAAAAACTGCCATCATAGGTTTGTCAAGGGCAAATTGTATAAATCCAATCTAGTTTCTTTTGACAGGATAACTGGCCTAATAGCTAAGGGTGGGGGGAGAGCAAGAGATGTAATATATCTTGGCTTTAGTAAGGATTTTGACACTGTTCCACATGACATGCTCATAATCAAAATGAGAAAATTTAATTAAGTTTAAATTGCCTAGAATAGCTGTCTGGTTCACTGGGAGGGAATTTCAGGTGGGGTCCCATAGGGGATTATCCTGAATTCGGTGCAATTCAATATTTACACTAATAGTTTGGACGATGGACTAGAGAGCATTATCACAAAATCTGCAGACACCAATCCGGCAGGGGTTGCAAGAATTTTTTAGGACAGTGTTGGAATTCAGGACATTGATAAATTGGAAAAATAAGAAATCAATAAGATGGATTTCAACACAAATACCACATAGAGGAAGGAGGCAGGGCTAACTACCTACTCTGCTTATGAAGGAGAAATCTGATCCACAAGCATGAAATGAAGAATAACTGATTAGGCAGGAGTACTTTAGAAGATGATATGGGGTTATAGTAGGCCATGCTCTGATTGTGAGTCAACAATATGATGCTGTTGGGGGAAAAAAGGGACAAATATTATTCTGGGGTATATTAACAGAGTTTCAATCCAGGACATCGGAGATAAGCATTCTATTCTAATTACTGTTGGTGAGGCCTCAGGTGGAAAGCACAGAGAATAAGAGGCTTAGAAATATATGACCCTTGTGGTGTTTTGAATAGATTTTTTTCATGGGTTTTTTCCTAGTTCCGTACAAAAGAGGAAGCTGAACGTTTTCATTGGAACTGCTTTGCCTTCACCTTGAGCTGTTTTTTCTGGTTATTTCATTGCACCCTTCCCAACCTCCCACAGTACAAGGTATTTGGCAGAAATAAAAATTAATGCTTCTGCAAGAAGTATCCATGTCTGTGGACAGAAGACAGAGCTCCTTGACAGTGCTTTGCATTTTGTATATCTTGGTTGGGTAATTTCTGATTAACTTGGCGATTTTGTTAACAGTGCCTCTTAGAATAATATTATTTTATAGTGGTCTAGTATGCCTATAGCAATGAATATATGTAGTTCATTATTCTTCCTGTTGCAGTCCAGTTGCTACACCTGATACTAAGCCAGCTACATTGATGGAACATTCATAACACTTTCTGCAACAGATATTGATCCTCAGATTTAGGTGCAATAATATACATTGTACAATCCAATAACCTCATCATGAACATTCTTGTCACATCCACAGACTGCAGGCATAAAACTACTTGTTCTCTTTGGAGGAAGGCTGTTGTTTCAGCTGCCATAAATGCATGTCGCTTTACAGGATTTTTTTCACGGATATCCTTCACAATTTAAAAATTTTCATTACTTCCTTCTGACTAACTGGATTTGTGAATTTATCTTTACTCTTGTCAGGTGCTTTGAAACACCAGGATCATGTTCAGTCAGTAAACAAAGTAGCTGAATAAAGTTGCAAGCTGTTTTTTTGTTTGGGGGCATATTTTCAGTTTGTTCAGTGTAATGGA
Organism: Gavialis gangeticus; assembly: GCF_001723915.1. Classification (NCBI taxonomy): domain Eukaryota; kingdom Metazoa; phylum Chordata; order Crocodylia; family Gavialidae; genus Gavialis; species Gavialis gangeticus. The sequence goes on along the minus strand of NW_017729025.1, from coordinate 91,268,144 downwards.
CCATACAGTGCAACTCCCTGTCTGGCAGGAGAGGCAGAGAAAAAGGGGGTTGGAAGGAACCCCAAGCAGTTGACCACTACTACACCCTGCTCAAGGCAGATCATCCCTATCTAAACCATCCCAGACAAGTTGTTATTTAACCTGCATTAAAAAATTTCCAGTGATCAGATTCCACAATCTCTCTAAATAATCTGTGGGCACTTCTACACGTGCAGTTAATACCCAGAAACCTTCCTGCACAGTAAAATACTGTGTCAGCTTTCCCTGACAGGGTATCTACACATATTCCTGTCAGGAGCAAATTTGTTTCTGAGGGGAGCAGTTCAGTGCAGGGCTACTCCAGCTTTTCTGTACCCCCAGACAGCAGCCAGGAGGGTTCCAGGTTCCCCCAGGTGCCAGCCCTTGGCTGGCAGGGGGCACCAGAGTCAGGTCCTGGTCTCCAGGAAGGTGGGGAAAGCTGTTGTTCCCCTGGGGCAGCTGCCTCCCAGCCCTGTGCCTGATCTGCAGATTGGGGTATGAGGCTGGGAAAATGTGCCTTCCCCCTCAGCTGCTGCTTCCTGATCAGTTGGTCAGGGCAGTGGGCTGGGAAAGAGTCCTGTCCCTGACAGCCATTTCCCAGCCCCATGCCCTGATTGGCAGATTGGGGCAGGGGGCTGAGAATGAGATGCAGGGGAGGGGACCTTTTCCCAGCCCTCTGCCCCGGTCAGCTGATGGTAGGACAGCTAGCAGTGAGCGCCCAGCTGGATGGGGAATCCCTGCTCAGCCAAGGGTGGCTGGGAGCTGTCCCACTAGTGGGCTTGCTCCTGGCTGCTCCACTGGTGGGACAGATCCCAACCAGCCCCTGGCTAAGTGGGGAAGGTGGAACTCCCCAATCTTAGCACTGCTCAGCTCCTCACTCCTGTGGAGAGCCAGAAACCCAACAGCACCAGGACAGGGGTGGCAGAGATGACCCAGGCCCCTGCACTGATTGGCTCCTGGTGTGGCTACTGGTGTGGTTGCCCTGGTGGTGTGGCTGATTGGGAGCAAATTTGCTCCTGGTAGACTAATTTACTGTTCAGTATTTTATGATCATAGTTATTTGGTGATGCTTTACTGCGCAGTAGATTAGTCTACTGAGAAGTAAAGCATCTTGTGTAGATGCACCCAGTTTTGATGTTTAACTTCCCTTTAGATGTAGAAAGTTCTTCCTAAAATCCAAACCATATTTCCCTTGTTGCAATTTAAGCTCATTACCACTTGTCCTCTCCCCTGTGGAAAGAGAGAACAAGTGATCCCCCTCCTCATACGAAACCTTTTTGAATTTGAAGATGTATCAAATCCCCCCTCAGTCTGTGCTTCTCTAAACTAAATACTCCTTATCATTCTAACTTTTCCTCGCATATCATATTTTCTAGACTACTGATCATATTTGTTTCCCTCCTCTCTTTAATCTGCCCACATCTTTCTTGAGGTACAGTACCCAGAACTGGACCCAGCTCTCCAGGTGAGGTCTCATTAATGCTGAATAGTGGGGAAGAATCACTTGGATTGTTGGTTGAAAACATGGGTGACTGGTGCCTCCTGAGTCAGGGGGGCCCTTGCCTCCCCTGACTGGACAGTCAGAGACTGGGGGGGGAGGAGTCCCCCCCAGCCAATCCCGCAGGCCGCAGGAGGGGGGGCCTTGTGGCTGATCCTGCCAACCAGGGGGAGGGTCACCCCGCGGCAGCTGATCCTTCCAACCTGCAACTGGCAGTGGTATGCCACTGGCACTTCTAGGCACACTGCTGGCACTTCTGAGTCAGTGGGATTGGCTACGGGGGACCAATTCTCCTGGCACACTCCCTGACCAGCGCTCTCAGCGGGGGCACCAGCGCTCTCATTTGCCCCACCTGTCTGGGAACATAGCTGACAGGGGGTGCACCAGTGCTCTCAGGGGGTGCATCCCCATGCACCCTGGACAAGTTGCTACATGGCAAACAAACATTTGCCATGATATCACCCTTGCTCTTCTCACTTTTTACCTTAAGCTTTTAATGGGTCTTGTTTGCCACTTCAGTCTGGATGTCAGAATAAGTGGATGTGTTTATAATATATTATACAATATCTCTTCCTCTCCCCCCTCCCTCTCCAACCAAGGTATAACCCTCAGGGCAATATTTGTGTGAATTATCCCATTAAGTCTAGAATTAGAAAAGATACAGAGAAGAGTAAGAAGGATGATCAGGGGTATGCAGCAGCTGCCATACCAAAAGAGACTGAAAAAAGGCTAGGACTCTTTGGTTTGAAAAAGAGAAGGCTGAAGGAGATATGATAATGTGTGAACAGAGTGAAAAGAGAAGTGTTATTCACAAGACTCAGAATGCTAGAGCTAGGGGGCACCCACTGAAATTAGCAGAGGACAGGTTAAAAAAAAATAAAAATTTTATGCAGCATGCAGTTACCTTGTAGACCTCCTTTCCCCAGAAAGTTTTAGCAGCAGATTGTATAACCATACTCAAAAAGGGATCAGACAGGTTCTTGGATCATAGGCCCATTAATAGTTATTAAACAGAATAGTCAGGGCTGTATCCTCTAATATCCCTAAACCAAGGACAGTGAATGCCAGGGAGGATATGAGAGGGGATGGATCACTCTACCTATGCCCTAGTCATATGCCCTAATTTGGGGGCTCAACCTCCAGCCCAAGGGCCAAATGTGGCCCATGGAGCCATGGCATCCAGCCTGCAGGGCTCCCCATGGTCAGTACGTTTGGCAGTTGGGCAGCAGTGGCAATTAATACTGCCACTTTCCCCCCACTGCCAAATTCCTACACCCCACATAGTGGGTTGGAGCTGTCCATACCACCTCCCCTGCCAGATTGGTGCTGGGCCCCCTTCCCTCTGCACAGCCAGCTTGGGGCCTGGCCACCCCTCCCCCCCATACAGGTTGGGGCAGGGCTGGGCCACACCCCCTTCCTCCCACAGGGTCAGCCATGCTTCTTTTCCCTCCCGTCAGGGCTGGGTTGGGGTTGGGCCAAGCCCCCTTCCCCTGTGTGGCTGGACTGGGGTCAGGCTGACCCCTCCCCCCCAACTTCCATGCAACCAGATGGGGCTGTGCTGCTCTTGCCTCAGACACTGGATTGGGACCACAGGCTGGATTCAGGTGTGGGATGGGCCAGGCACCACCCATCTGGCCCACCTGGCAAAAAAGTTGAGCACCAGTGCTCTAAAGCATCTCCTCCTGCCACTGGGGAGAGAGTGGTGGGTTAGATGAAGCCAGTCAGAGCTAGCATGGCACTACTTATGGTCTTATTTAAGTCTCATTGATGACATCATCATTTGGACTGAAAACCTGCAATCTCTGATTGAGTTCCATCAGAAATTAAACAATCACCATCCCTCCATCTGACCTTCTCTAGAATACTCCAGCACCAACATCTCCTTTTTAGACATGATGATCAGTATCCAGAATGATAAATTACAGACCATGTTATACAAGAAACCCACAGACCAACATACATATCTGCACAGAACCAGCAATCACCCTAAGCACACCAACAAAGCTGTGATATACAGCCAAGCCCTCAGATACCACCAGATTTGCGCTGAAGAGAACACCCGGGATTGCCGCCTCACCAATCTTCAAAAGGCTTTCACTGAACAAGGACACTCCTCCAGAGAGATCGATTGCACGTTTGAAAGAGCCACCTGGATACCATGTGGAAGAACTGCTGCAGTACAGAAGAAAAACCCCTACAAATCGTACACCGCTGGTTATGACATATCACCCCTCCCTTGAACCTGTATGGAAAATCCTCAAATGATTGCAACCCATACTAGAAAGAGACCCTATTAAAGAGATCTTCCCAGAGCTACCCATCCTAGCTTTCAAACAAGCACCAAACCTCGCCAGCCTCATCACCAGAAGTAAACTTCCTGCGTCCCAGAACACACCAAATGGATCCAGACCATGCCATGACAAGAAATGCAAAACCTGCCAACACATCTCCACCACCCCCACAATCACTACACCCCACAACAGAGCCATCGGCATTCCCGGATCTTACAGCTGCACCTCCAGAAATGTAATCTATCTCATCCAATGCACCAAATGCCCAGATGGATAATACACAGGAGAGACCAAACAACAACTGCGCACCAGAATGAACGCACACCGGACATCTATCAAAGACAGGAATACCCAATTACCTGCGGGGGGACATTTCTCACAAGAAAACCACTCCCTCTCCAATCTCTCAGTTCTAATCCTCAAAGGGAACTTACAAAACACTTCCCAGAGATGAGCCTATGAACTGCACTTCATCAACCTACTGGATACTAAAAACCATGGACTAAATATAGACATTGGATTTATGACACATTATAACCTGCCTGACAGCTGACTTCCCAGGTACTTCTCCACTATTCATCCCCCTTCTCACTCCCCCCTCACCCAGCCTGTCTCTCACCCATTGACTCCTCAATCTACATTTTCACTGACTGCCTGTCTTGTATGCAGACCAGCCCAGCCTCTGGCTTCTTTACTTTTCATTCCATCCAGGAAGAGCACACACCAACTGCTGAAATGAACCCTTAGCCTTACGAAGGGTTTTTGAACCCGAAAGCTTGCTTAAAAGTTGTTCTCCAACTATTCAGTTGGTCTAATAAAAGATATCAGATTCATGCAAAGAAACTTGTCAGTTATCCTGATTAGTTTATCATTTTTACGCATAGTAGGACTTCCCATTCTTTCTGTTTATTCCCCATAGTATATGGGCATCTTAAACAATTAGTTGATTGCTTTGCTGATTTCTCTTAAGAGCCTAAGATTCCCCACATTGCTTTCTCTTCCTTTACCCAGATTGCCCTGCTTTTTGCTAACATGTGGTCTTTTGGCTTTTTAAAGCCCTCCTCATTAGTTTAGCACATCTCTGAGTAAAGATGCTCTTTCCTTTCTTTGCTAAATATATTTCATCTCTGGTTCAGCTGGCCCTCATGGCACACCATCCTATGGTCAAGGAAGCCAGAGTCCTACAGGTGACACTATCTGTGCAGCCATGTGGCGATCTTAAGGATGCATCTGTTCCTGCTTGGACATTTATCCTTGACTGGAAGGATAACAGAAAATTACCTAAGTTCCTGCATCCATCACTCTCACACTAGAGATGTGTAATCAATTCTGATCTGCTCAGCTTTATTCCTTGTGGTATCCAGGTATGTGCCCACATAGATGAGCAGCACAGTGTAGATCAGATTCAGATGAGTCTTGGCAACTTTTCTGGAATAGATTGGATTTGAGTTCTGGATAGGGAGCAGATGTCCTGAGACACCAAGTCATATTGGTAAATAAATGCTTCCATCTTCTGCAGAAGGGAGTTACTGACCACTGCTAGCCTTTCCTTCTCCTTGGAAGCAGTAGTTTGGCAGTCGTACCTTTGGCGTGCATAACTGTGCCTCTTCTACAAAAGGGGTTGGCATCTCCTGTGATGCCAAGGCTTCCTACCTCCTTTTAATCTTGATGGTGGGGGGGTCAGGGTTGGAGAACCATCTACTGACAGAGATGGTCAGTGGCTAGCTTCTCCTTTTCCTTCTGTCTTCTCTGGCTGGATCTCTTTCTCAATCCGGGAGGTTTCCATACATATCGCGTCAATGAAATTATCTTCATAGACATAGGCGCTGACTTTGGTTTTTGCCGGTGGGTGCTTGCAGATGTGCAAGCACCCACCCACAGTGGGTGCCCCCTCCTCCCCTCCCCTCCCCCCCCACCCA
>NW_017729025.1:91261623-91262231 GCF_001723915.1 Gavialis gangeticus | reverse complement strand
CCCACAGTGGGTGCCCCCTCCCCCCCTCCCCTCCCCCCCCACCCAAAATAATGCCTCACTTTAAACTCAGCCTGTTCCTGCACCAAGAGGAAGCACATTACTTCAACCAACCTCTGAAGCATCTGCAAAGATCAGAACTCTTTAGCAAGGCTTTTCTGGTGCTTTTGCCTAATAGCTGATTGAATCAACTTTAGTTTAAAGCACCAAAAAGCTCTGTTAAAGCATCCAATCTTTACAGATGCTGCAGAGCCAGGTTAAAGTAATGCACTACCTCTTCTGGCAAAGCAAATTTGTTTGTTTGTTTTTTAACATCTGCAAGCAGCCTGCAGTCATGGCTCATGGATGCTGAGCACCTGCTAATTTTTTTGGTGGGTCAAGTCAAAGACCAAAACTAGAGAAAAAAAAAAGAGAAGGATAAAGTATAGAGAGACTCACACATACTCAAAACTAGTAAAGGGAACACTGTCAAGATTACAAACCCTGAGTGGGAAATACTTACCTGTGTCTGGCCTCTTGGGATGTCCTCATGACCATCTTCAATGGTGCAGGTGACTCCCTTGCAGAGTGAAGACAGGCAGGATGGCAATGAAATAACCTGTGAGCAAGAT
>NW_017729025.1:91252094-91256623 GCF_001723915.1 Gavialis gangeticus | reverse complement strand
GCTTGAGCACTGGAGCACCCATGGCGTCAACACCTATGTTCATAGGAACTTCTTGACCTAGCCACCACCTTCTGCAGCATCCCTACTTTTTTCTGAGGTAAGAGGGCTCATGTGAACAGAGCCCCTAGAGGCACAGCGGAGGAAGAGCTATTCATGTTGATGGTTTTTGTGATACAGTATGTCAGGGCCTTGTTACATGATAATTTGGGGTGGCTCCTGGAGCTCCTAACCCCTGGATTCAAACTTCTGGCACTCCAGGGCAGGATAAACTCTGATCCCCACTACCCAGCTCCTGTTCCCTTATGTATGGGCACTCCCCACAGATGTGCCACCCAAGTTGAAGTCCTCCGGTATCGCAGGATCTCTCACACCCCTACCTGTAGAGCAGGGATAGAAGCCTGTCCCGGCTCACCAGCCCTCTAGTGGGAAATCACAGATACTAATCCTAGTCCTGCCCCTACTTACCAGACCTGTAGTGGCAAGTCACAGCTGTGCAGGTTGCGGAAAATCAGGGAAGGTTTCTAGACTAAGGGCATGACTCCTCCAAACTCCAAGCTAGTACTAACACCAGTCAGCATTTACGCAGCTCACAGCATAAGGTATAACAAGGCCCTTATGGTCCTTATCGTGTTTTACATTATAGGTCCTGGCTGGAACAAACACTTTCCCTCTTCTCCCCTTGCCTGTCTGATAATCTCTTCTTACACTGAGATATGGTGCTGGTAATTTTCATTAAAATTTTTCTGTTTTCATTTTTCTTTTGGCAGGATTGCTAACTTGTGTCACTAACATGCTTTGTGGCCTTTTGAATAATGCCATCTGCTTCCTGGGGACATGAAGAAGTTTTGTGGCCCTCAAGTGTATCTCAAGCCTTTGCCCAACTAGAGAAACCGTATGTGGCAGATAATAGAACAAGGAGCAATGGTCTCAAGTTGCAGGACGGGAAGTTTGGGTTAGATATTAGGAAGACCTTTCTCACTAGGAGGGTAGTAAAACACTGGAACAGGTTACCTAGAGGTGTCATAAAAGCTCCATCCTTGAAGGTTTTTAAGACCCGTCTTGAGAAAGCCTTGACTGGGATGATCTAGTTGTGGATGATCCTGCTTTGAGCAGGACTAGGTGACCTCCTAGACTGGACTAGATGACCTCCTGAGGTCCCGTCCAACCCTAATTTTCTATGATTCTATGAAAACTTATCCTGTATTACCCAAAATTAGTTAGCACCTAAAATCTGCAGAGGAGCAGAGACAAAATGTGGTGTCACTAACAAGAGAATAAACAAGCCATTAAATATCATAAAACTGGGATGAACAGAAAGTGTGGTTTGTTTTCTGAACTTATACAAGAGAAAGACTTAAATTGTGGTTGATGAGTATCTTAGAAAACTTAGTAAACTGTATCAAGTAACAGCTGTAGCAGGTGAGCCTGCAGTCAGTCCAGAGCCTAGAGAAATTGGTCCACTTCAGTATTTCATTTCCTTAGGGCGGGAGCTTCATTTTTGTATATCTCTTGGTTGCAGAATTAAAACATGCACATGCATGCACCCCTCTCACACTGCTCTGTTGCAAACTCGAACTGGCTTCTAGTCTTTCTGTAGTCATTAGGCTCTTCACAGAATAATCTAACATGTGAAAGAATGAAGAAAGAGAACTTCCTGCACCTGAATTTGATGATTAAATTGGAAAAATAGTTTTATATTTTCCTTATGGCATCTCTTTGGTTCCTTCTGCACCCAGTAACTCGACAAGGAAAATACTATACATATGATACCAGCCCTGGGGCTCTTTGACCCCATGCATGATAGGACTAAGGTCAGAAGCTGCAAGAAAATGGCTGAAGAATCAGGGTATCTGGCATCCTTTCTTTCTCTTCTAAAATGAGCTCAAGGAACTCATGTAGAGAAGGGCCAAGGATGGAGGGAAGAAGAAGACTACCAATCAGATGGCTGTAGGAGTTAGTCCCTAAGGAGGGGCAATTATTGGAAACACCTTGCATCTCCCTTAAAAAAAAAGGACCACAAGTCCCTGCGCAAAGAATGACAAAGGATTGGTAGGCTCTGAAAAAAATGCAGATATTGCTGGAAAAACACAAGACAGGTGAGCCTCACGCCAGCACACAGGATTCACAAAAAGACAATATTTGCCTTTCTTGAGTCATTTCCCAGCAAGAGAAAAAGAAAAGGACAAAGGCCTGCTTCAGGGAGAGACCTTTAGTCTGGCTGCAGTTATCTAGAGGCATTTGGTAGCCTGGGGAAAGAGGGCCTTCAAGCAGCTGAGACCATGCCCCTTTGGTGCTGAAGAGCCCAAACCAAGTTATCAGGGAACTGCCCCTGCTACAATAGTGACAATATTCAACAGCTACAGTCTGATCATTTTTAATTCTAGCCTGCTTCCTCCGTAAAAAGAGCTGTTTATGCCTGTGACTGACCTTCCCTCCAATAAAGTACTGAGTATAAAATGGTGAACACTTGGCTTCCTGACTTCTAGGAAAGCTGAGTGTGCTGGCTTCTTGTAAGTATGTGCAATACTCAGTAGTGGTTTTTGTGGCCAGACAGGAGAGCTCTGGCTTTCTTGCCTTCCCCCATTCCAAACAGGCACCCTTGGGTGTCCTGGCAGCAAGGCTCCTACTCCAGCTATCTTCAGCATAAGTTCCAGCTTGTAAGCACTTTTTAGGCTCTATTGTACACAGCTATCAGTATCCCATTGGCCACCAGTGAACACAGGGCCAGAACTAATAGCCCTCAGCAACAGTACAGAAGCAGTTTGAGAAGGGAAGTGAAGAAGTAATCATACCCACTCAGAAAAGCAAAGGGGAAATTTAGCCATGCTGGAATTTGGCCACTGCTTCCTTAGAAGTGATTAGCTAATGACCCATTGTGTGAAAAGTACCATGTGCTTTTTAGCAGCTTTGCTGAGGAACGCTTTGATTTGTTATCTTATCACACCAACATTGCACAGCCCTATTGGCTTAACAGTCTGAATCCAAAGAGGATTGAATTACCTGATGAATTACCAGTGCCACTTCTGGAGTGTCTTGGTTGTTCTCCCATCTGAGCACAGAGCAGGTGTAACCTTGCTTAGTTGATGGACTTTGTCAATAGGCTCAGAGGAGAGGGCCGCAGCCTGCTGGCATCTATGAAACTGAATTGCTGTAGAAATGCCAGCAATTAACCTGCCCCAGCCTTCATTTCGCACACATTGATTCTCATTGCTACTGTGTCCCTTTTTTTTTTCTTAAACAGTCTTAATGTTTGTATATTCTCAAATCAGTAGCTTGAATTGCAGCCTTATCGCCCTTATGGATCCAAGTAACTGGACTGATTGCAAGAGAAATCACCCCTAGGATGCTGTTAAGCCAGTGTTTGAAAGCCCTTCCCATATGTCCAACCCAACAGGAATCCTCTAGGGTTGGGGCAGTCCTGCGCTTCTGATTTACCAGGGCTACATAAATCCTTTGGCAATACAGGGCAGCTGATATGGACCCTAGCATTTAACAGGGACAGCTCCCTGCTCCCTCCCACTTGCAGCCTTTTCTTGGAGAAGACACAAGGAAGAGTTATCTGAAGCTGTTGCTTGCTGCATCTTAGCATTTTCTCCCTCTCAGTGATCACCTGGGCAGGGATGAAGATGCAGCAGATGCAGTCTCCTGCTGCAAAGTGCTGTTCTGTCCAGCTCCTTAGCAGGTTGGAGGCTGCTGTATAGAGCCTGACCTCCCTCTTTCTGCCCAGGCTCCAGGTGCATATGTGTGGAGACAGCTGGGTCAGCAGTCACTGAGCCCAGGTGCCCTATCCAGGAGCAGTTCTAGCTCTTCTGCCTCCCACCATTTAAAGAAGGTTCAGGTATTGGGGGTGGGGAAGGACCCAGTCTCAAAGAGAAAGTGCTGCAAGGACACAGCACTGAGGGCCTGGAACCATTTATTTTCCTTCCTTGAGATGAATATGCTGTGCTAGAAAATGTTTTATTTATGGGTTAAAGCTCAGAGAGGTGAAAGGACTTGTTTAACATCCCACAGAAAATCAGTACCACAACTGGCACTGAAACCCCACTAGGCTGACACCGAGGCTCTAACAATGATCTCTGGACTCTGGTTCAATGTACTGAACTCTGCACAATAGTAAGGGGACTTCATTTGGACTCTAGCAGCTGGATTTTTATTCAGTGTTGAGGCTCAGAGCTTGAATACATGGAGCTTCCTGTATTCAAGGCAGAGGGAGCAAATTTTGGAGGAGGGGGCTGAGCACGCCCCCCCCACCTGGTGGAAAAGTCTGCAGAGGAAAGGGTGAGGGGAGAGGAAAAGGCCTGGGGGTGGTGTGGGGCTGGGACTAGGCAGGGATTGGGAAGGAGTGGAGTGGAGCTGGGCCTGGGATCAGGATCAGGGCCAAGTCCTGCTCCACATATGTGGCTGCCCCTTCCACCATGCCCGGGGTTGCTGTTCGGCGCCAGTGCTCCCCCCTCCACCAATGAATCCGCTGTCCCCCAACCCCGCACCCCCCCTGGCTGGCTCCCTGCACCACCCCTGGTCCTGGCCCT
>NW_017729025.1:91242518-91247094 GCF_001723915.1 Gavialis gangeticus | reverse complement strand
CTGGCGTCACACTCCCCGGGGGGGGTCAAGGTGGAGCAGGGCCAGCTTCAGCTGTGCCACCAGGCCAGAGGGGATGGAGCCCCCGGGACCCCCACGCCTGCCCCGCCCTGCTCCAAGTCGTTCCCGGGAAGAGCCCAGTGCAACCCCAGCCCCAGCCCACAGTGACAGCCTGCCCTGCCCTGTGCAGATCTGGGGGCACACGCTCCCTGCCATGCCTCCCAGGGTGTGCATAGCAGCAGGAGCCATGCCCCCTGGACAAGCCCATGGAGCCAGCCCCACTCCCCCCCACCCCTGCTGCAGCTGTAGGAAGCCCTCCACCAGGCTGCCTTGCAGCCCTACTGCTGCCTTGTGTTTGGGTCGGCTAAGCCTTGTTAGCCCCCTTCCCCCGCTTCCACCGCCTATGAGCTTCCTGGAAGCTTACTTTTGTCCCCCTCCAAAATTCTTGCTCCAACCTGGAGGCTTCCTGCAGATTGTTACAGACTACAGAGGCCCTGCGTCCTGGCAAGCAAGTAGTTAATTACAGTTCATGTTCACTTCAAGTGGCATCTGATGAAGCAGGTTGCTGTCTATGAAAAGTCATGCCTCTAAATCTGTTAGTCTCTAAGGCTAAATACAGATAGTTAAAAAGTCTGAGGTTGAATCAGTTCTTTTGCAGGTTAGTAGCTTAAGGAACCACCCAGCCACCTTCTGCCAAAGATGCCCCTATAAAAGGGTCTACCACAGAAACAGGAAGCTGAAGATTATCTGGGAGAAAGTCTGAGCTGGGGCAGAGTTACATTATTGTTTGATATGTGGCAAAAATATAAAGTGATCCCTGATAAAATGGCCAGGCCTCAGTTTGATATTGAGTTGCTTTATCTGTTTATACTTGCATACTCTCTTGAGCTCATTCTGCTCTTACTCCAGTTTTACATTGGTTGAACATGCTTGATTTTATACTCCAACTCTATGCAGCTGGAAGCAAGAGCAGAAGCAGGACTTCTGTGTGTGCACACATTTGGTTATCCTTATCCTACCTCTTCTTGCTCTACCCTATCTGCAGCAGGGAGTGGGTGATGGGTTTTCAGAGGCCAGCTATATTTTCTGTGACTTCTAAAACCTTTTCCTTCCAAAGTGCTCTTTCCCAAGATCTTAATTTGCCATTGTAGTTGTTTAAGCTCATCTTGGTCTTGTTCTAGTGTCTCTCAGATGTTGTCCAACTACTTATTCAATCCAGGGTTGGGCAGTTATTTGGACTGGAGGACCACTTAATGAGTTTAGGTGAGCTGCTGAGGGCTGGGGAGGGAGGGCAAGGAGTAAGGTTCAATTGGCTTCTATCTGACCTGCCTGCTGCTGCCAGGAGCCTGAGAAAGGAGGGCTGCACCCCACACCACTCCACTCTGCTGCAGCCAGGTCCAGGCTGGGCTGTGCAGTGCACAGACTCCTGCCCCCACATCCGTCCTCCTCAGCTTCCTGTTGGCACTGTGTAGTCCTGGCACCATGGCTGCTGGCTCCCAGGCCCACACAGGGCAAGGTGTGATGCAGCATGCTGAGTAGGCATCCCATCCACCCACTGTGATGTCTTGCTGCTGTTGTGCCACACTGGGAAAGTCAGGGGTGGCTGCCCTGGGCTGAGCCCCCCCCATATTCAGCATGGACTCACCTCCTGGTAGCGCTGCAGCGGCTCATTGCCAAGAAGGGTGGAACAGCTACTTGGCACACTGCATCACACCCCATCCTGTTTAGGCCCAGCTGCCAGAGGCCATGGTGCCAAGGCTTCACAGCCACAGCATCAACAGGAATCTGGGTGGTGCAGGAGATGGATGCAAGAGGACAGGTGCAGAGGAGTCTATGTCCTGTCTGGCCCAGCCCTGCTCCAGCTGTGGCAAAGCGGAGCGGTGGGTGGCACAGCTGTCCCACCTTGGGCCCTGGTGGTAGCCAGTGGGCCGGATATTGGCCATATTTTACCCATTCCTGATTTAACCCATTCACTGTTGTCAGGAAAACACTTGCTTCAGTTTGCAGATGGAAACAGGCAAAGGAGTCATGCAAAGGAACTGACCCAAATCTTTGCTCCACACTTGATTTGAACAGACAGACCATAGCTACCATCAGAAACATACCTGTGTAACCTTGCACATGCAGTAATAACCATACAACGGACAAGTATGTATTTCACTGGACCCATGTGCACTAAAGAGGGCCCTGATACCTGGACTTCCAGAGCTAAAAGCATAAGCTTTAGTTAAAACAGAGTAAAGGAAACTGAAGGAAGCCACAAGGGAAGTCCTATTATGTAGCCTGCTGGAGCATTAGTTTTGAGCACTGAAGCATGGGGCTTTATATCACTTTCAAACCTTATTTTCCAATGTTATTTGGTCTTAAACAATCTAATATTACATGCAAGACATTTGGGAACAGCTGCTGGATAAATTCAGAGGCAGTGGGTGGGATTTCTAAAGCACTAAGGGATTTACCCATCTGACTTCCACTGAAACTAATGCTTGGGAAATCTCAGCCAGGGTAGATGGAAAGCAGGGAACTACAGTGTGATGTTGGTGTAAGGGAGCACCATGCTTCCTCACATACCACACTCCCCCTCCAAATAAAGCAGAAAGGCAGAATGTAGAAAAAAAGTTTTCCCCAGAATCGTGGCAGACTTATGACACAAAATAAGTCCTCGTGGAAACAAAGGGTGCCACCATATAAATATGGCATCCCAGGAGGCAGTTTGGGTGAGGCAGCAGGAACCTCCTGGTGTAGCAGGACAGCACAAGTTTAGGCCCCAGACCCTTGCCAAGGTAGTAGGACATCCTTACTGCAAATAGTTCTTTATATAAGTTCCTGTAAAAACTCAAGTGTTGTTTCCACACCACAAGCCTCATCAAGCTACTACAGACTGCCTGTAGCAGCTCACTTGCCCTGAGCCAGCAAAAAGTGCTCAGGCTGTGCAAAGGGTTAGCACTAGACTCTGCCCTGGTCTTTGCAGCCTCAGGGAGAAGGGTCAGCCATTTTGACAACTCTGAGTCACAGTGGTGTGTCTACATGAGACACTGACTGCACCGTTGTTACCGCACCATCATTTAGTACTTGCATAAACAAGTACTAACCCAAGTTACTGCACAGTAGTACCAGTGAATGCCTTTTTTGTGACACTACTGCCCAGTAACGTTGCATCATGGTTTTTTACACTACTATGCAGTAGTATTGGGCTACTGCAGAGTCTGCATTTTGTGTAGATGCAGCCACTGTCTCCATACTTTTATGCCCCCTGCTTCTACTTCAGGGAAGAAAGATCAGCGGCCCCACTTAACATACAGGTCCCAATTTTGGAGTGCTGATTTTGGGGTGGGGTGGGAGGGGACATGTAGTATACGAGTCAGTATGGTGTTCATTGGTATAATTCACATGCTGACTACAGTAGGAAGTCATAGATGAAGTATAAGAATGTAGTTTACAATCACAGTCATTTATATTTCAAGTGCAAACTTCCCTATAATCAGTAAAGCCAGCCTTAACTTAGGCAGAGACATGTAAGAGATTTTTTTTATAATGGCTGCTGCTAGGCAGTACACATTTTTTAACTATTCAGGGAAGGAGGGTACAAGGACCTTTACCAGCTGTTGCAAAAGACGCAAATATGCAGTCATTAGGGCTGAGTTCCCTAACGGGAATTTTCTTGCCCCTTAGGTTTTATTTTAAAACTCTTGAGGAAAGACCCTCCAACAAGAACTAGACCTCTGGATGGAGTTTGTTTTATTTCATTCAGTCCCTGAGGAGAATAGGAAAATTCAGAAGCCTTCAAAAAACTCACACATTATTTTGTATTACTTTTTAAGAAGACCAAGATAGAGCTTTCATTTATCTGTTTCTTATAAATCAAACTTAAAGCTGACAATATTATCAGCTCTTGAGTATTCAAAATTCATAGCTCAAACCTCCCTTTCACACCCCCTCAGATAAAATAGATTAGTTTATGATAGCGTAGGAACCCACGCTGCCTTCAGGTGAGAACATAATCCCATATGCTGTTAGGCAGTAGAGAGAAGAAAGTGAATAGCAGCAGTGGCAATCTTTGCTGAGGGCATATTGTGGCCTCAGTCAAACAATAGGAGATAGTAGCCTTTTTGAAAGATGACAATTTATCTTAAGAAAAGATCTATCTCCTTAGGGTTAAGTACAGACCCTCAAAAAGCCCAAGGCTGTATCGACCCAATATTTTCAGGTTAGTCTAAACTACATTAGATTGAACCGCTAAGCAAGCGAACAGACATTCACTTTTGACTCCGGAAATGCAGCCACATGCCTACAGTGGCCCAGGCCAGAAACTTAGGAGAGGGTGGGGGCATGTGGCCTAGAGCACGCCTCCCTGCTCTGCTGGAGGTAAAGAGTAATACAAAATAATGTTTCAATTACTTGCAGGCTTCTGAATATACAAGGTTTGATCAAAAAGTTCTAAGACTTGATGTTCGGGGTATTGTTCATCAGGAATTTGTACCGTGTGGTCAAACAATCAATCAGGCCTTTTATAAAGAGGTTTTGATTCGAATGAGGGATAAAGTTAGAAGAAACCGCCGCGAGCTGTGTGAAAATGGTC
>NW_017729025.1:91238355-91242491 GCF_001723915.1 Gavialis gangeticus | reverse complement strand
TCTGCAACATGACAACGCTTCTTCACACACTGCTGTCTCCATTCAAGAATTGTTGACTGAAAAAACATCCCTGTGATACCACACCCTCTGTATTCACCTGGCCTTGCCCCACGTGATTTTTTTTTCTGTTCCCAAAAATCAAAATGAAGCTGAAAGGAAGAAGATTTGATGACATTCCAACCATCCATAAGAATGTGAAAGCATAACTCAAAAAACTCACAGTTGAAGACTTTCAGCATTGCTTCTGAAAGTGGCAGGAACGTTGGGACAAGTGCATATCATCTGGGGGAGATTATTTTGAAGGGGACAGCTCATAAAAATGTTGTTTGTACACTATGCTTTAAAATAATGGCTAAGTCTTAGAACTTTTTGATCACCCCTCGTATATGTCACACACGCGTGCACATATTGATGTATGTATGTATGTATGTATGTATGTAGATGTGTGAGTTTGTATAAAACATACATCTCATATATAAGATTTCACTGAGTTATAACCATATGAAAAATCTAAAAACTCTGCATTGTTAAATTCATTTGGAAGGACAGTGAAAAGGGCTGAGGCAGTGTTCCAAGGTTGTTAAAGGACTCAAGATTTAATGAATTCAAGCTTATTGTTGAATTTACTTGCAAACTTTCTGACAGTACAGCACATAGAATGCTGTACTTCTGATCCCTGTACACAGTAGATCTCAGTATTAGTCAGGAATGTTCAGTAATATTTCTTGGATAACACGGTGGTTGAATCTTTGCTTTGAGTGAGAAACTTCACACAGCCTTCACTAAACTGTTACAGCTGGTGCTTCCGTAATGCAGTGTTTCACGAGTACCATAGAACACAAATAGTTTTCCATTCCAGTTGTCTTTTTAAAGCCTAATATTAAATCACTGGAAAGCAATGTCCCTTGGGACACTGGCAGTGTGGGCACTCAAAGGAGAGAGGCTGTAAACTAGCTTCCAGTCAGATTCAGTGCTGAGGTACAAATTGGAGGATAATGGTTAGAGCCCAATGATAGATGGAGGAAACAGGCAAAGAGAACTTCCTCCCTCAGGATGTAATACAACTTTGAAGGAGTGCTCCTGCCCCTGACTTCTCCAGTGACCTTCCCATCCCACATCCCCCAGCAGTGGAGTACGGGTGAGGCAAGTCCTAGGGAACACTAATTCCCCCATTTCAAAGAAGCAGCACCTGCCCATACAAAAGAGCAAAATGTTTCTAGGCAAAAAATAAAAGTGGTGGAAGACCTCCAGGTAGAACCACAGAGTGAAATAATAGTGGACACAACAACAAATGGTGACTGTGCCCTTGTCTAGAGGCAAATGATGGAATTCATGACTCTGTTTCTTTGTGGATGCAAAACTCAGGTACAACCTATAGTCCAGTTTGTCCAGCAAGCATTGTTTGAGGCTGAGAGCTTCTCTTGGCTTTCAGCTTGGAGACACCAATGGAAGATGGGGAGTGCAAACACCTCATATACCTGAGCCTGTACTCTGATATTATTCTAATTCACCATCTGTCTTTTCTGGAGTAACCAGCTGCAGGGCTTTAAATCACTGATGATAATAATCTATATTTTACCCTTGAAAATTGTACTTTAATCCAAACGCCTTAATGCTACAATAATATGGTGATGGGTTTCTTAAGAATGATTCAAAATAAGAATAAGAATAACACTAATACACTAAACCACAGTAGTTTAGTGTTGTAATTTTTATGATTATACTGAGGTCAGCATCCACATGCCCCAATGACGATATGTAATGGTTAAATCAGACACAAAATCCAGGTCTCCAGATACCCAGATTACTTGCCGTATGGTTTAGACCAGCATGTCTCAACCTGTGGGAGACAAGACTTTATGAAAGGGTCACAGATAAATTTTTAAAAATGGATTCTCCTTTAAAGGAGAAAAAGATGGCTTTTCCCTTGCAGGCTGTAAGAGTTCCAGCCTGCAAAGGGCTGCTTGGGGGCCCCCATTCCCCACACACCCTCCCTGCCCCACACATCCATCCCCTACCCCACATGCTGGGGACTGGGGGCAGGGGGCAGCAGGTTGGGAGTGAGGGGCACTGGGTTGGGTTTGGCCATCAATGTTTACAAATGGGTCCTGGTACAAAACACGTTGAGAACCAGTGCTCTAGACAGCCTCTGCCTGCCCAAGACCCCAGCTAGTAGAATGCTCGTGCACATCTTCATAATTAGTGCTTCTCTTTCCACTTTAAAATTTAGCTGGCCAAAGTTTTCTTTTGCCTTTCTCTTTCTGATAGTGCTGCTAGGTGTCACTGCCTTCTCTGTGGCCCCGTGAAAGAAGTGAAAAGTGTTTTCCCAGATAGATCCAATAGCAACATGCATGGACTCACAAGAAACTTGAATCAGATCCTGATTGGCTGATTGAATCTACGAACATGAAAATACTTAGCTGTAGGGTCGGAAGGGACATACGTAGATCTTCAAGTCTGACCCCCTGCCCTGGGCACAAGAGAATACAGGGCTTATATGACCCCAGCTAGGTAATTGTTAAGCCTCCCTTAGAGACCCCCAAGGTAGCAACCAGCACCACTTCCCTTGGAAGTTGGTTCCAGATCCTAGCCGCCCTGACTGTGAAGTAGCGTCTTCTAATGTCCAGCCTGAACCTACTCTCAAACAGCTTATGGCCTTTATTCCTTGTTACTCCGGGAGGTGCTCGAGTGAACAGGGTCTCTCCCATTCCCTGCTGGTCCCCCCTGGTAAGTTTATAGACAGCCACCAGGTACCCTCTCAGCCTTCTCTTATGAAGGTTGAACAGGTTCAGGTCCTGTAGCCTCTCCTCATAGGGTCTGCCCTGCTCTCCCCAGATCATGCGAGTGGCCCTCCTCTGAACCCTCTCGATGCTGGCCACATCTCTCCTAAAGTGCGGTGCCCAGAACTGGACGCAGTACTCCAACTGTGGCCTGACCAATGTCGCATAGAGGGGGAGGATCACCTCCTTGAACCAGCTCATGATGCATCTGTGGATGCATGGCAAAGTGCGGTTGGCCTTCCTGACTGCACCCTCACACTGGCGGCCCATGTTCATTTTGGAATCGATAATGACTCCAAGATCTCTTTCTGTCACTGTGTTTTCGAGAAGAGAGTTCCCCAGCCTACAGGCATGCTGCTGGTTCTTACCACCCAAGTGCAGTACCCTGCACTTGTCAGTATTGAAGCCCATCCTATTCTCCTTCGCCCACCCCTGTAACCTGTCCAGGTCCAGCTGTATCCTGTCCCTCCCTTCTAGCATGCCCACCTTGCCCCAAATCTTGGTGTTGTCAGTGAATGTGAACAGGGTGCTTTTCACCCCCTCGTCCAAGTCGCTAATAAAGAGATTGAACAGTGCGGGCCCAAGGACTGAGCCCTGGGGGACTCCACTGCCCACATCTCTCCAGGTAGAATATGACCGGTCCACCACCACTCTCTGGGTGCAGCCCCTCAGCCAATTTGTGACCCATCTGACTGTGTAGGCATCAGTGCCACAGTTGCCTAGCTTTTTAATGAGAGTGGGGTGGAAGACAGTGTCAAAAGCCTTCCTGAAGTCCAGAAAGACTACATCCACTGCGACACCTACATCCAATGAGGATGTTGACTTTGTGCTTTTGACAATATTGCTAAGTATCTTCACAAAACAGTAATTATCAAATGGTAACACAGCCTAGGACCTTGGGGAAGGTGTCTTGTTCCTATCACCACCCCCATATCAAGCCTATGATCAGCAGCTATATAAGACTCTCATTTTATAGTGTGCATAGTGTTCCTAGACTGATGCAAAAGCTGTCCATATCCCTCTTCTAGTGCTTGGCCATCTACCAGCAAGTCCTAGAGATGCAAAGATGCGGTGGTAAATGTGGTGCTCCTCATGTCAAGCACTCGTGCCTTTCATGGTGTCAATGAAAATTATTAGATTTGTGTGCTGCCAATACAGGAGAGTCGATCCTGACGTGCAGACAGCCTAGGCTGCATGCCCTCTGCTCGACCCCTGGGCCTGTCAGTCATCCGTGACCTACTTTTCAGCTTTGCACATGCTCAGTTGCCCACAAAACCTGACCAGGCGCATGCTCAGTCTTTCTGCAGCATGACATAATCTGACTAGAAATTTCTTTGCAGGATAGGATCTGATTGG
>NW_017729025.1:91221895-91237477 GCF_001723915.1 Gavialis gangeticus | reverse complement strand
CTAAGCGTAAGTCAAATAAATCACCTTTGTTTAAAACCACTACGCTTACGTGCCTCAGAACTCCACGCCAGAAATCCCGCCTGTTCCATATCCAATTTGCCACCACCCGGCCGCCCCACCGTGACCACGACCGTGAGCTTGGCTTGCCAGCTCCGTGTTGCGTGACACATGGCAGTGGGTTGACACACCCAGAAACCTGGGCCACACTGAAATATCCTGAATAAAGAGTCTATCCTTTCTAAATCAACATTCCTATTGGCTTCTAGCAGGACCATTCAAGATTGTGTTAGGGTCTAAGGGTATCTCTAACTGGTGGTGACAACATGTCAGGTCAAGGGGTGCTCACCCTATTCCCCAACTCCTGCTCACACCTGGCAAACATGGAAATATGCCAGTGAGGCCTCTCTTGTGGGGGGGTCAGCCTTCAGTCACTCCTGGGACCTGTCTCCAGTGTGCTTGGGAACAGGCGGTGGGCCAATCCCTATGTGTCTTCACCAGCATATTTTTGGCATGTGCAAACAGAAAGGGGGCAGGGGAGGGGGAGAAGAGGGCAAGCATGTTTAGGGGTGTCCCTACTAGGACACTGCTGCCGTGGTGTAGACCAACCTAAAGCTAACCATGTAGTCCAGCATCTTAGGAGGAGGCACCCAGCTGACACCTGAGTGTCTGGAATAGGCTGCAGGGACATACACTGCAAAGAATCAATATTTTATTTCAGTGGCACTATGTAGCAGAAGGTGCTTTACAGGCAATATGTACTGGAGTTTCTTTCCCATGGGTAACAGGGAAATGGTATACAGCTGTTGAGGAGAGAAGAATACCATAGCCCAGGGGTGTCCAACCTTTTTGAATGTGGGGCGGGATGATGAACTTTTTATCACCCAGTGGGTCGGTGAGCCATATTCAAAGACCTCACAGGAAGCGGTATTACATCACCCCACTGAACCGATAGTACAGTGTTTACTTTCGTTTCCTGTCGCAGCACCTCGGGCCTCAGAAAACAGCTTGGCGGACCATATGGCAGCCTATGGGCCATATGTTGGACAAGACTGCCATAGCCAGTTGCCAATTCAGGGGGACTCAGGCTATTTATAATTCAACTAGACAATGGCAGTTTTGTCTCAGTGATTGTCTCAGGCCATGGGAGGAAGTAAGGATTCAGTGGACACTAATAAACACTGTGGTCTGCTCTAGGTGCACTCGCTAATGACAGTCAGTGAACAGCATTTGGGTCTTTTGTAGTGCTATCCACCTGAAAGGCTCAAAGTGCTTCATGGATATTAAGAACTAGGGGTCTCATACCCCTGGGTTCCAGGTATCAGCCCATTTGTCAGAAAGGAAAACCACCACACTAAGAGATGCATGTCAAAGCAACAGCTAGGAACAGAACTGGTATTTCCTGTGGCCACATCCCAGGATCAGCCCACAAAGCTCATGGCCATCAAATGCTGCCCTGTCTTTACTATAGTGATTGCTATGTGATCCTACAATAGTCTATATTTTGCTCTAGATTTTCTTCCATACCCTAGGAAGTATCCCGAAGTACTGGATTATAACTCTTCTTAGGGCTGTTTCCCTCATGACAGCCAGACTTGCATAGTGCCTAGTTCTGGCCATGTTTTCAAAGTCTTTGATAACATTTGCTTTGCTGCTGGAAACCAAAGTAGGTGAGTTTCTTGTCTGGCCTGCCTGTAAGCTCTATGCATGTGCCACAGGATCTTTCCTCTCAGAGCTGGGTGCAACAGCAAAATACCAGGTAGGCAAGAGCCCAGCTTAGCATAGTTCAGAGGATGAATTAATTCAGTGCTGGCAATGGCCAGATGAACATGTTTGTTTAGATTTATGTGGGCAGAAAAGTGTAAATCCTATTTACAGAATACTTTATACAGATTAAGGCTAAATTTAAGTTGAACAGATCACATTGCTGAACTGTGGTCATGGTGGGGGTGGGGGCTGTAGGTAAAGCTCATGTTTTCTGTAAGGACTTCTTTCCCATTACTAGCTTTCTCTTCCAGAGCTTGAAGTTATGATGAGTCATGTTGCTTTATGCTGCTTTAGCCTCTGTTGGTCTATTTGCTTTGTGATCTATGTGTTGTGAAAAATGTCATTTATCTTATTATTTGTTCATCTTTGAAGCCCAGCTATGCAGATTATCCACTAGACCGCCAGTAATTAGCATCTCAGTAGCAGTATGAAGAAATCTAAAAGTCTCTGGAACCCCTGAGGGAAGGCAATTGCAGGGATATACCTTTTTCCCTACAATTCCTCTGGCCACTGTCATTTAAAAAAACTTAGTTAACAATGTTATTTAGCACCTTTGGAAAATCCCACCCAGTTATCAGTTCAAGAAGCTTGCAACACCCTCAACTTTGAGATCTGCTTAAAATGGGCTCATGTAGCTTGGTTGGCCTCTAGGCACAGACTAGCTGTTCTGATCCCCTGTACAGCTCTACCTGAGGCCAAGGCGTACTACGCTATCTCATACAAGCTATAGCAGAGAAGGTCTGTCATCCGCCAACAGGAGAATGAGGAAGGAGGGAACCTGTACAAATGGAAAAGGCAATGTAAAGAGTGTGATTGGAAAAGCAACAAGGCAACAGAAAGAGGAAAGTGGCTTTTATTACAGACTGCGACGTGAAGCTGACAAGAAAACAAAGAGTAAGGAACAATGACAATGAAAACAAAGAGCTCTAAGTAACGAAGAAGCAAGGTCTTCTGCAAACAAAACATCCATGATGCAACTCCTGGTGGTTTCTTCCAGCAAAATCTAATTGAGATGAATGGGAAAAAGGAAAAAAACTACAAACAATTTCATGCAAATTTCCAGACCAAACCCCACCCCCCCAAAACAACAATATTTCGTTTTTCTTTTCTTGTATTTTTAATTATATAAAAAATAAAAATAAAATAAAGAAACACTCCACTGATGTTATTGGCTTGGAGCAGTTTTTCTCAGTGCATGTAAGGGCAGCAAAGAAACTATGAACTTAGCAACAGCATACAGTCCTCCCCTCCCAATGATCACCCTTCCCCCCCTGCCCCCCAGCCCTGTGACAAGTGATCTTAAAAAAGAAGCAGATGAAAAGCATGTGTGATACAGCACAAGCAACATGATCACAGCATTTCAGATAACCAGGCCTTGGTTTCAACTAGCAATGGGAGAACAGGTCTTAAAGAAACACAAGCCCAACTGAATTTCTGTGCCAAAATTAAAAACAAAACAAAACAAAGAACCCTCAAGATCCACCCATATGCACACGCATGAAAACACCTTTGCATTTTTCAGTTTCTCACCTCTGCTGTATTGGGTCACAGCTGTAAATGTCCTTGCCATTGCTTGGCAAGTCTGGGATCAAGAGGTATCGACAATCTTAGTAAACAGCCTGTCCACATCCATCGGGTTGCCCTTTTTTTGTACTAGCCAAGAGCTCTGACACACTAGGTATAAATAGCCAGAAAGTTGGGTGCTCAATTGGCTTCAGACCCTTTATCGTGTTTGCCCATTGCTAGTTTAAACAGATAAAGCTCCAACTGCTTATAACATATCAGAGAGAAGAATCCACCCTTCCCCTTTCATACTTTATATATACATACATACATATATATATATATATATATATGCTTGATAGACATTTTGTAAGAAAATAAATATTTCATCTGTCAATTAAAGATCATTTTTACTCTTCCATATCTTTGACATCATCTTGCAGCTTCTTCTCCGTGACAAGGACCATTACTCCCATCCCCACCCCTTTTTTCCCCTGCATATACATTCTCCCTGCCTTTAAGGCATCATCAATCATAGGCTCGTTCTTAGGAATAACAGGCAAAGGAGGACTTCTCTCTCTCTCTCTGTTTCCTTGTTTACTCTTGGACTCTCCAAGTCTGTTTTATGATTGTGAAATTTATGAAGAAGACATTTCCCTTTACAGCACCTAAATTGTTTGACAGAAGAAAATATCTTCATCTTAAAAACACTGTAAAAAGAATAAAGCTTCACCACCCTCCTCCAGTTCTTGCACTTAAGAAATATGGTTATAGATAATATATTTGTATAGATATAAGTATAACTTTTAGTTTTTATTACCAACCCGATGTTGTAGTTTGCAGTTGTTTATGTCATTCAGGATATGAGATCTTTCTTTCCCTCCCCCCCCTTTCATCTTTTTCCCCCTTAAAAAATGCACTTCAAATGAAAAAGGTGCTTTTCCTAAAATGTACTTAAGATGCTGCAGAAGTCTTAAGATCTGTGGCAGTTTTGTTAAGACCATACCTCTCAATCTAGCAAACATCATGAGTAGAGCACTGACCCTTTGAAAAGGGGCTGTTTTAAAGGACAAAATGGCAGACACAATGCAGATCAGGATGGGAAATGCCACGTGCACAGGGAGAAATACTGTCACGCAATTTGGGGGGGGTTTTCTGTTTTGTGTTTTTTTGGGGCTTTTTTTTAAAAAGGAGATTGGTGTGATCTCTGCTCAGCATATCCAATGCCTGTGAGTTATGGTAACCAGATGCGTGTCCTCAGCCAGGAGGACAAACTCAGCCTTAAAGAAGTGGAGACATCGACTGACCATGACACCAAGAGTGGGGTTGTGAGGAGTGACCAGGATCCTTATCTCTTCAGTAAACACTTGTTTTTAAGAACAATGTAAACCTTTAGGCTGATGCTCAGAAACATTTGAATGGCTCAAGCCTTGAGGCTTCTTGTTTTCACCAAAATGTGAGAACAGCAAATTATTTACATGAATTCATCTTCACTTTAAAGAAAAAAAAGGAACGAGCTGCCGCCCCTCTGTAAATCAAATGCAATACTACTGTGATGGCAAGGAAAAAGGGCTGGTGTCCCTAGCTCCCTTTTCCCTCACTTTGCAGGCTATTTCCACGTAGCCATTTATTTCTTTACTTTTGGAAATGAACATATTCTTGTCTCTCTGCAGAACCACAAGCTTTAAGTTAATTATACAAAGAGAAATGCCATATTCAAAATATACAGGATACGGATTATGTTGTCTATTTTTTCTTTCTTTTTCTTAGCCCAGGCAGGTGATTGGGTTGCTTCATGCTTCAGCCTTCATCACTGTGTTTTCTTGTGTGTGTTTGCATTTAAATTAAATCAGTCCAACAATGTACTTTTAAAAAAAGAGGAAGAACTAAATGAAATGAAATGAGGAGGGGAATGGATAAACAAGGAGACTGTGGACTCTGAGGGTTCTTTGCAGCTTCAAAATATAACTCCAGCATCCATGGCAGCATGAAGCTTTTGATAATTTTTGTCCACTTTCAAAAAAAGAGAGAGAGAGAGAGAGAGAGAGAGAGAGAGAGAGAGAGAGAGAGAAAATAATTCAAGCAATGTGCCTCTCCCACCTGCTGAAAGTAAAAAACCCCCCAAAAAACAGGCTCCAATTTATTCTTGCAATTCCCAATCTGTTTAAAAATATATGGCATCATTTCAAATAGAAGGGATTTAAAAAAAGAAGAAAAAAAAAGAAGGAAATGTGATGGTTGAAGGTGGCTGAAGACTCTGACGATCACTGGCTGGCTTTATTTTACTTGTATTTGAATGCTTTAATTGATCATTTTTTTATTTATTTTTATTTTTTTGTAAATCTTGTTTGTGTTTCATGATGATTTTGCCCTTTTTGAAGCCCAGTTGTCTTAGAGTCTGGGCAGGTGTGGACTCTGACTGAGTGCTGTCACTTCTGGTTTAACAACACTTTTGAGGACTGGTGTCCAGTGAGGTAACAGAGGAGGGGGAATCCCTCCCCCTGACTTCATCATCTCTCCACCACTTAGAACCCTTTGATGTAGCAATAGGCCTCCAGGGTGGCAAAAAGAATGTACAGTAGCCACAGGCTCACAAGGAGCAAAGTCGTGGCGAGTTTGCACCCCTTGGGGCCTCCTAGCTCCCCTCCGAGGTGAGGCCGTCTCCGATACAGCAGGATGCTGATACAGATGAAAGCAAAGATGGTGAAAAGTGTGACGGAGAAGGCCAGTGTGCCCGCTGACACGTGGAACTCTTGTCCCTGGGACGCCCAGTAGATGGCAGCCACTGACCATGCTAGTCCAATGCCCAAGAAAACATTGACGGCATTGCTGCCTGTGACGTTACCGATTGAAGCATCAGCATACACATCCTGGGTGGCAGCCGCTTTGCTGGCAAAGGTATCTAGAAGGGAAGAGATGGACATATGGAACAGTAAATAACAGCACTGAAATCAGGCTTCCTGAAGATGCAGCAGTTTTCCTGGTCAGTGAGCAGACGTGGAGAGCTGGAGCAGAACAGAAAGGGGGACATCATTTTGAGGGCACAAGGGAAAGACATGGGAATTTATGTAGCTGGAGAGGAGCAATATCATAATGACCTTGGGGGTCCCATGCTGTTTCAGTAGAGTCTCCTTGGATGTAATCCTTTAAGTGGCCAGGCACTTAGCCTGCAGGCATCTCCTGATCTTTATTTTGGGCTGCTACCTATAACCAATGCATACCATCCTAGCTCTGTTCACCGACAGCACTTGCTGTGGCACTTAAACACTTTTCTGCCTAGATTATGACTTCTCCTCTAGTTGCGAGCAGGACTGAGTGCTTGCAGTTGGTGCTACAGGCTGGCACTGTAGGGTCTCCAGGAAATGAGAATTAAGGGCTCATGGAAAGATCCAGCTTGACCATGTAGGCATGAAGCAGGGTGTGGATGGAATTTTGATGCCCAAGTTCCAAAGTGTGACACAGACTGTCCTGATCCACAAGCCGTAAACTCAAGATATGCCTAAATTCAGGCACTTACGCTTCAGTTTGGCCTGAAAAATTCTTTAGGTACCCAGACCTAGGCATGCACACAGGGGATCCATTTGATTACTCAAATTATCAAGCTCAGTTGTCAGCCAGATTTTTGCAAGTGTGCTGGGGAAGTGCTTAAGTTCCTGGAGATACCCTAACCAGTAGGCATGCTCTGAGCACATCTGATTCACACTGACAGCACTGAGTTCAGGCCCCAAATGGTGGTGGTGATCACGTCAACCTTTTCTTGAGTCCAATACTGGTTCCAACACTTAACAAGCAGTGGAAGACCTGAGTTCTGATCCCTACTGCCCGAGTTATTTCTTCTTTTGTGACCAAAGGCTGTCTACTGTAAAATGCAGACAGTCCTGGCAGAATGATTGGAACACAGGACTCCCACCTCCCACAGAAGGACCCTAAACACTAGGCTGCAAGTCATGCTCTCTTTTGGTTGTCTGTTGCTTTCTTGAATCGTTGGTTTCTGAATGGCCCAGCTTCAACAACAAGGGTGGAGCATGCCCCTTCCATACCTCCTCTGCTCCAAGATTATACTATAGGCCAGGGGTTAAGGCATTTTCCTGTGTACTAGACAATATGGGTTTGAACCTCCTTAGTCTGAGAAGAGCCCTGAACCCAGTTCTCCCATCTCCTGAGAGAGTGCCCCCAACCTGCTGGACAAAAGACAGGCGGCAGCATCACTTCATCCCCATTTAGGCATCTATACTTAGAAGCAGGACTAGGTATATTAGACTGCAAGTGAATGGAGTCACTTAATTTTCAGTCCAACACAGGCAAAGGAGTCCTTAAGAATGCAGGAATTCAGGCACACTTAGCACTTTCTATTGGTGACTTCTAAGTGCTGGTGGGCTTTCTGGATTGCCCTTTGGAGGCGTTTAAGTCTTCCCAATGACTGCATATAGGGCTGTCCCGGCCAGGGGCAACAATCAGCTGACTGGCAGCTCTGGCCCTGGACCACACTGGGGACTTGAACCATCACTAGTGCAGTCCAGGGCTGAGGCCAAAAATCAGCTGATTGTTGGTTCTGACTCCAACAATCAGCTGATTTTCATCCTGGCTCCAGACCACACTGGAGCCAGTTTGACTGCCAGTCAGATTTGGACCTATGGGCACTCCTCTTTCAACTTGCCGATGCAAGCAGTAATGGTGCAATTGGGATCTAATCCCTGATTCCAGACCCATGCCTC
Source organism: Gavialis gangeticus (assembly GCF_001723915.1). Taxonomy (NCBI): domain Eukaryota; kingdom Metazoa; phylum Chordata; order Crocodylia; family Gavialidae; genus Gavialis; species Gavialis gangeticus. Next base: position 91,229,495 of record NW_017729025.1, on the reverse strand, counting down.
TTGCCATGCACAAATGGCATGGCAGGAGGCACATTTGTTGGGAGCAGGGATTAGATCTCATTGCCCTATTCAATGAACATGTGTCAGGGGCCATAGAGCGAAAACTGCCTGGTGGCCTTAGAGGAGGCCGGTCCCTATTGGCCATGATGTTGAAATCATGACAGAGGAGGTGATGCAGTTGCCAGGTTGTGTCTGATCACTGGCTATGAGAAGAGGACTTTGGTTTATATTGTCATTACTGGGTGCACAAAACACTCAAAGGACAGGGCTCCCCCACCTATGCCAAAACCAAATTTGGAAAACTCTCAGGTGGTGTGACCTGATTATCATGGAAGAAAACTGTGTTTCTCTTGTTTTTTCTTTGAACAATTGGATCAACTCTGATCTTATCTTCTAAGAAGCACCACAGGAACCAATGCTTCCCGAAATGCCAGAGCTCACACAGAGGATAGTGGAGTGAAGTAGCTGTGTCCTAGGATTTGCTATTCCTGACTGCTTAGGACTAGAGTGATAGCTATTATTTCCTTCCAGTTTCCTAGGCCTGCTTACCTGGTACTGAGGTGCCAAAGGCTACAAACACCACAGCAGTCACTGAGTCCTTGAGACCAATGGTGCAGCCAAAGTGAGAGGCAAGGTCTCCGATGACGGCAGTGAGCATGCCAATGATCATGATGGACACCACGAAACAGGCCCAGCCATTGCAGTACTCTGTTGGTGGTACGCAGGCAAAGAGCACCTTCCAGAAGACAGTCAGGAAGTGCATGACATAGTCAAAGCAGGATGGCAGGCGCTCCTCGCCGGATTCATCTTCATCTTCATCACCCGCTGCAACCAAATGCAAAACAAGCAAACAGATCACAGTGGGTTCTGTGAATGCCCAGGTTTCCAAGCCCTGCTGCCTTACGTAAGCTCATCCAGCACACAGAAGTCATACGGTTGCCGGTCTACTGAGCCTTCTTACAACAATGACATTTCAGTGAAATCACAGAGAAAAAGGGTTAAATCTCTGATCTGGCCACAGAAATCTGGCTGCTGCCTGGGTGGATTTCAAACAAGAAGGGTGTCAAGTGAAGCAACAAAGTGATATTCACTTTAACAGTATCATCCAGACCGTAGCCTAGAATCCAGCCAGTGAGGGCTCGGGGGAGAATGCTGCCTACTGCCCCATGTGAAGGAATAAGATGTTAAACCTCAGCTCTCCATGACAGCTGTACAAACTCAAAAAGAGATGGTGGCATAGTGCCATGTTGTCAGCAGCCCAGGAGATGAAGGGGAACCATGGATTCTATTTGCTTATGATCCTGTTCTAGGATATTTGCTGTGTAAGACAGAATACATGTTACCTAGGTTTTCCCTCTCACAGCTAGGTCTCCACTGCCTGCTGTATTATTCCCACCAACCAGTAACATTCAGCTGCAATGAAAGGAATGACAACAGCTTCTATATTCAGCAGCACAGCAGCTTTTATTGGGCTGCACCCAGGACCTGCCAGGAGGTCTGATCTAGATGTGCTTTAGCAAGTCAGCAGCTGCTGAATGGTTAAATTCTATCATCTGCCTGGGGAAAGCCAGCAGCCACATACATTTTCCTGAAAGCTGACATAGGGACCTTGCTCTAGCATTTTCATTAGTGCTTCTTTATGCTTGGCAAATAAAATTCTGTTTATTTTATTTATTCTCTGCTTCTCTGGGTTTTTTGAGAGGTGTGAAGGGAAGTATATGGGTCTTACTGGGCTTTCCAGTGCCCTGCAATGGAGTCAGGGTTCTTGAAAGTACCATCACCTAATGTCCCTACTGCTGTTCTGGTACCAGTATCCAGAGAGTACAACCATACTTATCACCATAGCAACTTAGACAGTACCAGGAAAAAAGTAAAGGCCAAACATATACTCCTATTTATCCTTTCGCAGAAAACAAGGGAGCATTTGAATTTGAAAAGCAATGCACTTTAGCAGAAAAAAACACTTTCTTATGCAATGTATAATTAGCCCATGAAACTCACTGTTGATTGGTACATAGGGGCACACAGCAAAGTAATATTGAAAAAAAGAAAGCAAAAGGGTGGTTAAAGTTTGGAACAGGCAACCCAGAGAAATAGTGGAAGCTCCCATCCTTGGAATTCCTTAAAAGCAAGTTAGACAAATGCTTGGCTTGGATAGTTTAGTCAGAAATGATCCTTTCTTGAGCAGGAGGATGGTCTAGATGGCTTTCTTAGGTCCCTTCCAGCCCTGTTTTCCTATGACTCTGTAAGCTTATATGACTACTTATAATATCTGACACTAGGTAGGATAAAATGACCAGGACTCAATGCTCATGTTTCAGGGCAGATGCTGATCACCAGTGTGAGATTAAGAAGGAAATTACCTATCTGGGTTCCAGTATGACAGAAATATATGCCTTACATGGCTGGCAAGGCCATTTTTAGAGAAAGTAAATCAAGTTGATCACTTGTCTGTTTCAGCAGGATGCTTTTTATAACCTTTATTATCAGTGGTGACGTGCAGGGAGCGCAGGGGAGCGTACGCGCACCCCCTGACAGGCCATGTTTCCCGCTTAGGCGACAGGCAGGGGGGGCAGGCCGGAGTGCAGGTGCTCCCCCTGCGAGTGCCAGCTGGGGAGTGGGAGCACCTGGATGAAACGCCGCAGCCACTTCTGGGAGCGGCGTGGCCGCTTCCTGGTCGGCGTAACTGGCCACGGAGGGACCCCCCTCAGTTGCTGACTGGTTGCGGGGGGTTGGGCACATGCCCCCTGACTAAGGTGGCACCAGTCGCCCATGATTATTATGCCTACCTCACTGTTAGTTCTCCCAGAATTAACCATGCAGATCATCCAGATACTGGCTGAGCAGTATGGACTCCCTCACACTGAAGTAAAGGATATCTGGGCTCCAGAATCGAGATCTAGTAGAACATTGTGAAGAGAGAGCTGCTCCATGGTACAGGCCCGGAGGTTTTGGAGTTCATGCAACTAAGCTGCCTACTACTCTCTGGGCCCAGATTTTTCTAGACAGTCTCAGAATTGCTGGATGACAAAATATGAACCTTGCTTGGCTCTTGGGTTTCAGGACTAGAGTCTGTTCCTTATGGAGAAACATAATGTGAGGCAAGTTCCTCAATTTAGTTGCTTGCTGGAGCACATAACATGGCACTGCTCTCAAAGGGCACCCACCCTGCAGGACCTGTGGGCATCCCTGTCTCTAGCACACATCCTGGATACATGCGAGTTTATACAGCAAGATTCTAAATAACTCCAAAAATATTTCTTCCTGCATGGAGGTCTAGGGAGTGGGGCAATAGCTGAAGGCAAATCCAATGTGGCTTGGTATAGACCAGTGCCACTGTCTGAGTCACAGTCAGTACAAAAAGGTGCTATGAGGATGGGAACATTTGCATGGGACGCCCTAACTGAAATAACCCAAATATATACCACTTGCCCACTGAAGCATGTCTATTCTCAGGACGATCAGAGAATGCAAATTGATTTCTGAGCACTTTGAAAAATCAACTCGTAGAACACTCTGCTCTACCTTAACTATGGAGCTGTAAGAGTGGCTCCAGAATATAAAGCTCCTTCTTCCTCAAAAAAAAAAAAAAGGAAATGCCTTAGGGAATCCTCACCGAATGGAGATGTCTGTAGTGAGGTTCTGCAGGGATTGATACCAGACCTGCTATCAACATTTCATCAATGATCTGAAGTAAATATAGAAATACTTCTGATAAAAATTGTGGATGACATAAAGAGTGGCATGGGAGGACAGGCTGGTCATAGGGTAACCTGAATTGTTTGGTGAGCTGGTCCCACTCAAATACAATACAGCTTTATACAGCCAAATGCAAAAATGTTGCATTTAGGTCTAGACAAACAAGGCTTTTAGACCAACACGGCTACAACCAACAACACATCTAGGTCTAGGATTGCAAACCATACTTCACAACGGGGGATAAGATTCAAGAAAGCATTGATTTGGAAACAGGTATAGGGGTCATAGTGACCAAGCCTCTTGATGTACACTCCCAGTGCAGTGCTCTTGCAAAAAAAGGACTAATGCAATTCTTGGATATACAAACAGAGGAGTGACGGGTAGGAACAGGGAGGTGCTTTTACCTCTGCTTATTGTGGCAACCAATACTGGACTACTGCATCAACATCTGGGGTTCACATTTTAAACAGGACAGCAAAAAAAATTGGAAGGCGTGCAGAAAAAAGCCATAAAATGTTCAAGGGCTGGAAAAAATGCCTTAAAATATGAAATGTGAGACACTTGATTTGTTTGGTTTAGCTAAAGGAACACTGCAAGATGGCTTGGTTACAGCATTTAAGTAGTTACTTTCACAAGGAGAAAACTCCAGGTATATTCTCCTTGTGAAAGGGCTGTTCAGAGTAGTGGTGACAGACTAACAAGAACCAGCCACATTCAAATTAGAAATCAGGCACAATTTTTTTAGTGGTGAAGCAAGGCTGGATGCCTTTCTGGAAAATAGGCTTTAGTCAAACACATGTTATTGAGCCCAGTGCCAGGGGTAACTGGGTGAAATTCAATGGCCTGTGATGTTCAGGATGTCAAGCTCTGGTACAAATAAGGCACTCTGGGCTTATTCAGACTACATGTAGCTGGACACATCATGCTGTGAGCTTCATGAGCTCTACGCTTTCTGCAGTCTGACTGGCCCCCTAGCAGTCAGTCCTTAGTGAAGTGTACACTTAAGTGCTCCTGCAGTTTATGGTGCACTTAAAAGTTTCACAGTGTGCTTTCTGACAACCAAAATGGGCAGCACAGTCTATTTTTTCTCTAAAGAGAAGTTTTGAATAGATACTTATGGAAGGCTGTTTTTTTCCCCCTGTCTAGACATGATTCTTTGTGATTAGATTTGTAAGGCAACCATTATAGCTAAGATAGCACATGTGTCCTTGGGTTTCCAATACGAGCTTCTTCTCAGAGCAGTCTGTGCCTGTAGCAATTGTTTCTGAAAGTTAACAGTATGTGGGAAATATCTGACACTCACATCTTCAAGGTTACAGCTACACTGAACATTTGAGAAGCATTTGAAACTGCACTTGAACAGAGACAGACACAGAAATGCATCAGGAGTAATGAAACAGGCATATCAGAGCTAACTGAACATTGCTCAGGGATAGTTTATAATCTCTGAGCAATGTACACTTACTTTATATTTATACACACACATATATAGATACATACATATATACCTGGATATGCTTGTGTGTATATACACACACATATACATGCATTATATATATATATATTTATAATATATATATATTTATATATATATATATATATATAGTGTGTGTGTGTGTGTGTGTATAGACAATTGCATCTATCTATCTATCTATCTATCTAGTTGTCTTTTTTGAGAGAACTCTCATGGGCTCCTTTTTTCCCCAAAGCAGGGGGAAAATCCATGAAAACCTGTAAGAAAATCAGACACGGGGAAAGGCATGAGAAGCCTGTGGGAAATGTAACGTGAGACAACACAATAGGGAAAATAAAGCTGGTTAGAACCTCCCCCACTAATTTATCAGAGCGAGCTCAGAAGTGGGGTTTTGTTTTGCTATCACTGATAGAGGCATCCAAGCCATACACAATAGGAGATGAACAGCATATATTTATGTCCTATTTAACCATGAGTCTATTTAAGCACCCATGGTGCTTGTACACATGATGTCATTACCATGTACACGTGACAAAAATGTCACGTTGTGTGGCTTAATGATGTCACGCTGTACACGTGCAGGAGTTTTGGGGGGTTTACATGAGTTTTCATCATTGCAAACTAAACCACATCCTGATAGTTTGCAGACTAAACTACCTGGCCCACTAGCAGCCCACCCAGGCAGCCCCAGGGGGTGCCACCACTGCAGAGGGAAAGACCCGGGCCCTCCGCAGCTCAGGGACTGCTCAGCCGGCTGGCTGCTCGCCCCCTGGCTGCAGGCAGGCTCTGCCAGGAAAAAAAAAGGATCGGGCCCCTTGCCATAACCGCAATGGAAACCTCTCAGTTGAAATGGTGGGTTTCAGTTAAAAACCAACTGTTTCAATTTAGGGGGCACAGAATGGAACCCTAAAGACTGACCCCCCTCCCGTGTACAAGCGCCCGGGCTCAGAATCTGAGCTGGAATGAGCTCTAGCTGCTCTTCCCCATCCCGCCACTGTGTGTGAGCTGCTGCCCTCTAGTGGCACTTTCAGCAATTGACACAGCATCTTGAAATTGCAAGTGTGATAGTCTGCCCTTGGGGCCAAAGATCCTGGATTCTCTCCTATGAGTGCTTCTGTTGAGCACCATGATTTGTATTTGTCTGCAGCACGTGGGCCTGTTACAGCTGCACAACACTGAGAACATAGGCCGAGACAGTGTCAGGCTGGCTTACGGGAGTCAGTAAAAATGCAAAACTAGCCAGCATGTTTGCCAGAGGTTCACAATTTTTTGTTTTACCCAGGCTCCAGGAGATGCCTCCCTTTTCCACCCCTCCCCTCACACACACTCACCTGCGCTGACCGTTATGGCTTCCATGAACTGGTCCCTCCAGGAATGTGTCCCTACAACCAAAGCCAGGTTTGTCTTCTTAATCAGCTTGTCCACAGTACTCTGTCAATAGCATAAAAAACAGGACAATTAACCAGCTTAGAAAACACTCACCAAGCTGAGCAGAGGGAGAGGGAGGCAGTGGAGGAAGCACTCCACCTCACATACAAAGCTCATAGACACAGGCTCGTGGCTAGATTTGTGATCCTCTCCTACTCCTATGCAGCTTAGCATGTCCTCAAGCCTCTCTCCCTCAGCTGCTGTCTGCTCCCTAGGCAATTTAGACAGAGGTGATTCTGCCTTGAGCAGAGGGTGGGGTTAGATGGTCTCTCAAGGTCCTTACCAGTGCTTTTTTTCTGTGATCCTCTACCTTTAAGCCAGGCCCTTTCATTTCTGCTTCATCCTGCTTTATCCCTAGTCACATGAGAATCTTTGCTCTTCCTCCTCTCTCTAAAGTAGCAACTCGCTGCCCTCTCTATATGGTCCTCATTTACCATCCCTGCATCTCACCTCTGGTTTCTCGTTTCATCCTTCTCTCAAGCAGTCTGCTCGACCAGCTGCTTTCCCCTTTCTTTTTTTGCAGGCTTCTGTCTCCCACTTTCCCCACTCACTAAGGCTATCCTCATTCTGTCTTCTGCCTGCTTTCTCTGCTCAGGGTGTTCCTATATCCCTTCTCTCATGTGAAGATATTCTCAGTAGCTTGGGGAATCTCCTCCTGGTACATCGGCACTGACCTTGAATTCGTAGGACTCCTCAATGATGACTTCTAGTTTAGGGTGCTCGCCCAACACTGGCTTGCCCATCTCTGCGATCCGCTTGGCTTCTTCCTCTTCAACTGTCAGCTTCCTGTCTGCCACTTCTGAGAAAATAACATTATAGTTTCATAGTAGGTAGGGTCGGAAGGGACTAGAGCAGATCATCAAGTCCACCCCCCTGCCATGGCAGGAAAGGATGCTGGGGTCAAACAGTAATCCTTAACTGTAGACAGGAGCTTTTAGACTCTCAGCACCTGGTGGGGGGCACTGGGTAGATATTGCGACACACTTATATACTCATTTC
>NW_017729025.1:91211631-91216895 GCF_001723915.1 Gavialis gangeticus | reverse complement strand
TCAAATAGTAATCCTTAACTGTAGACAGGAGCTTTTAGACTCTCAGCACCTGGTGGGGGGCACTGGGTAGATATTGCGACACACTTATATACTCATTTCACATTTTCGAAAGTTCATATGGAGTCTTACAAGAGCAGAGATGGGATGGTCGGGGAGTGAAAATGTATTAGCATATTAGTAGCAAACATATTACCTCAGTGAGTAACTGGCTCCATGAATTTGGGCTAGACACAGTGTAGGCAAATACTGGGGAAGATTCCCCTTTAATTCTAGTGCATCTTGGTCTTTACAGACAACCCTGCTACCTAATCTAGTTCTTTCTCCAGATCTCCCAGTGCTCATTGCCCCTGATCTGCAGAACCCTCTATCAGGCCACTCCTGGACTTCTCTACTGTCCAACCAGACTGAGCACATCAAACTGACAGCACTTGGGACATACATATATACTAGCTTCAAACTTAGACTTCCAGAGGTGGATAGCTACTACATGAAGGTCTTGATCCTGCACTTTTAAAGCTCATGAGTGTTTTCACATTGACTTGAATGGTGACAAGGTCAAGCCCAGGACTACTGAGCACACCAAGAGTGGATTTCATTAAAGGTGCCCATAAATAAAGTTTACAGGGCACATTCTGCATGTCTTACCTGTGTAGAACTGTTAGTGAAGTTAACAGGACTTCTACAGAGGAATGAGTGCAGGATATATTGCTAGACACAAAGTCTCAGTCCATCTGGAGAAGGATGAAACAGCACAGAGACCAATGGCTGCCCCCACACTCATTCTGGGATAGAGCTATTCACTGCTGTGAGAAATTGTAATAGGCCCTGTCTACCCTTAGCGGGCCATCCCCTAATGGCTGAATGTACTGAGGACAGGCAGCATGAATCTAGAAATGTCTCAGGAGGGAAAGGAAATGGGGCTTCTTCACCCCAGCATCCCTCATTCATAGGCAGAATGCAAATTCACAGCTTCTATTAAGATTTTGATGGGAACACCCAAAATTTTGAGGAGAAAAGGGAAAGATTTAACTGAAAACTCACATTATTTCAGGGACAAAAAGCCAAAATTTCAGTATTAAATTCTTTATCCCCCAGTATCCCCACACCCCATAAATTACTATTGCTTATGAACATACAAATGATCTCTTGAGCTTGTCCTGGAGCTCTTTGTCTAGATGACAAAAAGGGTCCCATTTCCCACCCCCCCCACCTTTTCACCCACCATAGCATTGGCAGGATTGATACACCAATTCTTTTTACTATTTAGCACAAGAGCTCTTTTAAGCAAACTTTAATGTGCAGACGTGTTTTCTGGTTTGAAATGAATGAGAGATAGAATCTTTTTATTCCCCTTTGATTAGAAAATTGCTTTTGGCAATCTGTTCTGTTCAGAGCTTATTTTAACTCTCACGCACATATACATTCACGGGCGCACTCGCTCACACACACACAATTAATTCTTTCATTCTGCACTGTAATTACTTTTTTGCCACACTGTGCATTTCCTGGGGGATTCCTATCATTTGAAAAATGCACAGAAAGAAACAGGTCAGGGGCCAAGAGGGTTTTTGCCTTCACTGAATGATTCATTCTTGATAGGGGAATAAAAGTTTCCCTAGGCTAAGGAAGGTAGGAAGTGAGGCAGGGAAGGTGTCCTATGCAGTACTGCCAGAGAGGAGCTATCCACTAAGGGTGCAGACTCAAGAGCAGGTCCCCACTGCAACTCATAGCACTTTTCAGCGAAGTGCTGTCAGTTGCAATGATCCCCTGGACCCAACAGAAGTTTGCTGTTGGGTCCAGGAGCTGGGGATTGCACCTGTTTGCTTTAAGCCTGCAGCCCAGTCTCTGTAGTGGTGCTACTCCCACTACCGGCCCAGATGCTGTTTTCAGAATGGGAGGGAGGAAAGGGAGCAGAGGGAGCTCATTGTTGGGATCCCCCAGCCAGCACTGGAGGGTGGGGTGGGTAGCTTGGATCCCCCCCACTTTGGGGGTGGTAGGGCTCCAATCCACTCACCCCACCCTCCAGCACTGGCTGAAAAAAACCCAAACCAAACTCCCCCTACTGCCTTTCTCCTCTCCCATTCTGAAAATAGCAACAGGCTGGGAGCTCTGCAGACACAAGTTACAGAACACACTTAATTTCTTGGAGCAATAAGGGTTCAGATTTCTGCAGGATCAGACTCTTTTAAATTGGTCTGCAGCTGTGTACTTCTGTTTGGTCATGGCTGTAGACTGCTTTCTGGGCCCAGATCAGGCAAAAATTCTCACTTCTGTCTGTGCCCTGAGGGCACCTACACACATGCCTGATGCCTGCATGAATGCATGCTAATTAGCACGTGCCAGAGCAGACTTAATTAATGAACTAATTAGCACACTCCAGCAGACTCAGGGTCTCCTGTCTTCAGCATCCCCGCACTTCAAAATGGTGGCAGGGATCTTAAACTAAAGTTCATTTAACAAGCTTTAATCAAAGTGCCGCTGCTGCCATTCTGAAGGGCAAAATGCTGAATATGTGAGATGCTGCAGGCACTTGAATTAGAGGGTCTCCCAAGAACGACTCTAATTGAAGTGGGCCTCCGCCCTCTCCCCTCCCCCCAGAGTACATGTAATAAAGATGGCCTGAGAGACTCCCTTGTGATGCTTTCTCTGGTGATGGTCAGGGCTGATCCTCTGCAGGCTTCACAGGAGGCCACAGTGACTAAGAGGGAGAGGAACCAGCTCACAGAAGTGGCTTCCTGGAGTGCTGTCCATGGTGCTGACAATGGTCCCCCAGCTTGCTGCATTGCCATGCTTGAGGTAGCAACAAAAAGATGGTGTGCAAGAGTATCCATGACTTGATTTGTAAATGTCAAAGTGTGACCAGACCTGTTCTCTCTCCCACTGATTTTCATGTGGTAGGGGGGTTTTTTGATGGCTGCTTGAGGAGTAGCTTCCTTTCACATAAATATTGGGCTTCATGTGCAAAGGCACATACTCACAGTGCAGGTTCTCCCGATCACTCTTCATGTATTGACTGCATATCTTTGTGAGTGACAAGATAAGGAAGCACAGATGGGATTAGGGAATTTACTAGCACTTGTTTCCTCAATTATAGAGAGTAGAGCAGTGGTCTGGTGAGGAGATGGGAAAACGAGGCAAGTGGAGTAGAGAATCTTCAATACCAGAAGTGACGTGTATATTATGGACATGTTCACAGGATCAGGTCCCATGGGAAGCATGCCTGTAGATTTAACAGGCCTAATTATATTATCCTGTTGCTATGTTCCCAGGCTGCTGACAGGAACATCAATTCCACTGTTTTTGTCAGGGGGTGAATTGGAAAGCCAGCAAATGGCTATTGACTCTCACTGGAGAAGGGATGTGGAATTAGCTGCAGTGACAAGGTGGAATGAGAGAATCCCCTGCTGCTGCTTCCGCATTTGCCCTGAGGATGCAAGATCCTTGTGACATAGCTGGATTTATAAGCGTTCCTGGATGAGCGGGAATCTGCAGCAGGACAAGTGATGGTGGCAGGAGGACTGGGAGATGTTGTAGGGCTGAAAACTGTAACTCGGGAGAGAAAGTTCTTTAGGTGGCTGGAAGTGTGCCAAAAGCAAGTGAGGGCACAGTCACTGGAAACAAGTCAGATTGATGTCTAGTGTAAGAAACCAGAAATAACTGTCTGAATTTTATCATAGAGCTTTGTGCTCTGAGTCATTGAGCTAATGATAAAATGGATACACCTATCTCTCCAGTAGGGTGCTATTGTTGTTCCTACAGTCTCTCAGGTGGACATTGCTATTGTTCCTTGAAGCTACATCAGAAGCAATCATGTGACACTCTTGGGGCTGCTGAAGTGTGGACAGTGGCTTCCCCAGTGATGGTCAGAAATAGGATTTTCCCTGTGATACCAGGGTTGCGGAGGTGACTACTACTGCTAACTAAGTCTCCTCCTGACACTCTTGGGGCTGCTGGAGGGAATGCTATAACTTCTCTCACATTAGGATCTTTCTGCTGGTGGAAAAAGCCTTCTCTGATTGGTGGAGGGAAGCTCTGAGCTGATGGACACTGCCCACAATTATTATTTAATAGAACATTTCAAGGAACTTCTAAAAACAAATGATCAAACAACAGCATGGCCCTCCATCTGGAGATTGCAGAACTGACTCAGCTGGCACTAGGGTCATCCTTACTGAAAAACTTAATCTTATCAACAAAAAGCTTGGGGATGCCATGTGGAATTTTTTAATGTAGCCCATTTACCCACGTAGACCTCAGGCTGCAGTCTTGGAAGGGCTCTAAGGGAGACGGTAGCGTAACTGAGGGGCACCTCACTCTGGCTGAGCATTGAGGCAGAAATTATTCAGGGATTCCTACAGAATTTATGAAAAGCATAGGTAATGCTGCAGGCAGAAGTTACAACTGGATTCCTGAAGGGTTTGTAAGTCCTATATGGGTTCCAGAAGACCTTCTACTCTTCACCAGCAGTCACACAGAGATTATAAACTCTGCATGGAGTCTGTTTATAAACACTCTCCTGCCAGATTGACTGCAAACAAGGCTTTACACGGCCTGCAGAGTTTATAAAACATGTAAGGACTCCTATGGCAGTCAACACTACTTTAATCCATCACAAAAGCAAAGACAAATGCATCCATCTTTTGGAACCAATAATGCGCATCAACGTGCTCTGAATGATGTGGAAAAAAATGTGCAGAACCAGAGGCAGCAGAAAATGGTGAAAATCAGGCAGTAACTAGGCACAAGCCAGTGAGGGCACTCAAAGACAGGGGAGCAAGAGATGGGAGGCAAGAGCTTACTATGAGAGAGGAGCACCCAAGAAACAGTGCTGTTGGGACAGGGCTATATCAGAGGACAAAATTCTGTCTTCTACATATTTGGAGGACACTGTTGCATGTTCTGATATGCAGAGGCATGTGTGACAGAATAATTAGTGGAAAAATTATGGAAATAAGAACACCAGAAAAATGACTAAATGATTCACAAAGACCAGATCAAACTAACAAATATGTATCAATTAGTAAAGGGGGGGCACCAGGTGCTGCTAGAGCACCAGGAAAATGTGCTTTTAGTGGTTTGTGTTGCAGAGAATCTGGGCAACCTGGAGATAGAAGAAGGGATTTTAGAAAGCATTTTTAACTATCTGGGGAGAAAGCCATAAAGGACCAATTTTACTTGATACTGACTTCAAAAGTCCTTTGTGCTTTCCTCTGCTCATTAGCATAACTTTCATCTTTGGGTTCAATTTCAACCAACTTTTCTTC
>NW_017729025.1:91199720-91206631 GCF_001723915.1 Gavialis gangeticus | reverse complement strand
AAGGTGCTGCTAGAGCACCAGGAAAATGTGCTTTTAGTGGTTTGTGTTGCAGAGAATCTGGGCAACCTGGAGATAGAAGAAGGGATTTTAGAAAGCATTTTTAACTATCTGGGGAGAAAGCCATAAAGGACCAATTTTACTTGATACTGACTTCAAAAGTCCTTTGTGCTTTCCTCTGCTCATTAGCATAACTTTCATCTTTGGGTTCAATTTCAACCAACTTTTCTTCATCCTGGTTTTGATGCCCTTGGTATCTGGGAGATGGTATTGATACTGTTGGGTGCTACGGGAATATAGATCTGGGGCATGGCCTACATACTATTTGCACTTGAGCCTTCACATACTTAGCATGACAGGAAAGAAACTTGTGAGGCTCTGCAGGTGACAGCCCAAGTGGGAGGGTAGCTGCCTATTATGATTCTTAGGGATTGAGTTTGAGAGGGAGTTTTGGAGCCATTTCAGTGATTCCTATTCAGCCATGCCAAGTCTCTGATGGGGACCCAGGTGACTGACAGCATTTGGTGATGGACAGCATCAATTATTGTGGTATTTGGTGACAATATTTGGTGACTGACAGCATCAGTTATTGTGGTGAGATCCAGCAATATTTGTTGACCCTGACCATGGATGAAAGTTAATCTTGCCTGAGATATATAATGCATACTCCAAAGGCTTTTTCTGACCAATCCTGCCTTCCAAGTGTCGCATCCACTGCTTTTTGGATAAAATCTCCTAATGTGCAGATAGGGAAATATTATTATCTTTATATTACAGAGGAGGACACCAAAGCACAGAGCAAGGAAGAGAGCTTTCCAAAGGAACAAATAAGCAGCAGATGGGGGGACACAATGCAAGTGTCTGGCTCCCAGACTGTTGTCCTAAGCACTGGGTATTTTCAGAAAATACCAAAGTTCAGTTTAAGCCTGGGTTTATTTAAAATTCCCCTGGGTTTATTTAAAATTCACATGGGGGGTGTGCGTGTATGCATGTTGTAGCCATAACGTTTGAGGACTTATTTGCTAAGAGGTGATGGGGCTCTTCAGGAGAAGGAGCCTAATCAGATGCTCCTGCTTTGCTATAGCCCTATACACCTGAGTGCATTAAAATTCTCCCCTTCCCTCAACAAAAGAATACCAAGGGCTGTGTTTAAAAAAACAAAACAAAACACAAAACAGTTTTAATCTGGCAGGTCAAGACTGTCAAGGTGAATGCTGCCAAACCGCAGCTTAATTATTAACCAGCCGTGATTTCTGTTTGTATCAGCTTCAATACTCAGCTTTCAATGTGGAGTGCACCCTGGACTCCCAGCTGTCAACTCCAATTAGGCCTGATAAGGTCTGGAGACACCAGGCAAGAAAAGGAGCTTGCCAATTCCTCATGGGTTCCCTCCTCTGCCTCTAAGAGATGTGCAAGGCAGAAGGGAAGGATTCCCCTTAACTGTTTAGATTGTGAACACAAGTGAGTTCTACTGTTATTACTTAACATGCAGTTGGTGGTGGTGCATAAAGGGTTCAGCTAAGCTGGGCTTGTGCTAAGTGCTGTACACACATAAAAAACTTTCAAAGAACTTAATAATTAAAAGGCAACATGTCCCAGCTAGATGAGATAAACAAGCAGGATAGGATGGTGGTAGGAAATGAAGACAGGGACAATTCTTAAGTTAGTCCATAGCAGTGGTTCCAGCTCATGTGGATAGAAAGGCAAGCTGCCTGAGAGACCACTTCCTGATCCCATATAGTGCAGTTTCAGTGTGCCCAAAAGAGAGCAAAAGCTTTGCTATGGTAAGTGGTGCCAGGTTTCAGATAAATACCCAGCAGTCTTGTTCACAGCTAGTCAGCCTGGAAATTTTGTCTGAAAAGCCCAGGCTCTGTCTGGTAAAGAGGGAAGGACAGTCTGATGGAGACAAAGCAGTCCTCTGAGGTGTCCTGTCCCAAGCTCTTCCATTGACTTGAGCTATATCCAACCCTAGACAAGTAATGTCTTGATCTCGGTTCCCCTAGCCACATAGTGGAAATAAGTCTTATGTTCACATGGCTATCATGAGGCTTAATCTACTCATGTTTGCAAAGTGCTTTTGGAGCTCCATATGGAAGACTCTAAATCAGTGTCAAATTTAGCATGATTAGTGTAAAATTTCAGCTTTTTTAAAATGTCAGCATTTTGTGTGGGAAATACTGTAACTAGATCCTTTTTTGGCACTTAATGTGCCAACCCTGAACTGAGAAACGTAGTGACATCTGTGAAAACGAGCAGTCATCAAAAAAAAAAGCGTTCTTCAAGATGTTCATGTGGGAACCTCTTCATAGAAGGAGTCTGAATGATGCCGAGCTACACCCATAAACAATTACCTTGTACTGATCAGATCTGCACTGCCTTGGCCTTGACTAATTTACTGGGATTTTAGATGTGAGCAGGCTGGAAACTGAGGAGGAGGAGGAGGACAGATTTTTATCCTTTGTGATGCAAATGCAAATTAGGAGATTCTTAGGGTTTATCTAGATTACAGGGCTGCTGCCACCATTGCCATCCCAGCATAGCTCTGAGGCAGAGCCCCCTATTGGAAATGTGGCATATGGAAGCAGAAAGTTTTTCTGTCAACTTAACTATGCCACCAGTTCAAGTAAGAGAAGTTAATGTGGCAGAAGTGCCATTCTGGCATTGCTGTGTCTAGACTGGCAGTTTAGCTGCATTGAGGGTGATCTTTTCATGTGGCCATCCAGAATAGCTAGGCTGGCACAACTTTGTAGGATAGCCCAGACTCCAAACAGATTCTAGGTGGAGATGCCTTTGCCTGCCTTGCCTCCCCCTCACAATGTGACCCAACTGCCAGGTCACTGGTCCCTGGTCTCTCCTGTAGGAAAGAGATGGGGTGCCCTGAGACCTCAAACCACTGGTAAGAACTAACAGTGGCTGAAAGATGCTCTTTGAAAGGAATCAGGACTAGGAGTCAAATTATGGTGGATAGGATGTGAGCAGCTCTCGACTAAGTTAAGTGGCAAAGGGGTGGACACTGAGCTGAGTGCATGGGGACGACGACATGTGGAACAGAAAAGACGTGCTGGCCAGGTAGGACAAAGGGAAGGGGGTCAGACCAGCTGTTGTGCTATGGTAAAGAAGAAGCACTTTGGAGCACGGCGTCATCTCAGTGCAGCATTCTGAGGTTTTCATGTTGCTATTACTGGTGTGAAACACACTGTGTCCCACTTGGCTGCACATCAGCTAATACCAAGGAATGAAGTGACACTGATGGAGGTGCTGATGGGAAACACAGAACTCCTCCATCTCATGTCTCAGTGATGCTCCTTCTAACGAGCTCAATTCTGTAAACACAGAAGAGCATTTGCCCCTGGGAAGTTCAGTCTGGCATGGGGAAGCTGTTTCACCTTTGCTTTTCTTCACCAAATTCTGGTTCCACCTTGCTGCATTGTGGGGGGGCAAGAAGGGGTGGGGGGTGGGGGCTGGCCCTTCCCATGGCTTCTGAGCATTGGTTGGGAGAGCTCTGCAGGAAAGGGATGGCATTCTCCTGTCACTTCACAGAACTGATAATTAAAATGGGATTTCTGTTGCCGCTGAATAAAAAATGAAATCCCAGTTAAATAACATAAACCTTGGGCATGAATAAGCCCCCTCCCTTGAGAGCTGTCAATCCATCAGTCAAAACTGGAGAAGACTGCTGGCTAAAAGACACTTGTTTCTGAGGTTAGCATATTGGTATGTCCTCTGGCTGAACACATGTATTCTCTGAGCACAGAATAGTCTATGCTCCTTCCTCCTAAGAGGACAGCAGAAATCTGTTTAGGTAATGAATAATGACTTGAGGCTTTATCCATCCAGCATTATGTCCACTAGTTTGTTTCATGTTAGCTGCGAGAACCTGCAGCTTCATGAGAGGATGGATCATGAGACTAGGAATCAGCACATTTTTGTATTTGTATTCCTGGCTCTTTACGTACCTTAGGCAAATCTGTTACCATCCTTGTAGCTCAGCCTCCCACTCATAAAGTACTATGTTTGGGGTTGGAGATACAAGGCTATATTAATTAATTCAGAAAGTCCTTTGAGATGTTTTCACTGATATGGGTGAATGGTCAGAAGTTAGGCATGTGGATGCTTCCCCAAGAAATGCGTCTCCCCAGCCACTTTTCTGAACCTCTGGAGTCCAGAAACCTTGTGGCAATGGGCTCTGGTAAACATTTTCAATAAATCCTGCTTCTGGTCAAGTTGCAAACACCACAAGAGCTTTTTGTCATGCCTCTCCATGAACCTAGCTGGCACCAGAAACTGCCAAGGCAATTTCATAAATGTAAGCAGCCAAAGCAAAGCAATTAGTCATACTTTTATGAATGCCGGGAAGGGTTTGGTTTCAATTTTTGATTTGGGTCAGGAGTCTTAGGATTTTTTTCCTCTCCTAACCTGAACTGGCTTGCCATTCCTGCTCTCAGACAAAGTAAAAGTGACCATTTTTGCAGACAGAAGAGCAGTTGGATGTACCTTAAAAAACAACTACTAAATTCATAAACAATATCAGGGTTTCCTCATATAAAGATTATGTGGAACCTTCACCTTACAATACTATTACTAAATAAGAGCAGCACCAATGAGAATAACTGAGGTGATGAATTCATATACCTGTGAGCCAGAGATCTGGATTCTGCTTTTGTTACTCCTGTTATCCTGCTTAGTAACCTCAGGGAGATCATAGCGGTGACCTCATCTTGAGCTCACTCACCCTTCCCTTTCCTACTCAGGCAAAAAACTACGGTCTGAACAGCTGAACTGCCTGAAGCTCTTGGCTGCTCAGCCAAAAGCTGAAACTGTAGCTGCTGCTGAAGACTGGGCCACATGGGAGGATCTAGGATTTTGAAAAGTGCTAAAAAAAGTCTTCAGAGCTATGAAACAGGAGCTGAGAGACCAGCAATAGCTAACAGCAAGATTGTTGAAAAAAGGATAGCTTGATTAGTGGACCATCAAAGCCATTCAAAAGGAGGGAGGGTTGTTAACACCTGTGGAGTGAAGAGCAATCAGAAGGAATCAGATAAATTATAATAAGCCATGAAGTTGGTTGACTCTATCAGCACCACCTGAATAGAAATGCTACTGCTGCTTCTGGGTAGGTGGTTTTACACTTTGGGTGGAGCACAAATCAAAGTGGGGTAACAACCATGTCACTGCACTGGGATCTGCTCCTGCTGGACTCTGTTCCTCCCTCCATGCAGCAACTGGAGGGAAGAATAGGAAAAAGAAGCAGTGGCCATCATACAGCATATCTATGTTTCTATTCTGGGAAGAAAAATTAGTTTCCCAGCTTAAGATATATACCCCACTTGTGGAAGGCTGATTCTGGGGGCAAAAGTGCAGGTGATATGCAAGTAAATATGATAAGCACAGAATCTTTTTTTAAATCTCTGTTGATCTCAGGCCAGTAAAACCTAAATACCATAAAAATCCCTCATTCCGGATCAGACTAACAGTGTCCTTCTACTATATTTATTCTGGGCAGCTGAAATGGATGCTTTAATCCAGCTGCTATCAGACGTATCTGAAACCAGTTCTTGAGTACAAGTATGGATTGCTGAGTCAGTTTGGATAAAAATGACTTATGCTGAGCTTTAAAACCATCCAAACCTATTTACTTTAAGATACTGTTTCAAGAAAAAAAAATCTTCATTTTCACATGGTTCATTATTTTCAGGTTTGGGAGCAGAGGAAACAATAATGCATAGAAGAAGGTGTTCTTGTGAGATATTCTAATAAGCCAGAAGCAGACAGCACTGGAAATCTTGCTTCACAGGAAGATGGGAATATCCAGCCACCCACAGTGTGTGAATTCAGAGATATGTTCAAAGCCGCAAACATGCAGGGGCCAGCATGTTCTGAATTTCACCCCAAATAATCTGCTGCTTGGCTGTGAGGTCATTGTTTGGATCCACCTTAATTGCCAATTAATATGCAGGGTTCACATGCTAATGCAAACAGAAATAAATATCTGAACTACTTGAGGCTTACTCATCACTAGTCACAAGCCAACTATGAGCCAGGCAACAGGCAGAAACCCAACATCAGTGCTAGGGAAAAGGAGAGAAGAGATGGAGAGCAGCAGGACGCCTGTGTTAATAGCTGTTGGATTTCAAAAGAGCAAGCAGTGGTAGCTGAAAGATGTGAAATAAACAGAAACAGCCCCCTGACATGCCAGGAGACGTGAGAGAGGAATGGGGCTGGGGGCAGCTCCAGAAGGTGGGATAGAGTCGGAGCTATTGCACCATTCAGGCTCAGAGATGCTGGGGGAGAAAAGGCAAACTTCACTGAGATTTTCAATGACATGATTTGTGCAAGGATTCTGGAATGTTCATAGTTTCTCAATTTAAAATGGCACAGATTAAGTGAAAATGCCATCTCCTTCTTTACTTATCAGCTGCAACCGGTACTGAGTGGTACTCCAGTCGGCATTTCTGGACCGTGGTGGTCTGTGTATGTTGAAAAGTGTTCTGGGAATTTCCTATTCCAGGATTTGTAGTTTTAAACATGCACAAGCTGTGTCAGCCCAACCTCATACAGAACCCAGGGGCTGCACACAACAGACCCAATCCATGACATTCTAGGATAACAGAAGGATGTAACAATTGTATGAATAGGAAATGAAGCCAATATAAGCAGTTATGATGTAAGTGTTAGGCTTGCATGCTCCTTAGTGAACCCAGTGTAGCAAAACCTTTGCAACTTTAACCCCGTTTCATTCCAAATTAAAATATTAGTAATTTAGCTAACCTGCATCACTGCAGAATCATTCAGCTGTAACACTATGTACATCACAACAACTCACACACCCTCCTAAATGGCAGCTCCCTCTCCTTCTTTGAAGTCATTCAAAGTTAAGCTTACTATGGCCTACAGGGAGAACAATGCAGTAAAGG
>NW_017729025.1:91182382-91199629 GCF_001723915.1 Gavialis gangeticus | reverse complement strand
TTACTATGGCCTATAGGGAGAACAATGCAGTAAAGGAAAGGGGAACTTGGCACTATGCCTCATGGACCTTTGCTCTACCTTGTGGTCTGAAATTTGGCCTTTCCTCTGTTAACTGAACAGCAAATGTCTATAGCTGTTGACTGAATTATCCAATAATACCTACCAAAAGCAATCAAATTGGATCACAACAGAGAGGGGGACTTATATTATTTTAAAACAAATTATTTGGTTCCAGAGGTTCTGAGCAAGTTACGCAGCTACTGAATTAAAGCAACAAAATTAGTCTGAGAAAGGCTGTGCTCGACTTATTTCCAATTCCACTGAAGCTGAAGAGGGTCAGAGCCATTTTGCTTAAGTGTCCTGTGCTGAAATTTGGGGCTCTTCTGGTATTATTAATCTGCTAATTAGCCCAATGAAATTTGGGATTCTGGGTAAATTCTATGGACAGCAGTTTTGGGCTTTTCCTAAGAGAAGCGGAGATGGAAGGTTTTCTTATAAAGATTTGCAAAACATGTCTTGGCTATAACATGGTTTGACTGCCTTAATAGCATGGGTATTACGAACCCAGATGAGTGACTTGCCTTAACCTTGTAGAAGCCTTCTAGGGGGCTGCACAACTGCTTCTGTCCCTGAACTAAAAAATCTATCAGTCTACAAGCAGTGACACTTCCTAATAGCTACAGTCCAGTTCAGGACTCCTTCCATGTTCAGGTAAAAAATAAATAAAACAAATCCCTGTCCCGCTCTGTACCTTGCCTCCCTGCTGCTTAGTGTTGTCAACTGTTTCTCTTAGTCAAAATTCAAATCTGGAAGTGTAGGGATAACTAGAACTACAGGAGGAATTCATCATGCTGCAATACAATCTAGAGAGTCTTGTGTAATGGGTTTTTCAGGCAACAAAGGGAGATTCAGTATTAATAAATGTAAAGTCTTGCCCACAGGCAGAGAAAATAAAGAGTGCCAACACTGGGTGGAATGTGACCAACCAGCTACGACCATTGTGTAAAGAGGAGTTTACTTTCATCTTTTCTCTTTCATTTTGTCCTAATATTGGGCAAGACTGAAGGTGTTTTCTATGACACCACAGAGATGGTGCAAAGATTACTCAAGTCTAGTACCTGAGCATGACAATTGTTGGTGCCTGGTGGCCTTGCTAGCATCTGACTCTCAGGAAGGGGCATGCAGGGGTGGCAATAGGGCAGGAAGAAGGCCCTGAATTCCTTATAATGGCCTCCTTGAGAGTTTGCCCTGCTTACACATTGGGGAAATCTATATTTCACCCTCTACAAACCTGGCACATCATCTGTGTTCTAGGAGACATTGGGCTAGTCTTATGCCCAACCTTAAGGGGGCTTCCTCTGGGGTGATGAACTGCCCAGCACCATGAATTCTGTAATACCACACTTGGATCCATCAGGTTGCATTAGGCCTCAGCACTGTGGCTGCAGGAAGGAAGGTTTGTGACTGGAATGGCCAGGCAAGGTGACCATGAGAGGAGATCCGGTACTTCCTTGTACAGCAGACCTGGAGGTTCAACTGAGGCCATTTTCCTAGATTTGGCGCAACAAGTCTTGGATTTGAGCCAGACCCTCATGGCTGTTATCCACACAAGGAGGGGCATGTGCTTGCAGCAGCACAAATAGTAGCAGCATAAATTTATGCTGCTACTTTGGGCTGTAGTGCACACCTCTGCTTGTGTGGTTTGCAGTGGGACACATTGTCCCACTGCTCCATGTGCTGCAGGGGGGGCTGGTTGGGGTAAAGGGTGCTTCAGTGAAAGGCTAGCCAGCAGGCAGCCCCCATGCTGAGGCACCCTGTGCTTCAGCCATCAGGGGACTGGCACGTGGAGACGGGGGAGCAAGTAGCCCAGAGCTGCCTGCTCCCCCATCTCCATGAGCTGCAAAGCCCCCATGCTGAGGCACCCTGTGTCCCAGCTATCCACTCCCTGGCAGGCTGGGCTGCAGAGTGCCTCGAGATCGGGGAGCAGACAGCCCTGGGTTGGCTGCTCCCCTGTCTCCACATGCCTCGGTGAGAGGGCTTTGCTGTGCAGCGCCTGTCTTGAGTTACACTGTACCCCAGCCAGCTGTGGAGCAGTTGGATGGGGTGCAGTATGCCTTGAGATGAGAGAGCAGGCAGCCCTGGGCTGCTTCCCTGTCTCTGTGTGCCTCAGTGTGGGGGCTTCGCAGTCATGGTTGCCTGCTCCCCTGTCTTGAGGCATACTGTGCCCCAGCCAGGTGCTCTCAGCATGGGGGCTCTGTAGCCCACAGAGATGGGGGAGCAGGTAGCCCTCAGCTGCCTGATCCCCTGTCTCTATGTTTGTCCTGGCACACAGCACTTTGGTGTGCTTTGTGCCACATTTTTTTCCAGGGTTTTTTTTTGCTACTGGGAAATCCCGGTAGCAAATTTTGCCCGTGCTGCTAATTAGCAGCCCTGCACACCATTTAACATGCAACACATGCAGTTTGTGGCACTGCAAAGAGGCTTGCGGTGTCACAAACCACACGTACCTGCACATTTGGATCCGGCCCATGAGTCAACATTTGGGGTATTCTTAACACAGCAGGGCAGGCATCATCACTAGTAACTGCAACACAAGTATTAGCACAAAAAAGGTTGCCTGAAGGAGAGATTGGAACCAAAGCCATAGTAGACAGAGGAAAGGAATAAAAGCCATCTTACCTTGGGTAAGCAGCAGCGCTGTAAGGAAAGAGAAACAAAAGAAAGAAGAAAACAGGAAGAGAGTTAATATTCTATTGGGAAAAGCTGTAAAGGCTTTTTGCAGATGGTAGTTTTAAATGAGCGATGGACTTGGCTTAATGCAGTGTGAGCTCTTTGTTGTAGCCACATGCTAGGTGCAGGCCTGTGAGCATGCCCAGTAGCAGCAGGATGAGAAGGAGGCTGGAAAAAATGGGTGTGCATCAAGGGCTTTGTTTTTTGGAAGTCTTCCCCCTCCCCGTGAGCAAAGGCAGGGGGTTGGGTTGTGGAGGGTGGAGGTAGTAGGTAGGGGATAGGAAGAGTGTGTGGGAATTGTCACACCTGACATCTGGACCTGAGATGAGCCAAAGTGACCCAAAATGAGTTGGAGTCATCCCTATTTGAGGTGCAGTGTACAGATGTGGAGAAAGGACACAAGAAAAACATGAAGGCCTTGGTCAGCTGATGCACTGAGAGAGATTTTCTTCAGTTCCTGTTGAGAGTGCAGACTGTGGGGGAGTGGGGCTCACTGAGAAGAACATGGCAAGGGCTGCCACACATTATCTCCCCAAACTCACAAGGAAGTCCTGACTTTCACAGATCTATCCTGCATCACACAAGCATAGCTTGCAGAGACTGAGAATCCCAAGCAGAATGTAGATGTCACAGTGCACCATCACACTGAGTCTTCATAAGTCTTTTTGCTTCTAGTTGGGTGTGTGCATGACAGTATGGCTTCGACATGTCTCACACAGTGTTACCACATAAGAATGCAACTGCAGCATGACAATGTGTTGTAATGCAGTTAGTTGGTCCTGCAAGATTAGGACATGCTGTAACATGAGTGTGTTGGAGAAGGGGAAAAAAGTGACAACCGTCTTGGCTTAATGCAGTGTGAACTCTCTGTTGTAGCCCCATCCTAAGTGCAGGTGTGCATCTTGCATAGAACAAACTACATTTCTTCTTCAAAAAATGTCCTTTACAGCTGTCCTGCTGTCATTGACACTGATTACATGACACTCCTTTAACCCTATCTCCTTATAGTTGTCAGAAAAAAAGATCCTACAGGACCCTTTCTTGGTCTAATCCAGGGGTGGGCAAAATATGGCCCGCAGGCCACATCCAGCCCATGAGGCCATTCTATCTGGCCTGCGAGGCCCCTAAAAAAATGTAGACATTTAATATTTCTCTGCCCTTGGTTCCTGAACAGGAACCAAGGGCAGTAGGACCCAGGGGAAGCCTGGCGGGCTCCAACAACAGCGGCCTGCTTGGCCCTGCCCCCAGCCGGAAACCCCAGTGCCCTTTCTGGGCTGGGAGCACATGGCTGTCCTGGTGTGGGAAGCTCAGGTAAGGGGGGGGACCCCGGGCAAGGAAGAAGCATTGGGGTGCAGGGTGGGAAGCGGCTCCACTCCGCCCCACGCCTGGTACTTCAAGTTGCTAGGAGATTGTGCCCTGTCAACAGATTTTGTCTGGCCAGCACCAGGTCCATTGACCATAGCCCAAGCCGTTGCAGGGGTGGGAGGGAAGTACTGACTCAGGCCACAACAGCTCACCAGATCTCCCTAAGTGGCCCTTGGGCCCAAATAATTGCCTACCGCTGCCATAGGTCTTTTAGTCCAAGAATCTTAAAACACTGAACAATGAGTAATCTTAGCATTCCCATTTTACAGATGCCAAAATGGAAGCAAAGAAAGATCAATGGGAACAGCCTTAGCTGTCTAGTAAGTGGACTGATCTTGAAAGGTGCCAAACACTTTTCTCTATTGTGGTATTTTAATTTCTGCTTGCCTCTGGAAAAAAATCAAGGCACTTTTATGTATGTGCTTTATTTAAATATCTGAGTTCCAAGATGTTTGCCTAGCTGAAGGTTCACACAGCACAGAAGTGACAAAGCTGGGAAAGGTAACACTGAATGCCAGTTCTCAGTCCATTCTTATATCTACAAGACAATACTCTCAGTCACATTTTTCAATTCAGCTTGCAGTAAGACATCAGAACAGGAAATATTAGCCAACCAATGTGACACTACCGTGAAAACATCAGTGACACTGTATATACCTTAGCGTCAGTCTAGAGGCTGGCAGTAGTTTAACGTCCTTCTCTGTCTATATGCATTTGTGTGCATGGTGGCTGGGGGTCCGAAAAGAGTGACAAGCGTAAGAATTTACTGGACCTCTATTAACATCTAGTAGCTGTCTTAATAACTCTAAAGTTTGCTTATGCTAAAAGTATAAGGGGCATTCAGGCAGAATACACCTGCTTCCCTGCTGAATATTTCAAGTATGTCATGGAGATAAGAATGCATTTGCCATGCTCATGAATGCTGCAGACACTTGTGGTATGGGGGAGGTATGAAGTATATGCACTGATTTCCAAAGGAGTGCCTGTGGAATATTAGCAGCACAATAATTGTGCCAGGGATCAACAGTGAAAGAATTCCAAACAGATGAAAGTTTTTATGAGTCTTTTTTACAGATACTGAAGAAAAGGAGGATTATGAGGGGCTGCCAAAGTAACTACTTGAACAGGAAATCTTTCTGAGAATGTCCTCATAAAAGCAAGTGACTGATATCACTGGTTAAAGCCAGGTTGTGTATTGATAGGAAGTCTGAAGTTTTTATCCTACAGCTGTCTCATTCCAACTCAATCTTAAAATGTAATTCACTTTTCCTCCAATCCTGCGGTCTATATACAGCCCTAGAAAACTTCCATGTGCTTTGTGGAAAACTAGACCTAACTTCTACGGCACGATCTCCTAGCAACTTGAAGTATTTGATGAGATAGACTGCAAATTGCACAGCAGCTAAAGCAGAGATGGAGATTTTCCTTCTATTAAATATGAAAATGAATAATAATAATAGTGTTGAGCAGCACCAGTGTTATTTAACTATTACATTCAATTTAGTTTACACTATTTCTAAATGTTTAATGTGCCACGGATTATTTGTATTAGCTATCTACTCCTGCATTCTGGAGGGTGCCAGAGATTTTGGACTCAGCCAGGAAAGGACTGTGTCCTTGGCACCCATAGAGGCAACTTGAAACTGTGGGATACAGATAGTAGCTGCATTCCAATAATAACGTTTGCATTGTTGTTGTTCCGTTTCAGAGTGAATAGTCAATTGAGATTCATAGGGGAAACTAAGACATTCCCTTAAAGCTATTGTTTCAAGCTGCTGCCTGCAGACTCAGGAGAGCAAGACTGTATAGTTTATATTTTGGTTTTGTTTTGGAAAGTTTCTCTGCAACAATGAGAATTAGTAAAACAGGCCCTGAAGCACAGGGCATATAAATGAACGTAGCTCTGTTAATTTCAGATTTATTTAAACTGAAAACTTGGATTGTGCGTTCCAATTCTACAGCAAGGGATAGATTCTGTGACAAATTTTACAGCTGAAGAGTTGTGGGAAATGGGGGACCCTGAAATCTCCCACTGTATCTTCATTTCTACCTCAAACACATCTTTCCCTTCCAGAATATCACAAAACAGCCCTGTTAATAAGCCTCTAACTGTAACTTACAGCACTGCTTGCATTTCTAATGGGGGGTCCCCCCTCCCAGCTCTGGCCCACTGTATCTCAAGGTTAAGTTGTAGCACCCATGCTCTTCCAGTTCTGGACTTCTGAACACAGTGACAAATTCAATTCAATTGCCTTAGGCAGGCAGAAACATTATTGCATGTGTTGAT
The DNA here is from genome assembly GCF_001723915.1 of Gavialis gangeticus. Taxonomy (NCBI): domain Eukaryota; kingdom Metazoa; phylum Chordata; order Crocodylia; family Gavialidae; genus Gavialis; species Gavialis gangeticus. The sequence continues at coordinate 91,193,247 of NW_017729025.1, read as the reverse complement.
TCAATGTTCAAAATTAATCTAATAATGAAAGATTACTGGACCCCAAAGCTACAGTGATTGTAAAAAATACCAATTTATATGTTTCTTAAAGCTATTATTCTAGGGCCCTGGGATTTGAGTTTACCTTTTTTTCATTTGCTTTTGTGCCTGCAAAACAAGTATTTTGCTCTCTTTCACCTATGTTAGGATACATGAATATTTGAAGACTCCTGCAAAGCTATGAATGAAACATCAACACTACAAAATGGAAAGCCAAGGGTTTACTTTATCTTTATATTTCTGAGTGAATATTGGGCATGCAAGCAAGAAAACGATTTCACAGGCTAGAGCTTCCATTTTGTACACAGATGCTAATGTATCCTTACACCTGACCTGTAACATCCCCTATCAGTGTGCCTCTATCCGTATATGCCAATCTTCATCTGAAGTTCCTCTTCACTGTTGCAGTCCTGGGCTCTTTCTTACTCCTGACCTGCAGTGCCCCTTTTTGCTTTTCCAGCCACTGGTCTGGCTACAGCAAAGCTAATGAAGCTCAGCCCTGAAATATGACCCCCCTCTTACTGGTATTCTCAGGGGTCTGACTAGTATATTGCAATAGGAAGCTAGTAAAATAAGCTCAGCATCCACTACCACAATAGCAAACATGTATCCCATGCTTACACTTCACAAAAATGCAAGATGAGATCAACACATGATACTTCAGGCAGGGTAGGTAGGTACCATTAACACTACTTTCTGCTGAATTCTCAGGGGATCTGAAGCTATGTTTTCAATATATTCTTTACCAGGCTGCTAGGGAGAAGGCAGGTAAGGGGATTCCATTCTAAATGAGAAAATGAGAAAACAGATGGAAGATAATGAAATGCAATCACATTTCAGCTGCCAGCTTTTCAGTGGAGACCTACAGGGATGAATATAACATACGTGGTTCAACTCCTTTAAGGATGGCCTCTGCATATACTGCTGCTTAACTTATGAGAATCAGCCTGTCAATAGGAAACACTGCAGGTGATCACTCATAAATATCAAATGCTGCATCAGAAGCGAGAAGGATCAGAAGTCCAGAGAAATGGAAGAGTCCAAAAGGGCGACTAGGGAATCATCTCGACAACTCCAAAGTAGATCCCTTTGCATGGTTGCTTGGCTTGGTGCCAGGCAGCAAGGTAAAGGCTAGTGAGATGGAAATCAGCAGAGGAAGTATTCAGCTCGAGCTCAGCTGGGGATAGGGGCATGGCTGAGGCAGAAAAGCAACAATTCTGATGCAGAAGCTTCTCTATGTGCAGTATGGCTTTCCCATTTATTGACATCACTTCAGTTTGCTTCTGGGATGTAATAATTGGCTTGGTTCCCCATTACAATTCTTGGTCCCAGTGCCTCCTGAACTGGTACCGCTTTCCCTGGTGGGCTGTCCTTCTAACAACAAGTCAACCTGCAAGTCTAAACGCTTGCCCTTTTTTTTTAAGTCTGGCAACTGAAATCTTAATTTTAAAGCTCAGGTCAGTCTCTAAAATTTCATTTGTGTTTTAGGTTTTCTGTATCATATGAAGCACATAGGCCGAGTCTGCTGTGACAAAACAGAGGTGTAGCAACCACATTCCTCCCTGGTATAACTCCACTGAGGTCAATGGAGCTCACACCCACCACAGGTTGATTTGGCCCAGAGTGAGAGTAGGTCAGAAAACAGGTGCAAGAAATAATACTGTAACTGTTTGGTGTTATGAGTTGCATCCATTTTCTAACCTACAATGCAGCTTTCATCTTTCTTTACTTCACAGCAAATTTTAGTTCCAAATTTTTGACCCGTTTTGGACACGTTATAGATTGATAGAAGTATTTTCCAGTCAATAGTTGTACAACATTTGTGAGGTCTCTTGTAAGAATAAATGGCACTTCTGGGCTGATGGTTGCCTGGTGTCCACAGAGTAAACTGGTACAAGACAGGAGCAGCAGTGAGTCATGACAAGACTTGCGATTGCATAGCAAAATGGTCACTGGCAGCATCAAGAAGTGAGAACAGCACTGTTAGGATCACACGGTACTTGCGAAGGAGTCCAGTGACTGTGCAAATCAAGTAATAAGTGACTGGCATCTCTGTACTACTTACTGAACCCTTCCAGAACACCAAAGGAACTGAAAGAAGCTAAGCTCTCTGCATGGCTAAAGCTTTTTCATGAGAAGGCACCTATAGGTTTTGACTCTGTGCAACTTAGTGGAGTATGTGCTCTTTCCCTAAAGCAGTAACATACAGCTTAAACAAGTCAGACATGGTACTGAAATGGGCCTAATTCTGTTCTTGCTAATATCAACAGAAAAACTTAAGACTTGTAAAGGGCAAAATCAAGCTCATTTACTTCTTCAGGGGACTCACCACAGCAGTCCAGTTCTACCTGTGTGTTGCAGGATGAAATCGCCATCCCAAAAGAGATGGGAGCACAGAGGACCCTGCCAGGCAAAAAAAATCTAAATTCTTAGAGTGAATCACTCCCATTGTTCAGTCAGAAAACAAAACCTTCTTGGGGAATGCCTATACTATGAATGAAAAGAGGTCTGTTCATACATGAGTTGCCTAATTCAACTTGGAAGAGCAGTGAGGATAAGGAGATTTGTGTTTTGCATAGCACACAGGGCAGTTCTAGTTCACCTTCAGGTTTCCTTTAGCTTGAACTTGTGCAATTCACCCAAGTTAAAATCCAAGTTAATTTGTCTCTATTGTAATTTTGATCTGAATTAGCTAACTTGGCTTCACTTACCAAGTTAAGACCATAAAGTTCTTTACAGCTTGGGTATAAGCCTCACTGTAGCTTTCAACCATAATCTCTCTTTAGGAAGCAGAGTCTTCCATAAGAAAGGCCCATGCACAAAACAGAATCCAGTTTGCGACTTGTCTGTTCTGGACTGCTACATGCTAGAGGGAGTAGAGCCCAATCATCCAAAGCCTCTGTAAACATGCTGTCTGTGAGGAAGGGATTCTGAGTTCCAACTTCCTGTGAAGTCAAACCTTGTACATGCCAATTTTTTTAAGAAGTAAAATTTTCCTTGAAAACTTCTGAGCTCTATCAGGCACTTCATTCTAAATGCAGCCTTCACTCACCATTTCTGAACCTGGATTTTCCACTGATTTGCAGCAGGGCAAATTCTCCCAAGCAGGACTCGGAATTGCCATCATAAAATGTAATTTTCCAAAGGTATTTCTCATCATTGCTCCCTATCAAGTAGAAACTTCCAAAGTATCGTCTGCATTAACTCACTGCTCTGACTGTGCTCTGCTCAATACTCTAGGGTTAATCACAGTGTAAGTAAAATGTGAAGATTAGCTCTCAGGGAAAGGTAACCAGGCTCTGCTCCTGTAATTTTGGACTGTGCGCAAACTGTAAATGCCAATGTGTGAAAAAGGTACAGACAGACATTCTCTGAATCCAGAGAGCCTGCAGGGCCAACAGTAACAAAAACCTAGGTCTGGACTGTGATCTAATGTGACACTATAGCCACCATGACAGTAAGCCAACTCATAAGGTGTCATCTTTTAATAAAGGAAAAGACTTGATTCACCCGAGGGATACTCAAAAGGTGCTGGCAGAAGGATGGCCAGGAAGGTAGCTCAATCTGCTGGGAGGTTTCTGTGCTCAGCAGACACAGACTTGGTTCCTGTTACTGCAAATAAGGGGAAGAGACAAAGCCAAGAGAATCCATAACTTAGTTTCTAAAGACCAAGAGGGAGAAAAGATCAGGAAATCCTGGGGACGGGTGGCAGAACAGAGCAAGCCAACTCATCTTTAACTAAGCAAGAAATGTATATCTCCTTTGAGGATATATTTTTTAGTTTGGTATATGCATGTCAGTGCTGCCATACTGAGTTGCCTTTACCAGTACTTCTTGCACCTAATCTGTTCCTACTGAATTACTATCAGTCTTTGTTTAAGATGGTGTTGGCAAGATACCAAAGTCAGATCTATTCTAATGAACTTGAACCTTTTCAGTGTACTTAAAGAATAGCTGATTAAGGAGAACTGCATGATATAATATATTTGGATTTTCAGAAAGTCTTTGAAGAAGTGCCTTGCAAGAAGCTATCTGAGAAACTCAGCAGTCATGAGCTTCCCAGTGAAGTTTCTCATGGATCAAATACTGTCGAAAGGACAGAAAACAAAGACTTAGGAATGACTAGTCAATTCTGTCAAGGCAAAGGTTAACTATTGGGTGCCATAGGCACAGAAACAAGACTGGCATTGCTTAATGTATTTATTAAATGAATGGGGGGTGAGCAGTGCACTAACAACATCTGCAGATCACCCAGAATTAGGCTGTCACACAATAAAGGCTGTTAATATAGATATTGAGAACATCCACAGTTACATTAGACAGAATAAAAAAACAGAAGGGACACAGATCTTCATGCTGCAGGACATGAGGGAACCCCTAATTGCTGGCAAATATGATTATTATTTATTACTTGCATTGGTATTATTCTAGTGCCTGGTAGCCTAGTTATGGACCTGAACTCCACTGCAATAAGCACGGTAGGAGAAAAATCTGTCTATATGCAGGTTATTCCATAGCTGTCCCAGAGATACAGATACATGCACATGCCTTTGAAACATCTGGTGCTGGCTACAACTAGTAGGAAAAAAATGATTCCCATGGAAAACAAGTTTTTATCAAAAAAAAAAATGGGGGAAAGCCCCCTGAAACATATTTTAAGCAACTGTTCTGTTTCCAGGGCTGAGGCTTTTTTCCAATGAAAAAAATTACATGATGATGATGATGATGATGATGATAACAACAACCACCAAAATAAAATAACCAGCTAATTTTCTGTCAAAAATAAGTTGCGACTAGTCCCAATACTGGCCATTTTTGGCAACAAGACACCAGTCCAGATGGACCACTTATCTGCTCATAGTGATAGCACAGTGAACTGCAGAACCTACTGGTAAGTGGCGGTTCATTACTTTATTTACTGCTAGGTAGGGATGGAAAAATGCAGGCTGACAGGCACCAGTGTCCACCCATCTCACAGTGATGCTTTCCTGTAATGGATACAGTCACAATACTTGACAGGAGGTGTGCTCGACCTCTGGCACTGATACAGAAAGGCATATGTGGGAAGAGCATTAGTATACATTTTGTAAATCTGCATACAGGTGCTCCAACGACTGTTTTACAGATACTAAACTCTGTGCATGGGCCAAAAAAGCTGCCTCTTCTCATGTTGGTTTCTCTCCACATCAATGGACTAAGACAATTCCACCATATACCTTGGGTCCAGTCAGTACTGTACAGAGAAGTACTCTTTGCTAGTGGTTATTGTTTTTGATTAATAGATATGCAGGAGAATCAATAATCCACATAGACTACACTGTCTTGTATGGTGTATGCAGTTATTTGTCCTTGGCAGCATCCTCTTTGATTACGTATCCATGGGAAATTGCTGAATCCACACAGCTAGCAGCAATTGCCTTTGGAATTTTACTGGCCCAAGGCTTCAGACCAAGATCCAGATTCAAAATAAGCTATCCAAATCTAGCACTGGAGCATTCAGATAGGCACAGACATTGACTTGCCTGCATGCCAGTTGACACTTACTGTATCTCTGCTTTCTGGCCCTGAAACATGGACAATCAAATGACAACACCATTAAGACTGGATGCATTTCACCCATGCTGCCTATTATTTATCCTTAAGAGGAACTGGAAGGACCATGCATTGAACAAGGAAGTCTCTGGGCAAGCTCAAATCATCAGCATTAGAGCTATAACAGCAAAGCACAATTGAGATGGACTGGATGTCTTAGTAGGATGCCTGATAGGAGATTACCTGAAAAAATTACTTTCTGGTCAGCTGAGTCAAGTAACATGCTCCTGCTCCCAAAGGGGCCAGAAACAATGCTTTAAAGGAACTATGAAGGGCAATCTAAAAGCATCAGATATCCCTATAGCATTCCAGGGACAGGCTGTATATGACAGAGCTAAATGGAGAGGAAAAACAAACAAGGGCACACACTGAAGAGAACCACATCCTGTGTGCTAGGTACAAAATGTGCCAGCGGAAAATATCAGGAGAGACTTTTCCTCTAAAGCAACCTTCCCTGTACCTACCAGGATTGACTGGAGCTGCATCTCATTGGCCTTCAAAGCTATGCAAAGGCCCAGCTACATCACAACAAGAATGAACTGATGGATTATGATATTAATAGTAACTATAAGTATATGGGCATGCATCTTTTGAGTACATGTCTGTGTGAGCATGTCTGTACCTGAATATCTGCTTATTGGCAGATGCCAGAATACTCTTACATGTGGGTATGTGTTTTCACAGACCTCTATCTAGGTTTTATGCCACATGCATTGCTATGGATGTGTCAACATATGCAATTAATGTGAAGAAATAAACTCTGGAGTTTATTGCTCCTGGGTGCACCATTTCAATGTGTGCCCAGGACCACAGCAGGTTGAGCTGGGTTGGAGAAGCCCCAGCTGGCAGGGGGCCCCAGGGGTTATTCTGTCAACCTGGGGCTGCTCTCCCCTGGCTCAATGTGCTGTGGCAGGGCTGGCTAGGGCACGAGGGTGCTCCAGTGTGGGGCTAGTTGGCAAGCAATCCCTGCACTGAAGCACCCTCATGCTCAACCAGCTCCTCCAGCATCTACATGTATGCTGCTGCAAAGTAAAAAACTGCAGCAGAATAGGACTTGTACTTAGTACTAGTTCTAAATACACATGGCTAAATTAAATGCATACTCTTTGAATAGGCCTGTTTTACTCTCTGATCTAGATCTCTCTGTATGACTACTCTATCCTTGCCATTACTTGCATTCTGACACTAGTTCAAAATGGACATTTTTTTCTTTCATGTATGCCAATATAAATTAAAAGTACATCTATTCAAATCTAAGGGACTTCAAGGTATAAAACAGGTGAGACTGAAATTGAACTCGAACCAAATGATCTGCTGGATGAAGCCCGAAAGTTGTTCACCTGCTTTTGTCACAGGAAAGAGGGGAACTCACTCTCACCTTCTGTTACCCAGCAGCGAAGTAGAAGACAAAAGGGCACTCATCCATTTGTGAGCATTATTTTCAGATCCCCACGGAACATGTGGGCAGAAGAGGAAAAGGTGAAGAGATACCATTATTCGCATTAGTAGATAGTCTGTGCAAGGGCTCAGTACTTTGAAAAGTTATTGGGTTCAAAACAGAGAGAACTGGGTGAAACCTAATACCCTGTCTTACACAGGGGGCACACCATATGAGCTAGTAGTCATAGGATCATAGGAAAATAGGGCTGAAAGGGACCTCCATGAGGTTATCTAGTGCAGTCCCCTGCTCAAGGCAGGACTATCCCTGACTAAACTGTCCCAGTCAAATGTCTGTTGCTGAGATGGTGTCTCAGCTATCTCATAGTCCTTCCTGGCCATGGTTGTCTGATGCCTTGAGTCAGGCGGGACATATGTCCCCCCTGACACCAGTCAGCAACCTGGGGGGGTTCCCCCACGGCTGATCTCACTCACTATGAAAGTGGTTGCATTGCTTCTGGAAGTCCCGCGGCTTTTGCTGGTGGCCCCAGCTCCCTGGCTGGTGCTTGCAGTGGGGGCACTGGTGCTTCCGTCTGCCCCCTGCCACCGGCTAAACAGGTACTGTGGCCTGGCAGGGCATGCACCGGTGCTCTCAGGGGGTGCCTGTGTACCCCCTATGCATCACCCCTGTTCCTGGCATTAAGTTCTATGAATGTAGCACTGTCATGCAGTATGTTGTCATGTTGATACAAGCTACATGAAATTGGTAGTTTGATAATAAGATAGTAAGACCTGGCTAGAGACAGCTGTTGTGTGAGAGAAGAAAAAATAGGAATTTCAACAAGGGAAAAATCACGATACCTAGGCAATAGCCAGATACTCCTCAAAACATGAAATACTACATGGACACGAGGGGCTACAAACTTGTTTTGAAGCAGACCAAGTACTGAGCAAGCTTCCCTTCCTTGCCTGTCCATTCTTGTTGGTCTGAGCACTCCTTGTTGTTCCAGCACCAAGCCCCTGCACAACTCCTGTAAATGCATTTTAGTCCTACGTAGCTCTGGCTAGTACATCCCAGTAAAGGTATGCTACAGTGTGGAAATTCTGCAATGCACACAAATTGTTCATAAAATCCTGGGAGGAGTCAAGTAAAACAGGCCTAATTAAAGTTTAAACCCAGGGGTCCAGTGATGAAGGCAAATGTAATGTAATGCTGGCCTATCACCTAGTCACCAGGAGTCTTTGCTCTTCCTTCACTTTAACTTTCATTAACTCATTTTGGCCACATTTTTCTTTCTTTCCTTGATCCTCAACCCTTTCTGCACAGCCTTTTCTACACTGTTCATCTCCTGGTCCTTCTACTCTATCACTGCCCCTGTGACAGATACTAAAAGTGCCTTTCCTCTTCTCTCACACATGACTGGATGACTGGGACCTCATGTAAGCCTCTTGCTCTACTTCCTTCTGACTATTCTGTGCAGCCAGAGGGAAACCATGGTGGTATCAGCCCCTCATATGAGTGACTGGCAATCCAGGTGTAGTAAATTCCTGCTGAGTTACAATAATTTCCCTCAGCTTTTCCACAGGTTGATAGCAGGGAGAAGAGTAGAAATCCTAGCACTTCAAGGACCCCCAATTACCCTGGCACTGGAGTCGAGACTCGATCCCCCTTGGGGTAGTAACTATGGGAGTCACCTAAAAAGAGCTGCCTGATCTGCTGAAGAAGGGAACCTGCCACCCCTCCTTATTGGGCAGACTGTGTGCCCCTCTCTCCAGATAAAGGAGGCTCCATCCACCCATTTGTGCATCTGTTTGTGGCTGACACCATCTCAACCAAGCCACAATGGGGTGTCAGCAGTGAAATCAGAGACCTAGAAGAGAGCAGTGATGCTGGGTTGCCCCTATCTACAGCAATCAAATGTAAGAGGAACGGAATATTTCAAACCTCTCAACTACTGCAGAAGCACCTCACTGGTCTGAAAGGCTGGTGTGATGGCACCCTTTCTCTTCCTGCCCACAGAATCATGTACAAGGAGGACAGACAGGCAAGGGCTATCTGGCTTCTCTTCCCATCTCAGGGAGTCTTTACAGAGGAGGAACTTCTCCATGCAGCTAGAACTGCCAGCAACATGTGCAGCAGGTTGGGAGAGGCAACGGAGCCTTTGTGCTCTTTCCGTGACCCTCTGGCTGAGTCCTTTTCATCTCCAACTGCCCACCTCAATTCCTGGATTGTAAACTCTGACACATGTCCTGGGTATAGGTTCAAATGGTGCCTAACCCAACACAAACAAGAATTATTCTTTTTTAGGGACTGTTAGGGTGGCAGAAAGGTATCTGGGCTCAGCAACAGGGAGCCCACTGCCTGAACCACCTGAACAAAACCATGAGGGAACAGTTGGGAGGAAAACAAAAAATAAACTCACTAACCAGATGTGGGCATTTTATCTATGCATTATCAATCCGACTGCTACTTTTTAGTTTATCTGGTGTGGTAGAAGCATGACAGCACCGTGATTAAGGCATCTTATTACAGATCCAGAGGCATGAGCTACAGGCTTGTGCTGTTGGCCACACACAGGCAATCCTATTCTGTCTGGTCATTTGGGGTGGAGGGGTCAAAACCACATCACTGCCAGTGCTGGTGATTATAGAAACTAGTATGCTTTAGCCGTGGCTGCTCACTGGGATGCTAGGTTCAGAACAGTCCTTTGATCTTCTGGCAATTTAAGTTGTGAATTTTCCAGAGATTTTCAGTGCTTCGGTACTACCTGGTATCGAGCTTGAGCTGTTTTATGTTGACAGCTCAGTGATGATAAGCATCACCTGCTGACAAATCAAGATGTTCCTGATTTGTTGTGGCTCTAACTGTGGCACGGAGAAGAAACACCCTCCTGCTATTTAACAGTAGTAAAGCATTCTCATGCCATGATCTTAAAATACACACAGACTGGGTTTGTTCTTCTCCATCAGTGTCATTTAAACCTCAAGCTGGGAATGACAGAATTATTCAGGGCAAGTAATGCAATAAAGTGTGGGTCTTAAAAACACAAGGCTCCATCCAGCAGCCTCTCCAGAGATCCCTGATTTGCTTAAAGGGCTCTGCTTTGTAAGTCAGTGTTGGCGTGACTCCTTGAGGAGTTCTGTGACCTTGGAGGCTTTCACACAAGGATTCCAGCAGTGATGACTTACAGCCTTCTCTGTATTCAGGCCCAGAAAACAAAAAACATTTATTTTCTGAGGAAGCTCAAACTTATATTAATAGCCAAGCTCTGGAACAAATAAAATTCCCTTGCTCTTGTTACAGTTGAAGCATCTTGGATCACATAATGTGTAACTGCACCTGTTGGTGTCTTCTTTTTGTACAATCCACAAAATAGGCTGTGCCCAAATTTTATTCAAGTAGGCACTCATTCGTACATATAGATCTAGCCAGATGCCAGTTCAGATGCCCAAAAGAAGAACTCAGATTACTTTTATTAAAGGATTGTGTTTAAAAATCACATCTTGGAGCAAAAGTCAGTGGTAAGACTCTCATAGCCAGCAGAGGCACCTGAAAAGGTTGAATACACGGGCAGATGAACTCAGATAAAGATACTGTAAGTGATGACAGAGTCAGGGTGCCTTTGCAGCTCTGCTATTGACTTGCTGGTTGACCTTTGGCAAATCACTTTCTCTGATTCACTGTATCTGTCTGCAATTTGGGATGATAATTTTGCTACATACTTACCTCATAGACATGTTGTGCAGCTCCATTAATAAGTATATGTGAAGTGCTTGGCGATTCTTGGATAAAAGAGGTCAAGAATGGCAAAGTATTATTTTACAACCAAAACATAGCAATCATAACTCCCCTGCTA
>NW_017729025.1:91172578-91177382 GCF_001723915.1 Gavialis gangeticus | reverse complement strand
GACAGCAGAGGCACCTGAAAAGGTTGAATACACGGGCAGATGAACTCAGATAAAGATACTGTAAGTGATGACAGAGTCAGGGTGCCTTTGCAGCTCTGCTATTGACTTGCTGGTTGACCTTTGGCAAATCACTTTCTCTGATTCACTGTATCTGTCTGCAATTTGGGATGATAATTTTGCTACATACTTACCTCATAGACATGTTGTGCAGCTCCATTAATAAGTATATGTGAAGTGCTTGGCGATTCTTGGATAAAAGAGGTCAAGAATGGCAAAGTATTATTTTACAACCAAAACATAGCAATCATAACTCCCCTGCTATACTGCTGGCTTTTAACAAAGCCTTGTAGGAACCCAATAACATTAATACCATAAGTAGTGCCATAAGGAGCAGGGGACAAAAGAGGGAAGGATTGTGAGATATACAAGGAGAGCTGAAGAGACAGCCATGCATGACGTTCTTTTAATTTCTTTTGAATTCCCTTCCATCTCAGCATTAGGAGGAGGTGAGGGGTAACAGCAAAGATGTCAACAGAACAAAACAAAAATCAAAACTGATGATATTAATAAGTCCTCTGAGGCTCGAGCATTGCACAAAAGGGGGATCAGAAAACAGCTAGGCTCTAAAAGGCAGAGATGACACCGAAACAGGGTGAGAGCGAGAATATAGGAGGGCAAAGAATAAAAGTTGATCCATCTAAAGGAGGAGGAAAACGGGGAGGGGAAGGAGAGTTTGGTTTGGTTTGTTTTTTTTTCTGTTTGTTTTCAAAAAGGATCTCACACCTGATATTCCTCGTTCCATCCATTTCGGTTCACCAAGGGCAATGAAGAAATTCTCCTGCCTTTCGTATTCCTCCTCATCTACTATTTTAACCCTTACGGTCTTCCTGTAGGGACAACAAGAAAGACAACCGTGTACAGTGGGTTGGCTGGTTGGAGCAGACGCAGCAGCACCACACGTTTCTCACATGCAGCCCATTCCCGCCACTGCCTCCAGTGGCGTTTCTTTTGTGTGTTTTATATGGCGCATCGGTCGTAGTTGGTCTTTGGGTGAGTGGGAGAGTGTTAGAGAAGGAAGATGGGGATTGGCAAGGGAGTGAAGGGGAGAGGAGGGAGGTTTGGACCTTGCTGATGGTTAGTGGGAGGTGACTTATGCAGCACATTTAGTTTAGTGTCACATGGTAAAAATGCAAATATTGACAAGTCAGAAATAAATGAGAGCAAGACTGAGCCACAAATATATCCAATACATTTTAGCTGAAAGGCCAATCGCTTCTCCTACCCTCTCATAATTAATATGTTAGAGCTAGGAGATGAGTAGGGGAGAGAGAGAGAGAGAGGGACATGCATACAAACCCATACACACCTGTGGAGGCTTTCTATTCACGCTACAGCTCTTATTTGACTTTGAGGGGGTTGTTTTTATACCTCTCTTTTTAAACTGAAAAAAATATCAGTATCCTATGACCATGCTGCTTATTTTCCCTGACTTGGTTATTCCTGGATGGAAATTCAGTTTGATGTGCAAATAGGCTTTGCCACTGCTTGGAAAGATAGAGCCAACACAAAACATCCCTCAGGCTGAGCCACTAGACTCGAGTTGCTTCTTCTCCCTCTCCTTCCCAGCTATGTACGAGGAGCACCGTGTGCCATGTTTACCACTACTGCAATGCATAAAGCTGCTGTGGGAGAGCAAAAGGACTTAGAAATGGTGCGTGTTGACTCTCTCTTTTGTCCTGACAGTGTTTCTGCCCTGAGTCGGCTTGTGATAAGCTTGTGAAGGTTGCCACACTTACAGAACACTCTTAAGAAATTACCACAAGCAACTTGAGTATGGGCCTTGACTTTATGTTTTCATTAGTACGGGTCAGATAAGCATCCTGCCATAGCTGTGAAGGGGCTGACAGCTCTTTTAGGTATCTGTGTGTGTTTTGTGTAGATGTTTTTCTAGGGAAGCTTCATGGCTAGGCATCAGGATCAGTCCTACTAGGATCACCACCCAGTGGGGGCAACTGAAAACGCCAGCATGGACTATTACAGTAACCTGGGGGTACCAATATGATTTCTCTCCCCCAACACACAGATACATACCCTTCCACTCCCACACACAGTTTTCCCCCTCTCTCTCTCATTCGCTTCCCAAGATCACCCTCCTCCCAAATGTAGGTTTCCATCCCATTGATTCCCCTAGTACCATGTGACAAATTTGTGCGTGCACAGCAGTGTTAAGGACAGAGCAGTTGGAAACAAAAAGAAATAACAGAAAAAAGGGAGGAAAAAAAAGAGGAGGAGGAGGAAGGAGAAGAAAGAGAAGAGGAAAGAAGAATGTTAATGTTAGTCTGGAGGACCAGTACTACACCTTTCTGTAAACTCATATCCACCATGCGTGGGCTCATCAGCTCAATGAAGAAATTCTTGTTTTTCTCATACTCCTCATCATCAATTACCTTGATGTGAACTGTTTTGCTGTGGATGGAAAAATAATAAGTGTCATAAGGGGGAAGAGGGGACAGGAAAGCAGGGGTGGAAGAAGGTAAGAGAAACTGAACAGGAAAATTAGACAGTCAAAGTTTACTCACCCATGGAACAGGATTAAAGTGGCCCTCCAGAGAGCCCCCATGTCCCTTCCTGTGCATTTGTATTGTCAGAATTTCTATTTTAACCAATATAGCAACTTTACTAATAGAAGTACCTAGGTGTCCCTTGCAAAATGCATGTATGGGTCCACAAGCATGCATTTACCTATGCAAAACAGGTAAGTGCAAAGCAACTGCTAATTAAGCCCAGCTTGTGTACATAAATGCATGGTATGCCCACAGGGTGACTCTCAGTGCTCACACACACACAAACACAAACTCAACACAGGCACCACATTTGCTCAGATATGGGGAAATTTTGTCTGAACAGTCTTCAAACAAGTAAGTCTGAAGATGAATGAACAAATCAGTTCCTCTCCACCTAGGAATATAGTGAAACCCTTATTTCTGATCCCTTCACATTAAAGGAAAGCATGCCATGGAGTAATCTCACTCCCACTGGAAAATTTGCTTCTGCTGGCTATAGTGAGCTGTAGCAGGTGCTCACTAGATGAATTATGGGGCAAATCCTGACATCATTACTCAGGCAAAACTCTCAATTATTCCACTGGGATTTTAATAAAATCAAGATGAAAGGATCTGCTTCTATATATGTTCCTTATTTCTAGCTAGAAAATGCCTTCAGCAGGTGTCCCTTCATTTCCCCTCCTACACACATGCACATGGCAATCCAAGTCTGAGTGCCTTGATGACTTTGCCAATGGTATTGTTTTCCCTTCAGTTACTGTTGCTCTTGATCGCCTCAGGCTGTAAATCACAGTCTGCACTTAGCTTCCTTTCGTGTTGATTGAAGGCTATACACAGTCTGACTGTAAAAGGGAGTTCACACGCTCATACACTGGGGCATTCTCAGGCACACTTTAATGCAGAGAAGTTTGTGTGTGCATCGACATCCCTGTGTATTTATATACTGTGTAAGCTCATGTTTGCACACACATTCTAAACACATCCCTGTGTGTCACTTCAGGGCTCTCAAACACTGCAGAGGGGCTACAAGACATTCATCTGTGAGCAGGATTTGCAAGAAAAATCTCAACTCCACATGACATTTCTGAAACAAAAAAGCTTGTGGCAAATACAATGCATTCCCCTAGCCCTAAGCCTCTGAAACACGCCAGCTATCCAACCTACCACATAATGGACGCAAGCTTTACGTGCAGGCCTTCAACAATAACCTCTACATCCTGAATTCAGAAATGGCACGTGGCACATTTAATGTATCTATGAACAGAAAGCAGCAGCAGAACAGTTTGAGAACCATCCCTTCAAGTGGCTCTTCAGCTAGTTTTATGTGCCCACAGTTCCCCCACATATAGCATGGTGCTGCTAACACCTCGCTCACAGCTAACATACTGGGAAGTTTCATTCAAGAATGGCTGTCAGGAGCACTCAGACCCTTGATGGAAAATGTTAAGAGAGGCAGATGTTGCACTACACTGCAGCTTCTTGGGGCAAAGACTGAATTTGATGTTTGTGCAGTACAAGCATCCTATCAGCACTCCATTGTCATCATCCTCAGATGTGCTAGAGACAATGACTTACCCTACAAACATGCACAGCACAAACAGCATCAGCTGCATTTGGATATCTTCACTACCGGTTTGGCACCTGACTTCCATTCCTTAACTGGGATGGAAAGAATCCTTGACCTTGTTCTTATGAGGGGCTTTCCTCATGTCCCTGGGTTTGGTGACAGCTCTATACAGAACTGTTATTTCATTGTCTCTGAATAGTATGGAGGCATGGCTTCTTCCATGCAATTCACTGATTGCAATGGGATCTGCACATGCTGACTGGGTTATAAGATCAAGCCTGGCCTTAAGCCATTTTGAGAAACATTCAAGAAATTACCGAGGTTTTAGGAAGGAAAAAACCAAGAGACTTGGTGCACAATTTCCAAGGAATTGCCACTATCCACTCAGTTCTGAACTTCCACATTATAAACAGTTTAATATTTTACCCAGCCAAATTATTCCAAACAGTGGGCACTAAATTTACTTCAGCACCTTAGGGCTCCTATACATGTGCAGGGAGCCTGCTCCAGCACGCTGTAATTCCAGTGATTCTAGTGATTAATCGAGTCTCCTGGAGCGTGGAAAACAACATACGCCAGCAGCCTCCCACATCATGTGCATCAGAGTACTTATGCTGAAAAATGGCAGCGGGGTGCTTTAAACTAAAGTTCATTTGATAAGCTTTAGTTCAAA
>NW_017729025.1:91167066-91172329 GCF_001723915.1 Gavialis gangeticus | reverse complement strand
TCTTGGAGCTGCGCTAATTAATGCCCCTCCCCCCACGCACCCCCATGCCTCCTGGAGCATGTGTATAAATGCCCTTAAGTCTAAGAGTGCTTCAGAGAGAAAAGAGCTTTAGGCTTGAGCCCCAGTGTTGCTGCAACCCAAATCACTTGGCTGATGCCTCTGGTAATGTGCATAACACTATCATCAAATGCCTGGCTATGGCTAAGAATAAGAAGACCAATTCTCATGATACACCTTGCCAATAACCAGGCCAGGATTAATGTAGAAAGTACTGAGCCATGCCTGTTGGGTAATGACTCAGCAAAATACCGCACTTATACGTAACTCGGGAAACGGGTATTTGCAAGTTACACAGTGCTGTATCTTGTGGGAGGGATTCTTCTGGAACCCTGCAGTGACCATTTTACACCATGAAGCATGAGGTTTGATCACCACAGCTTGCATATTTACAGCCATCATTAATGATCATAAAATTACCCAGTACTGCAAAATTCCAGTTGTGCTATTAACCTCATTAATCTCCCCCAAAATAGGCTCTACAGACTAACTGCATTATAAGAAGCAATTCCTTTGCTTGGTTTTTATTTCAGTCTAGGCCTCTTGGTCATCTGTACCTTCCATTCTTTGGGATAGGGGGAAAGTAGAGAGTGATCAGCTTTTCCCATGACCGTCACCCTTATAAATATGCATAAGGAAATACCTCTCAGTCTTCTCCTTTGTATGCTAAACATTCCACATTTTTGCAAGCATTTGTTATATCAAAATCCTGTATTAAAGATAACTATCCTCATCTCCCTTTTCTGAACCTTTTCCAATGATTCAGTTTCAAGGAGCCTGGATTTTCAGCAAGAACTGGTGAAACAATCTGTACAGTGCTAAGACTTCTTCACAAGCATTTTGATGCATTTCCTTCTGTACTGCTTTGGAAGTGTAAAGCAGCACATGGAGTCTACACAAGTTGACTGATTTCTTTTTTGAAATGAATGTTGTCTGGGGTCCCAACACTTTAGAAAAGCTTTATCTATTCTCCGGGGGCGTCTACACACTCATTAATGCACAATAGTTACTGTGCATTAAGCTTAGTACTTGCATAACCAAGTACTAAATCAATAGGCAGTAACTGGTGCTACTACACAGTAGCGCCGGCACATGGGTTTTTACAGACATTAACTGTACAATAGCCTAATAGTACTGCACAGTAATGTAATAGCATGAGTTTTGCCCAGCATGCTACTGTGCACTGTTATTAGGTTATTGCACAGTTAGCACCTGGTGTAGACAAACCCTCTGTGACTTGCATTTATTTCTTACCTGTCTCTATGATTTCTTTCTCTCTCACAGCACAGACCAAGTAGGGGATTTTCAAACCAGTTAGTGCTGGATTCTCTCAGCCTGCTTTTGGAAATTGCAGGTACACTGGAAGTTTTAGCACTGTCAAAGTGTTTCCATTCCAGTGGGCCTTTTACAGCTACTTGCCATTTTTCAAGATGGAAATTATCCATGGTTTTTTTCTCAAAATATTTTGTGGAGAAAAAAAAAAAAAATCAGTAAAATGATCCGAGTGTAAAAAGTTTGTCATTATAAGGCATTTTCTATTATCTCATTTTGAACAGCCCCAGTGCTTCAGTGGCCAGAGTTAGAAGTCTGAAATCTGCCAAGGACACAGTGCTGCTTCACTGATGCTTCACCATTGCGTGCACAGGACTAATCTATTTGGATTTCTTCAAGTTTAAATTTTATGCCTGCAAACTGATTTTTTAATATAACAGATTTTTACATGCAACTTTTTCCCATTCCTCTGGTACAATGTATGCATACTTCAGCAGGGTAGACTTTCTTCTTTAATACTAAAGTTCACGTGAAATATGGTCTCTGGAGGGCAGCTGTGGAGTGCCTGATTTTATAGGACCTATTCATCTGCACAATGGATACTCAAAATTGTGCACTCAAGGAAGCAATGACTCACTGAGTGCACATTTTGTTAAGTACAGCGTATTCTATTATGGCCTAGAAAATAACTCCACAGGAATGGGATTGCTTTATGGGTTCTTTTCCTTTAAAAAGCTGAAGAAGAAATGTCTATGAAATTCCATATAGAAAATATTTTTTAAAACTTATTTAAAACTTTTAAAAATATATTTAAAATAAATAAATAAATATTATTTAAAATTTATTTGAAACAGCAAGCTTAAAATTGCTTGAGCAACCTTTACTTTGCCCCCTATATGGGTTACAATAGACCATATGTGGCCATATACTACAATCCAATGGAGTACTGTATTTTTCTTCTGCATGTGGATGCAGCATCTTCTGCTGCCATGCTCTGCTTTGTGTACGCTGCCAAACAGGTGATGAACTTGTTTCTATACAATATTGACAGTGAATGGGAAAAGCTCCTCCTGCATGGCCTTGCCTCATTTGCTGCGCATCCTAGAAGAGGCCCCTAATATGGACATGGAGTGTTTGAAAACTGCAAAGTGTTATTTGAAAAATGATGTAATTCTATAACTAAAGACTGTATTGTAATACAGTGGAGGCAGGATGAAGGTAACTTTAATTTGGGGATTCCTGACTTTTGGATAGGTTTTTTTTTGGAACCTGCACATTCTTTGAATTATCTGTATGAATCATTTATGATGTATATGATATGTGTATGACCCACAAATCTGCGTGCACAGATGTAATATACTAACGCAAACGGCACAGAGAAAGCGCTATGGCAAGAGTGCGTGAAGATTTTGAAGTGGTACAAAGAAGGTTATATTGGTTCACATTCATGGATGGCTTTAACTCAAGGCAGCACATAAGGCAATAAAGAGTAAGCAGAGACCAGTCAGATCTTAAGAGATGTGAAATTAACAATGATCATGGGGAAGTATAATTTTCCCCGTGCTAATGAAGACTAACCATGCCTGACTAACCTTGTTTCTTTTATGACCAGGTCACCAAGTCCTTGGATGCGGGCATTGTGGTGGAGGTTGTCTACCTCGACTTCAAGAAGGCTTTTGACACTGTTTCTCACCCCATTCTCACAAAAAAACTAGGTGACTGCAGCACTGATGCCTACACAGTCAGATGGGTGGCAAATTAGCTCAATGGTTGCACCCAGAGAGTGATGGTGGATGGGTTGTTTTCAACCTGGAGGGATGTGGGCAGTGGAGTTCCCTAGGGCTCAGTCCTCAGGCCTGTGCTATTCAACATCTTTATCAGTGACTTGCAGGTGGGCGTGGAAAGCACGCTGTCCAAATTTTCTGATGACACAAAGATGTGGGGAGAAGTGGGCACACTGAAGGGGAAAGACAGAATCCAGCTAGATCTAGACAGGTTACAGAGGTGGGCAGATGAGAATAGAATGGAATTCAATGCAGACATGTGCAAGGAGCTGCATCTAGGGCAGGGGTGGGCAAAATATGGCCTGCAGGCCGGATTCAGCCCACGATGCCATTCTATCTAGCCTACGGGGCCCCTAAAAAGATATAGAAAATAAATATTTTTCTGCCCTTGGTTCTAGTAAAAAATGACAGGAACCAAGGGCAGCAGGACCCAGGGGAAGCCTGGCAGCCTCCAACAATGCCAGCCCGGCCCTGCCCCCTAGCCAGAAGCCCCAGCTGGGGTTTCTGGGCTGGGAGCACATGGCTGCCCCGGTGCAGGAAGCTCAGGTAAGTGGTGGGTGGGGGGACCCTGGGCGAGGAATGAGTGTGGGAGGGTGGAGGGGAAGTGGCCCCTCCCCACCCCATGCCTGGTGCCCCACACTGCAGCTGCTTGCAGCCCACGTGGGGCTGCCTGTGCCTGCTTTGGACAGCCCCATGTGGGCTGTGAGCAGCTGCAGTGCATGGCACCGGGTGTGGGGCAGGGCTGCTTGCCGCCCCCCCACCCCATGCTCAGCTTTTCCCTGGGCTCCTTCCCTGCACAGAGAAAAGGAAGAAGCTGGTGCTGAGCATGGGGAAAAGTGGCCCCTAGCCCGCCCCATGCCCGGCACCCTGCACTGCAGGCGCTTGCGGCCCGTGTGGGGCTGTCTGGAGCAGGTACAGGCAGCCCCAGGCAGGCTGCAAGTGGCTGCAGCGCAGGGCGCCGGCCATGGGGCAGGGAAGGGCTGCTTCCCCCCCCCCCGGCACTCAGCACCAGCTTGTAACCCGGCCCCACTGCCAGGCTGACAGTGGGGGCAGGTTACAAGCTGGTGTTGAGCACGGGGAAAAGTGGCCCCTCGTCCACCCCATGGCCAGTGCCCCACACTGCAGCCACCTGCAGCCCACACGAGGCTGCCTGTGCCTGCTCTAGACAGTCCCACATGGGCTGCGAGCGTCTGCAGCAGGGAGCGCCGGCCATGGGGCGGGCTAGGGGCCACTTTTCCCCATGCTCAGCACCAGCTTCTTCCTTGCCGGCAAGCAGGGGGTCGGGGCTGTGCGCTGCCCCCTACCTGCACTGTGAGGATGGGGGGCACTGGGTGTAAGTGGGCAGGGAGCCAGTGAGAGCACAGGGTCTGCACCGGTGTCCTGGGACTAGTGCTGGTGGGGCCAAGATCAGGGTGGCAGGAATGCGGGGTCCCAGCTGGAAGGGGGTGTGTGGAGCTGGGCCAGCTCCCCCCTCCCTGATGGTGCAACCCAGCCTGGCTCCACTGACCCCTGCCAGCCTGTGCCCCACTCTGGGCCCCACTGGTGCTGGCCCTGGGACACTGGTCATTGGGACACTGGTCCCAAGATGGTGACCAGGGGGTGGGGCACCTGTCAAGGGACAGGGCTACCCATGCGGCCCTCGACAGCCTGCCAAAACTGGGTAAGCGGCCTTCTGCCCAAAATAATTGCCCACCTCTGATCTAGGGAGAAGGAACCAGCAACATACCTATACGCTGGGGAGCACCCTTGTCAACATGGTGGCAGAAAGGGATCTTGGAGTCACTGTTGACTCCACAATGGACATGAGCTGCTAATACGAGGAAGCGGTCAGTAAGGCTAACTGCACCTTGTCATGCATCTACAGATGCATCTCAAGCAGGTCCAGGGTGGTGATCCTTCCCCTCTGTGCAGCGCTGGTCAGGCTGCAGGTGGAGTACTGCATCCAGTTCTGGGCGCTGTACTTCAAGAGGGATGTGGCTAACCTTGAGAGGGCCCAGAGGAGGGCCACTCGCATGGTCAGGGGGCAGCAGGCCAGGCCCTATGAAGATAAACTAAAGGTCCTGAATCTATTCAGCCTCCACAAGAGAAGACTGAGAGGGGATCTGGTAGCTGTCTATAAACTCACCAAGGGTGGACCAGCAGAAAATAGG
>NW_017729025.1:91161310-91162066 GCF_001723915.1 Gavialis gangeticus | reverse complement strand
GTGAGGCTCTGTTCCCCCGGGCACCACCTGGGATAACAAGGAATAATGGCCACAAATTGAGTGAGAGCAGATTCAGGCTTGATATCAGGAGGCATTACTTTACAGTTAGGGTTGCCAGGCTCTGGAATGGGCTCCCAAGGGAGGTGGTGCTCTCTCCTACCTTGGAGGTCTTCAAGAGGAGGTTGGATAAATATCTGGCTGGGGTATTATGATCCCAGCACTCCTTTCTGTCCAGGGCAGGGAGTTGGACTTGATGATCTGTTCAGGTCTCTTCCAACCCTAGAAACTATGAAACTATGAAGCCTAAAGATGCCCATCTTCAACTTCGGGTTCAACTTCAGGTGTGCCGCCCCCAGGGCCCTTCGGGGGTGGCACACCTGGGCCAAGGGTTAGCGAGGACTTAGTAAGGGAGCTTCTGGAGGGGCTGGACGTATTCAAGTCAGCCGCTCCAGATGATCTCCACCCTAGAGTTCTGAAGGAACTGGCCGAGGTCATTGCAGGTCCCCTGGCACGGCTTTACGAGCACTCGTGGTGCACTGGAGAGGTGCCGGAGGACTGGAAGAGGGCCAATGTGGTTCTGATCTTCAAAAAAGGGAGGAAGGAGGACCCGGGAAACTATAGGCCAGTTAGTCTTACCTCGATCCTAGGCAAGCTGTTTGAGAAAATAATTCTGGCACACATCCAGGAGGGGACAGCAGGGGACTGCATGCTTAGGGGCAATCAACACGGGTTCATCAGTGGCAGGTCCTGTCAGAC
>NW_017729025.1:91135057-91160859 GCF_001723915.1 Gavialis gangeticus | reverse complement strand
GCCACAGCAGGGGGTCGGACTAGATGATCTTCTCAGGTCCCTTCCGACCCTAGAAACTATGAAACTATGAAACTTCACTCCTTGTACTAGACAAAAGTTTGATGGCTGTACTCTTGACCCAACGTGGCTCCTTGGCTGGGTCATCATTTTAACTTTGTTCTTCCCATTTGCTGTTCTGAAGGTGCTGAGGTAAAGGGGTGGGGGACAAGTGGAAATCTACCTGTCCCAGGCTACTCTGATTCTCCTCCAGGCCCCGCCCCACTCTTCCCTGCCCTTTGGTGCTGCTGCTGTTCTTTCCAGCATCTTGATCCTAGAGAATGGCATCATCAAATAACTCAATCATTCCTGCTATATGGCTTGTTTGACTTTGTTTGCAAACCACAGACCTACTGATCAAAATGCTGCAAGAATATTGCTCTTTTTTTTTTCTTTTCTCAAAATCAAATGTATCCTGATCCTGATGGTTTACTAGCACCTACAGGGAAAAAAAGAACAACTTGAAAGCCCCTGCACCAGTACCAGAGCTGCAGAAACTGTACGCTATTTGCAGAAACACAAGCAGACAACCAAACACCCATTTAGGTTGTATGTAACAAGCTTTTTCCATCATAACCCAACATCTGCTTCTGAGTCATCCTGCAGTGAAATAA
This sequence comes from Gavialis gangeticus, assembly GCF_001723915.1. Taxonomy (NCBI): domain Eukaryota; kingdom Metazoa; phylum Chordata; order Crocodylia; family Gavialidae; genus Gavialis; species Gavialis gangeticus. The sequence goes on along the minus strand of NW_017729025.1, from coordinate 91,160,209 downwards.
TAACCTTTAACTGCACTCACTCAAATGCAGCCAAGACCAGTAGTGATCAGTAGTGACAACTGTTCAGTGGCCCACGTAAAACCAATTCAGTGGACATCTGCATAGTAAAATCACTTCCACAATAGTAACCTTACTGGAAGTATCAGAGGGTGCACCCAAGCATTCAGTGGGCAATGAAGACTAAGCAAACTCTTATTTCTAAATGTGGGTCTCTTCAGGACTGCATGGAGACACTCTAGCAATGAGAGGGCAAAAGGGAAGCTAGCAATGCTGCTTCTTGGGGTGCTTTTATCTTCTGGCTAGAGGTCTTAGTTCTCTAGGACAGCAGTCAGCAACTTCTTAAAGTGGAGGGCCAGAATAGCCTGGTTCGGGTAGTAGATGCGCTGGCACTTCAGACCTACTGCCATCACCACCACTACTTCTTCCTGGCATCTAGCTTCGAGAATGCTAGTAAAGCTCCCCAACACTGAAATGTCACTGAAGCCCCCAGGCTCCAGAGGCCAGATCCAGCTCATGGGACATATGTTGTCAATCCCTGCTCTAGGATGCATACAAAATAGTTTTCAAAATATATACTCTGACTTTCTGACAGTTAGTTGTTATGGCAATAACTGTGATATTAGCAGCGTAATGATCACTAGGATTCACTGGTGGATTGGGAAAACAGGGAGAAAAAAATTTAGACAAAAAAAGAAATATCCTGTTGAATGAACAGGGAAAAAAGGAAAGGGACAGGATAAAGGAATGCTTTGATCTCTTTTAAAGATATATTTTCAAGTGTTTCCTAAATTTAAAGCCCAATTGTAAGGCAGCAATTGGCTTCAAGAAAGTCAGTGAAATCTCTGAAGAAGCATAACTGAGAGCAAATCTTCTGAATTCCTGCTACAGATTGGATTGTTACCAAACCCTCGAGCTTCTACTTTTTTTGTTTAAAGAATCTTTGAATTTAGTAACAAATCAAGCAAACTGATGGCTTCCCCCTTTTGCTACAAGTTCTGCTGAAAGAAAAAACCCTCCCCTGGTTCTTCAGCAAAAGGTTGAGGGCAGAGTTATTATCCTGAGAAAAATCAATTTTGCTTTTCAAGACTTCTTTGAGATGCTTTATACTCCTGAGCATGACTTGGAGGGTTCAGATGTCAGAGTGCTTCTTCCAGCATCCTTCTGTTAGATGATTAATATCCCTAAGGTCTCCCAGGAGACTTGGTAATACAAGAATCCAACTGCATGTAGAGGGTACACTGAAGGCTTTACTGTTTACTGTTGGGCACTTCCTTTTGGTGCCCACCCAGTAAAATGGCAAGGGGAAACATAAGACTGGCACTATTGGAGGGGACTTCAGGAGACAGAAAATTATAAAACATATTTCTGGAGTGGTGGAGAGGGTGGGAAAAGGAGGAAGTGACACTGGAAATGACTGTAACTCTCGCCACAGGCTTGTTATCAGCTAAAAATATTTCATCTTGTACTTCATGAAGGAAGACCAAGGTGCCTATATTCCATCTATATGGATGGGGAATGTAAAGAGATAGAGAGACCAAGTTCTCATGGATTGGAATAGCCAGGAGCTGCCCTATGGCAGAACATATATAGATACTATGCAAAGCAGGTGTGTGGTATGCATAGACTTGGCCCTATTCACCTTCTGGTATAAGCAGATACAGTTCAATTAAGTTTGATTACTCATTTACAACAAGGCTGGGTTTGGCCCTGGGACACTGTTAGTCCCACAACAATTTTACTTGTGGCCTGATCTGAATTTGAACACACATCTCAGAAGGTGCAAGACTACTATATAATTTCAGCCAAGGCTACTGTATCTTTCAGGCCCAGGAATATTTTCAAAATCTTATTGATTCGTGTCCCAGGAGGTGGGAAGTGAAAAATTAAAGAAGGGGTAACACTGAAAGACTTTTAGGTGCAGTTTCTTGTAAGGACAGTGTGAGGAGACTTCCTGGTAAGGTACCTGATGGTTTTGGGGATGGGCGATGTGTTCTGGAATAACCTTTAAGTCACTGGTTTGAATCCAAGCTCAGGTTGGTAACTGTGAAGCTTTTACAATCTGATAGAGGCTTAGTAATGTATAAGAAAATAATTGGTGACCTCAGCTGGCTTCTCACTGGGTTAATGCTCATAATACAACCAGTTGGCACCTTTTGTAACATCTCACTGATAGGCCCAGGATTCACTAAATGAAAAGAAGATGTTGGCTTCTCCCTCTGATGAGGTGATTCCTTTAGTTTTGGGTTGAATCACAGCGTCAGGGTTGTAGCAGGGGAAGCTTGTACTGCCATCAGTCAAGCTATGTGAGTTCTGTAACCTTAGGGAGGACTGCAGTTTCCAGGGCAGCTTTCATACTCAATAAATAAGGGGAGGTTGAATTGCAGACACACTCTGTGCATTGATCAACTGTATTACAAAATGCATATTGCAATATTGTCATCCATATCTTAGCTGCAGCAAGCTTGACAGCTACCTCTTAGAAATGCATGGAGAGCCACGGAGATGGATAGGGAGAGAGACCGGAGCATAACAGCAGTCTGGGAAGACATCATGTAAATGTGAGAGGTGTGACAGGAGGATGCCAAGAGGAAAAGAGCAGGCAAGAGCAGGAGGCTCAGGAACATTTTGCTGCAAGAACACAGTGACAGTTTCTTGAAATTAATCAGGGCGGACTAAGGCACGAGAGGGATTTTCAGTGCAACAGCCCTGACACAACATTCACCTTAATGGAAAGAGAGAGATCTGAAGAGCACCTTGATCAACAGAGAGGCTTTCACTCACCAACCTTTGATTCTGCTGCATCTGGGGGAAGGGAGGACACTTTCTGTCCTTTGTCCCTCTCACTGACAGCTGTATCAGGGACAAGACATGCCTTTGACAGCTGGGGAGCTGAGAATGACAAAGGCCAGCCAAAAATCCTGCCTGGCAATCAAAAGCCTCCATCAAATGCCACTATATGAAGCTGGCACTGATGAACCATTCTGCAAAAATAACAACCCACACAAACCTTCACTCGGACTCAAGCTTTAACCTCCAAGGGCAACTCAGGCTTTGTGTCGCATCTCTACTTTGGGCTCTGGCAGCTTTATCCTGGGTCAGAATTGGGCTCTGAATGCTTTTAGTTTAGAAAAGATGAGCAAACTTTTCCTTCCTGTGTGCCTGGGTTCAGGCAAGGCCTGGAGGTACAAGCGCCAAAAATACTGTCACAGAGATATTTCTGGCCTGACAGGAAGCATCATAAATCTCCCAAGAGATCCCCTGCTCTTCTGAGATTTCCTGCCCAGATCAGCTAACCGGATACGTTTCACATTTACAATCAATTTCAGGTAAGGCTCCCCGTGCTATGCTGCCATGACACTTCCACATGAATAGCTGGGAGGGGGTAGGCATACCATCTCCATTCAAGAGTCAGAAGGGCCTGGCTGCAGCTGCTTCTCCTACTAGCTTCAAGACAAAGCTGGGATTCTGTCAGTGTTGCTCGTTTTTCCCTGAAGCAGTTCTGCTCTTTTAAATAGAGAGACCAATTTCTGCTGTAAAACCCCTGGATGCAGATTTTTCAGCCTGACATTTTAAGTCTGGGGTCCCCCAAGTGTGGGCCATAATGCTCCACAATGGCTGCTTTAGATACAGAGGTATCAGGGCTGACCTGATCAAGATGGAGCATGGCAAGTTCAGATCCATAGACCCATCACTCATAAAGCCATACCTGAGATATAGACAGCTGCTTTCTCTTCCATTTTAGCCAACAGGAATTGGACTCTGCAAGCTGTGAATATGGCCCTCAGCTGGTCACAGCTGAGAAACCTCCTCTTTAAATAGGTGTTTAATAACAACATCTCAAATAATAGAACTTGGGCATGGTGCGGGGAGATCCGCTCCAGAACATGAAGAATGAGACTTCCTGGGGAAAGCACCAGAAGATGAAGTGAAAAGACACTAATTGTCTCCTAGAAGCCTTTGTGCTCATGTCATTACTAAGTTCCCCGTCTGAGAAGTGGAGAAAATAATCTATGAAATCATTCCATTTGACAATGCATCTGCTTCAAGCATATACAACAACAGGACAGTTACTTGATTAATGTGCTGCAGAGTATTGAGTATCTCTGTGTCAAGACTCTCACTGGAAGGGTAGAGGCTGAGAGGATGCATCTGTGTGACTTCTGGATGAGAAATAAAACTGAACTCTACTGAACAGTGTGAGTGTCAAATACTGTATCTCCTTGAAACAACTACAAGTGGAAGGGGGGATTTACAGCAGGTAGGGAATGCTATTACTCAGTATGCAATGGGGCCAATATAGCAGGTAAACACCCCATATGCTAAAGAAGAATACCATGAGACCTTTAATAGCAACTTATCATGACTACAGTCTTAAACCCTTTAGCCTTAAGCAATTCCTAAGTCTCAGGACTTTCTGAGGTTCTCTACAGCACCCATTACCATGTTACCTAAATATTTCCTTCATCAAATCTAAGGCCATCTAGGAGCTTTGTGGTTCTCTCGCTGTAACCTTCTGAATTTCTGAGCAGGGGGGAAAGCAGAGATCAAGTTCTGCTCCAAAACCAACAGGTTCTAGCATCAGAGAAAAAGAAGAATTTCTAATGCTGCTAACCATCGTTTGTGTCCAAATTCATGCCCATCCACTTCCATATGACATGTCTTATTCCCACTCTTATCTTTTACCCCACCCAATATATATTGTACTAAATCCAGCTCCCTTCTCCAGTCATGCACAGGTTGATGACCTGTGTCTACACCTGGTTATTCCGCTTTCTGAGTGACATACCTCAAGGCCATAGTAATTCCACATATTCATTTCTAGTCAACATTAGTCCTGTTTAAGCTGAAGCCATCTCATTGCAAGCCTCTCATCTCATTCTCAACCCTTCTCTCTCCTTCTTCCTTAATATTTATCACTTTTAGCTTGTTTCCCCTCAAACTGCAAGAATGCAGCCACCCTGTTTTTCAAATGCTACAGGCCTGCAGAGAACAAGGCTGTTAGGGTTCACCTAGGACTGCCTAAGTCTACACTGGGCACATCTAGTCAAGATGTTTACTGTGGTGCTACCTAATTAGCTCTACAGCAAAGTCACCCCATCTACATGTGCAGCCCTATTAGGTTGCAGTAATCAATAAATGCCAGCGTAGGTTAGTACTTATATAGTATAAGTACAGCACTGTCTTGTGGCGGTGTTACTTACTGTGCAGCAATGCACGTGTAGACGCTGACAGGGTTGGCTGGGGCATGAGGGTGCTTCAATGCAGGGGCTGCCTACTGGCTAGCTCTGCACTGAAGCGCCCTCATGTCCCAGCCAGCCCCTCTGCAGCATGTTGAGCCAAGTCAGAGCAGCCCCGGCCTAGCAGGCTGATCCTCCCCAGACCCCTTGCCAGCCAGGGCTGCTCTGACCTGGCTCATCGTGCTGTGGTCCTGGGCACACATGAAGGCACTGTGCCCAAGAGCAATAAACTCTGGCACAGTATGTGCTAGAGTTTATTGCTCCATGCTAGTAGCACATGTAGATGCACCCACGGAGGGCCAAGCTAGTTCCTGGTGCCTCCCAAATAAGGGAGGTTCAGTCTACCTCACTTAGTCTCTGCATGAGTAGTCCCTCCTTATCTTCTGGCCCAAATCATCTTCGCTTTCACTATTCTTTGTCATTGTTGACACCACCACCATCCTCTTAGTCACTCAGGTCTATTAACTTTCATTTCTTCCTTTTCTTCCACACATGCAGTCCATGTCCAGTTCTACTGCTTCTTCCTCCAAATATTTCTAAAATTCCCTTTTTCCTTCTGTACATTCCATTAAACTCTTGCCTAAGCCCTCATTAACTTTATTACTCATCCCATACTGATTACTGTAGCAACCTCTGTGGCTTGTATAAATACCATTATCTTTTCTAATCCATACAAAATTCAGCAGCTGGGGTGGATCCAGGAAGGGTGCAGTGGTGAGGAGTGCACTGCAACATGCCCCTCCCCGCCCCCCCGGGCTTTCCACTGCATGCCAAAATCGGCTCTCTGGAAGGCATGCCAGCTGGCTCCAGTTTTCCATGATCCCAGATGTCTGGGGCCCCTGAAGAGTCTGGGCAGGAACTGAGGTTATACCATGGGGCAGAGGGGAATAGGGGACAAGGGATGGCTGGAGCCCCCAGGATAAAGGGGAGGGAGCAGGCACAGGATGAAGGGACCACTCATTGCTGCCACTATCTCCACCCAAACCTGGCAGCTGTTCCCCACAACTGGAGCTCCTCAGCTTATGGGGACACATGATGGGCTTGGCCAGGAAGCAGGGACAGGGAAGAGGGACCTGCCTGCTGCCCTGACTATAGCAGGCACAGGGGGAGTCTCAGAGCTGTTTCTGCCCTGCCCCAGCTAGGACTGTAGGGAGCAGATGCCTGGATGTTGGGCTTGGCCAGGCACGGCACAGGCAGTGAACAGGTCTCTCTTTCCTGTCCCCTGCCTGGCCCCACCCTCCAGAGTCCCCTGCCAACCTGGGGCCTCTAGCCATGCCTCATCCCCACCCCTCCAGCCTAAAGATGGTTGATGACATGTGCCACACTCCTTTTTTCTTAATCCTGGATCTGCCTATGTCAGCAGCTACAATCATCTTCCTTGCCATCATTTTGACTATGTCTCCACTCTATTGGAAACCTTCCACTGCCTCCTTTGTTTTCGGCTACACTAAATTTCAACTTCAGAGAGCCTTCAAAGCTTTGTTCCTCCCTGCTTACCTTCCCTTGTTTTCCACTTTATTACCTTGGTCTCCTCCACTCCTCTCCACCACCACGCTGGCCTTTTCTTCCTGGAATTGCCCTGTATTATGTTTGATGCTGCTCCTTACTGCTAAAATATATTTCCTAAACTAGCCAATAAGACCTTCCCTTTCTAAACTTCTCCTTAAGACTTATGTCTAAACTCTAAATGAAATTAGGCAACTGTTGATGGTTCAGGTGGGGGTTAGTGGGAGATACGTGGTAATTATTTAAAAAATACAGAAAGTCATTTCTAATCCCAGTCACCCTCCTTGTATTGGCCACTTCTATTCTTAGATTATGAACCCTTCCATGGGCAGATACAGGAGGGGGTACATGGCCAAACCCCACTTTGGCTGTTCAATGCATAAGCAATGACCTCCCTGAGCTCACTGGCTTGTCATCGTGGCTTCTGGCTGGAACTGATGCTTTGGCCTGTCTCCAGAACCCAGACAATGAAGGCTGCTGCCACTCACTCCCCTCTCCCCTACCAATTTTATCCTTTGCTGCTGAATTCAGTGGTAAGCAACAAGGTGAAAGGGCAGGGGGTGGGGGGGATGAGTGGCAGTGGCATTCACATCCTGAGTTTCTGGAGCTGTGTCAAAGTGACAGCTCTGGCTAGGACAGTGATTCTCAACCAGGGTGCTGTGGCACCCATTGGGGGCGGGGGGGGGTGTGTCTTGAGATCCTTTCAAGGGTGTGTCAGCATGCCAAACAATGTTAGCATTGTTGGGTGTGCAAACATGATTCAGTAGATAAACCCAAAGATTTCATATAGGAATCTACAGTGTTAAAAATATTTTGGCCTGTTGTGAGATAGCTAAATTTTTTACAATAGAAGAAATGTTCTATTTTCTATAGTCAAAAAACAAGGGAAAACAAAATGTTGGCGTTTTCTGAGGGGTTACTGAGGGGTGCCTTGAGCCTAAAAAGGTTGAGAACCACTGGATCAGGAGTTGTACTGACAAGTGAATGAGCTTAGGGACCTCACTTCACGTCATACAGCTGGGGTGGGGTGCAACTGCACCTCCTGCACCCCGATGGATTGTTTTGGAAGTAGAGCAATGCTTAGTGGTTGAAGCACAAGCCTATTTGTTGTGCAGTGAGAGGGGGCCTAAGCTCACCAGGAACTATAAGCCCCCCTCAGTGGCTAGGGGAGACCACTAGGTGCACAACAAGTGATTCCTTGGGACAACAAGTGACAAAACAGGAATAGGTGTGAAGGTTACAGGTTAACAACCAGGAAGCCAAGGAAGGACCCTGAAGAGAGAGCTCCAACCAGTATCCACTGCTTCTTGAAGGCATCTGTGAGCCACTGGACACTTCCCAGGCAAACTCTGCTCAGAGATGTGTATGGGCATGGGAAAAAAAGACAGCCCCACAATCACCCAGATCTCCTCTGGCCAGCATCTCCTTCCTGGCCTGATAAATGGACAGCTAAGGGCAGGAGAAGATCAGCCAGAAGGTCCTGGGATTTTGTAGGGCCACAGATGGGGTTGGAGCACAGGAAATGAAAGGTCTGTATCCATTATGGACTGCTGTCAGCATAGCTGTGGTGCCCAAGTCTCCTGCTGGGAATGCAGTTGGTGTATGGCAGCAGAAAGGAGTTTCCTGCCAACATAACTACACCACCTCCCTGGAGACAGCAGAAGCCCTCTTCTGTTGTCACAGCTATGTCTAGATGCATGGGGGGCAAGGGAACTGTTGGCATAGCTACATTGGCTAGGGGCATAATCTTTTCCCACCTCTGCCTGATCTAGCTAAACTGGCAAAATCTTGGAGTGTGGGCTGATCAGAGTCAGGAGACCTGGTGTTTATATCCGTCTCTGCTACTGATTCATTGCCTGATTTGGGGCAAATCACTTAACAGCTCTGTTAACAGCACTGCCTTCCCCACCTATTAAATAGGCATGATGCTTACTGATGTCCCAGGGGAGCTGTGGGATCCAGTTACTTTTTCCAAAGCACTTAAGATCCTCAGATGAAAGATGCTATAAAAGCACACAGCTTTCAAAGTGCAGCAAGGAAAAGGCATGCAAAGTAGATAAATGCTAATGGAGGCCGGGCAATGAAATGTTGGCTCATTCCATGTTGTTGCTTTGAGTGCAGACTTTATATCTACCACCTTATAGAATTGTCCAAAATAAGGGTTGGAAGGGACCTTGGGAGGTCATCTAATCCAACCCCCTGCTCAAAGCAGGACCATCCCCAACTAGATCATTCCAGACAGGGCTTTGTCAACCTGGGCCTTAAAAGCCTCCATGGATTGAGATGCCACCACTCATCTAGGTATCCTGTTCCAGTGCTTCACTACCCTCCCAGTGAGAAAGTTTTTTCTAATAGTCAGCCTAAATTTCCCTTGCTACAACTTGAGACCATTGCTCTTTGCTGTGTTATCTGCCACCACTGAGAACGGTGGTGCACTGTTCTCTCCTGACATCGGCCTTGTACCTTCCCTCCTGACACCAAGCACAGCTACACCGAGACAACTGCTCCTATCGTATTGTCACCCTCCCTTCTGCCTCTCCCCCCTCGTCCCCCCACCATTACAAGGCAATAATAACTATCTCTGGGGCATATTCCTCTCCCTCCCGAATGCCCCTTAATGCCATGCTAGAAGCATGAAGTGGTCTTAAAGAGGATAGAAAGAATCCCCAGGGACCCCTTCAAGAGCACAGGTAGCCTACATGGCTCTCAATCACCCCCTCCTTAATAATACCTGATGCAAGAAAGTGGGTGGGAAAGGGGTGGCTTGGGGCTTGACTACACTGGCCCTGTGCCAGGCCTAGAGCGCTGCCATGAGTGGGTGCCTGAGCTGCATACATGCTCTCACGCCACGAGTAACAACTGAAAGGAAAGCACTGCAGCCATCTTGGAGTGGTTCTAAATGCACTACTCTTAGATCGTCTCTCTGAGTCATGCTTACTGGTATGCCATGCCAAGTGCCCACTTTTTTATGGGATATGGCATGGGGAAAGAGGAACTGAGTGGGTGGAGTATGTTTCACAGGGGTTTCAGGCATGTGCAGAAAAGGCGCGTCTTCTTCTTGGCTACACCTTCTGTGCTGTCTGTCCACATATCTGAAACGATTCACGCATCTCTTTACAGGGAAGAAGGAAAGAGGTAGAGTCCCAGGGCGAAGGACCACAAATATCAGTCTCTCTGCAGGCCCAGGTTATATGGAGCAGGAAAATATTCCCTGAGAAGTCATCTATTTCTCTAGCTCCTTTACGTGTTGTAAATCACATGGGTCTGTTGTGTCACAGGATGGAAACAGGCAGTCTTGCCTAAAATACTATGCTCCACCCCCCTCTGCTGACGTATGTGTATAGCTGCGTTTTGGGGAGCAGGGAACTTTGGCACCTAACCTGGCTGGCTGCAGAGAGACTGCTGATGTCATGCCAGGCTTCAGCAGGGGGTAAAAGAAGGAAACTTTGACACAAAAGCCATGTCCTTTTGTGTATTCTGCTTGTAATCTTGACTAATTAGTAATTTGGCCCGGGTTCCAATTAGAGCTACTGGGAAATGCTTTAGCAGCTGGAACACAGTAATTAAAAGGGACATCATTGAGACTGAAACCATATATATATATATATATATAAAAAAAGAAGTCTTTATTTGTGTTATAAGTCCTTAAAACATTAAGGGTGAAAGATCTGTAATGATCTTTATCTATTTTTCTCCAGTTATCCTATGATAATTGATATTGTTTGGACAGTAAAACTAACCTGGTCAGTCTCACTTTCCACTTATAGTCAGCTTCATTTTTCAGTTTCCATGCACCTCATGCCATAGCGCTATGTGAAGGTACTGTATTGCCTCAAGTTCGCGTGGGAGGCAGCTCTCATTTCTCACTGCCTTGCACCTTGTACAGTCTTTTACAACTGTGCCGAGGAGGTGTAAAGTGCTACCAAATCAGGATAGAATTTCACGCCCACTTTGTGCAGGTGTAAATAACTATGCAAGATGAATGGCAGTGAAAAAATCAGGCCTGTTATGTTACCAGACAGGCCAACCAGCTCATTAACCCCCTTTTCTTGCTGAGAATCTTTCAAGGTGACGTAGAGCACCTAACTACAGTATTTAGGACAGCAAGAGAGATGCAAGACTCCCTCACATGTCAGCCACGAGTCAGCATCCAAGGTATTAAATGGCAGATGTCACCAAGGCTACGCTGAAGACTTGGCAGGGCTGCACAGGGCATGCTGGGAGAGCACAAGAAAGTGTCCTCTGCATTTACTAGGCTCATGGAGGTCCTGCCAGGTAAGCACATTTCTGAACCGTTCTATTTATATTCCACTTTGTTCAAACTTGATGAAATTCTCCGCGATAGAAGGTTCTTTCACCATGACAGCCTTAGGGACTGGGCTTAAACACTTCTGCAAAGGCAGGAAGAACAATTCTTAATCACCCTCTCCCACAGCAAAACCCATCATTTTGACTGGCTAAGCAGAGCCAGGTAAGTGGACTTGTATTATGCAAGCTGTTGTGGCCACATTCAGCATCTTTTCCTCCCTTGACATTTTTCAACTCCTGTTTTCAGCATAAATCTTTTCAGTCCTGTGCCTAATTTCTGTTTCCATTTGTCATTCTAAAAATAAGCCCATTTCAATGGCCCAATGCTTGCCTCAATTCAAAGCACTGGCGGTGCGCTTGTCTGTCCTGCCCATTATCTGTGGCACATTGTCATGGTTGGTTTCTTTATATGGTGCTTTGTGCATGTGGTATGCAAGAGGGCTCAGAGAGGATATTTTAGTGGACTTCCCTGGAAAACTGCTTGCAAGTGCAGGGGACTAGACTCAGTGGCCCAGGAGACCCCTTCCACCCCATGTTTCTGTGCTCATGAGAAGTTCTAGCCTGTCAGCTCTGAAGACTTAAGTCCTCTGAACACCCAGGGAAGAGGGACAGCTGCAGGAGGCTATTGCAGCTTACTAACTGGCCCCAATCCTAACCAATAGAGAATACATCTATGGAAAGCAGGGCAGTTTGCCCTCTCCAGCCCACACATCTCTGCTGAGCATTTCAGCTAGTGACAATTTAATGTCAGCACTTGTCACCAACAGACAGGACTGCAAGCCTCAACTCATTGCAGAGCCCATGAAACAATCAAACAAAAAATGACTACTATTGACCTGGTCCAGATATGATCCTGTGGCCTGGAAGTGAAAGGCCTTATAAGCCCTTCCTGTGCCCTGTTTTCTTACATGCCCTTCTTCCTATAATATTTGTTGAACTCTACAAACATACATATCTCTTATATAAAGGTGTTAAAAAATAGCCTTGTTAAAAAACAGCCTTGTTATAACAGTTTTTATCCAGCTCAGAATTTAAGGGAAAAGTAGGGAAGAGGGTGGCAGAATTTGTCCCTTAGTTACAGCCTTCATGACCTCTAATTTCTACTTTCCATTTTAGCCTTACATATTACAGCAACAGGCTGTGATGTCAAAACCCATCATGGGTTGTGAAGCCTGATGAAATACTAGAGGTGCTTTTGTTTCTTTGAAAATATGGACCTAGAAACCCAGTAAAGTGAGTGGAAATCCCTTGGAATTTAGATGGAGGACTACACTACCTCAAAATACTTTTGGGTGCCTTGCATTCATGAAGAAAGCACTTAACTGGAAATGAACTTCAGGCCCCACCTGGCAATCCCACCGAATCATTCCTGGCTCCTATCCAGTCTGCCTTCTTGTCTGGTTTTAGCAGCATAGTGCTTCAAGCTGTCTACCCTGGTTTTAGGCTTTTAGCTGAAGGCATGGAGATTTGGAAGCTATATTTAGATGTCTTCTCTATTCTTTAGCAACACAGTGTTGCTATGGAGATGTTGGCAAGGACAAGAAGGTGGGGATGAAATGGGAGAGGAAGGTTAGGGAAGGAGAGTGGGAGAGGAAGGTTAGGGATGAGGATAACCATGATCCTAACAGTTGCCTGAGAGTTTGTGTTTTCACATGATAAAAGGATAGAAACCAGAGATGGGAAAGACCTTTTTGGTCACTGAAGGCATCCCCTCTGCCACTACAGAATTGTTTGAACAATTCAATGCTTCAAGCTGGTTTTGAAGGACCTAAAATAACAGGTCTTCCCCAACTTCACTTGGGAGACTATTCCACAGCCCAACAATTAGATTTTCAATTAATATGCCACAAAGTCCTGTTAAGGGTACCATAGGGTGCTGCACAAGATTGGCACTGTTAAGTGTGCAAACACCTACACGTAATTCACACGATAAACCCAGAGATTTCAAATAGGAATCCACGGTGTCATCAAAAACAGGGTCTTTCTGAGTTTTTTTTGCAACAGAAGAATTGCTCTATTATTTTTCTGTAGTCAGAAAACTAAGTACTGGCATTTTCCAAGGGGTGCCTTGAGTCTAAGAAGTGTGGGGTTGAGTTTAAACACTGGTTTAATACTGCCCACTGTCAGGAACCATTTGCTGTTAGTCAGGCTAAATCATCCATCTCAGGAGTCCAGTGTGTGCCAGTTACTATCCCTTACCCTCACTGGTGTTTAAATTCTCCACATAACTGTAGAGAGCTACATGCTCAACCATTCTCACCCCCTGCCATTAGTTGCTGCTGATACAATTCTGTTATTTCTTTTAAACTTTGATAGCTATTCTAGCTCCTGTACCAGTTTGGCTGCTGTTCTCCAAATTCCCCTTTTTTCCCCAAAATCTTTCTGTTATTGAGGTGCCCAGAAATGAACTCAGAATATTAGGTGTGGTGACACCAGAGACATACTACCTATCACCTTCCTTGCTCTGCAAAGTCATGTTTCTGGATACAAAGCCCCAAATCATACTGGCTTATATTGCTGCCATATTACATTGCAAGGTTATATTGATCCCGCTCCAGCTGTTCAGTCGGGGAGATAGGAAGGGAAAATTACTTTATCAAACTTTGACAGAAGAAGGCCTTTACAATTCAACTCAATTCAGCCAAAGACCTGATGAACAGGAAATGGAGCTCAGGAAAGGTGGGGGGAGTAAACCCTTGAGAATACTTCCTGTGAATAATTTCTCACAAGATCAATTGTAGATTAAGTGAGCACCAAGTCTCCATACATCCTGGGTCCAGATAAGGTACCTAAAAAATAAGGATTTGGATTCAAACTGTCCATGTTCCTATTAATTCTGATGGGGAGCAGGGAAAAGAAAAAAGTGAGAAAGGACAGGGAGAAAGGCCTCTGAAGATGGTTTATGATTTTCCTGGTTGGATTCTGTCATGGCTGAGGCAATGTTAAAACTGTGTCCTGCTAACAGAAAGCAAGTCAGAGCTAGAAAGATCAGGACAGACCCTATGGTGCCAATCAACGTGCTGTAAGAGTTGCGGTGTCACAACCTTTTCCGCTCTGGTTAAAACTTGTTCCTGGCTCCTCCACATCACATAGTCTCCACAGAAAATGAAGAAAAAGCAAGAGAGGTGAACAAAGGGGCTTTTCATATACAAAAGAAGCAGAGGTGCCCACAGATGGCTTGAAAAATGGCCGAATACATTCTAAGATTATCAACACTTGCAGCTCCGTAAACATACATGAAACAGAAGAGGAAAAATAAAGGCCATACAATTATTCCTTTAATACAGGGGTGGCCGACCGGAGCCTGAGAAGAAGCCAGAATTTAGCAATGTACATTGCCAAAGAGCCACCATAATATGTCATATGCGAGCAGTCATGTCATGTGATGTGACGTAACGGCTATGGAAGCTGGTCACCATGTGCTTGTGCAAAGATTCAAGGAGATGCATACTCACTTCTGAAGTGGCACATGTGACTCCAGAGTCGCCAGTTGGTCACCCCTGCTTTACTACTTTATTTGGAAAATGTTGTGTATATTGCTAAATCAATTCTACAATGGGTAGGAACCTACTTAATCTGCAATACCGTGGAAACCACAAAATCCACAATTATCTGCAAAATCAACTTAAACAACTTAATACAATAAAATGCTGGCGTCCCTTGCTGTGTTGAAGCCTGCTTGGGAGGGGAAGACACTAGCTGGCACGGTAGCATGAAGGGGAGCCAGCAGCTGAGACGGCTGCCACCCCCGAGCTGCCCTCTCCCTCCCTCCCTTCCCCCGGGACCCCTCACCTAATCAGCAGTGAGGGGAGAAGGCCACCACGAAATGCCTGTGAAATCAGCTCTTCATGCCACAACCAAGCCATGAAAATTCCTTTGTCTGGCCGCGAATTAAGTAGGTCCCTAACAATGGGTAGAGAGGACCAAATCCCATGCATCCAGCCATGACCTGACAATGGTCACACTTCCAGCAGGGTCACTGCAGTTGCCATCTCTGGTTGTCTTTAAGAGAAGTCTGGACAAAAACCTCGATGAGCTCGTTTGAGCCCAATTACTTCCTGCCCATGGCAGGGGACTGGATTTGATGATCCTACAGGTCCCTCCTGGTCCTTCTTTCTATAATTTCTATGGCTCAGTAACAAACCTGTTGTTTCTGTTGTTTCTGATGACAAAAGAAACAGCAACAGCAGAAATCCTGCATACACAGGAAGATTTTGCATGACCAACAACATAAGCCTCTGCCACCGGACATAGAGGAAAATGCCTTTTGCCGGTATATTCAGTTGCTCTCCTGTCCTCTCTGGTAACGTCTCTCTCTCTCTCATTCTTTTTCTAACATACGCACACACATGCACACACACAATCTACTTTCCTCCCAGTGACACAATGCTAAACCCAATCATCTGAGTTTCACTAAATTCAATGCAACAGCTAAGCAGCAATCTGTAACAAATTAATGTGCTGCAAACAACCCTGTTCAGCTGCCGGTCAGGAATGAATCTGTTCTGCATGGCGCAGACTGAATGATATGTAATACTAACAGCTACATATTGACAAAGGGAATTGGGATTAGAATCCTACTTCCAAAACTGCAGGTCTCTGCCAGAAAACATCATCGCTAGGTACATAGGCAAAATGACACTTGGATGCACAAACCCATTCACATAAGGCCTATACATAACACCTCACTCCTTCTTATATGCAAAGCATTACCCAGTTGGCCAGCTTTATTATTATTTTCTTTTGCCCTTCTTCTGTATCACCCAGAATTGGTGAAGGGGACTCTGTCCAGTGATTTTATTTAGCATTCAGACCTCTTCCCTTTTTGTGCAGTACTTTTACCTGACAAAACATACAGGAAATGATACAGCTTCAGGTGGCTGCCACCTGCAGCTTAGCAACTTGTAGCAGACCAGCTATCTCAGAAGCTGAAAGAACTGGCCTGTTCCCTGGGGAGCTGCAATCTCTGCTGGTTTCACAGGGCTGGCCCTGTGGAGACTGAAGGGCAGCCAGGGTTAATGTTTCCAGAATCCTGAGCAAACCCAGTCTTTCTCTTGACTGCAATAAACACTTTCCAGTCATCTATAAACTGAGCAAAATTGATTTGGCCACAAGTATTTTTGCAGCAAAGGAAGACTGCGTTTTAAAGGGCTAACCACAGAGGCACAGTGCACGTTAGCAAAGTGGGTAAGGTATCTCACTACATGTGCAGAGGGTCCATTCATGCTCTGCTCTGGACGCACCCCTGTCGACCCACCCTGACTGTAATGGGTACCTAGTCATTCAGGCTGAGGAGTCAGAGGCAGCCAGACATGATGCTAATTCACATCACTCCTATGCTATCCTGATGGGCTGCTAAGCTCAGGATGGATCTTTGACCTTTTATCGAATCCCAGAGGCAGGTAAGTAAGTGCTCAGACCTTTCGTGGTTTCATGGAGTACTCACAAAAATGAAAGAAGTCAGGGACCCCCTCTGTGATTCACCTCATCTGTTCTTATTACAGCTTTAACGCAAGGACCAGTACAAGGGAGTAAGTGCCAGCCTGCCAAATACAGCATGTTAGCAGGGGTTTCTTCCAGGGAGGAATAAAGCAGGGTTGAACAGATCCACGAGACCACATCCTATACAACTTGCCCCTGCCAAAACTTGTTTTCTCACCTCATTCCTGTAAATTTCCCCCAACATTCCTCACTCCCACCTCTTCCCTCGCATGTGGCCTCTTGTCCCTGGAGAGTATTTTTGACAAACCACAGGATGTCATCCTCCCACTGTACTCAGCCTTGATGAGGAAGCAGCTGTACTACTGCATCCAATTCAGGGCTCCACAATTTAGGAAGGATATGCAAAAGCTTGAAAGAGTCCAGAGGAGAACCATGCGCATGATTAGAGGCCAAGAGAACAGGCCTTATGAAGAAAGACTGTGAGCTATGGGACTCTTCAGCCTGGAGAAGCGCAGGCTCAGGGGTGACTTGGTGGCAGCTTATAAGTACATGAGGGGTGTGCATCAGGATCTGGGGGAACGTCTGTTCACCAGAGCACCCCAAGGGATGACAAGGTCCGAAAGTCACAAACTCTTGCAAGACCGTTTTAGGCTGGACTTAAGGAAAACCTGCTTTACTGTCCAAACCCCCAAGGCCTGGAATAGACTCGCCCCAGAGGAGGTGCAGGGACCTACTCTGGACACTTTTAAGAAACAGCTGGATGCTTATCTTGCTGGGATCCTTTGACCTGAGCTGACTTCCTGCCCTTTGGGCAGGGGGCTGGACCCAAATGGTCTTACGAGGTCCCTTCCAACCCTAATGTCTCTGAAATCTATGAAAACGTTGTGTTAAATTGAGATATGTATCTATATATATAGATAGATATATAGATATATGTGTGTGACATCTAATGCGAGTGTGTGTGTATATAGATATATATAGATATACATAGCTATATATACACACACACACACACTGAGATAGATAGATAGATAGATAGATAGATAGATAGATAGATAGATAGATAGATAGATAGATAGATAGATAGATAGATATAGTGGTGTTTCATTTCGATTGCAGAAAAACATGGGAAGGGGGTTATAATCAGAGAATTTTGGCTGGGGGAGGTTAATCAGAGAACATGCATTTTTTAAACAGAGAAAACCAGGATCCCTGGTCATGAATGAGAGCCTTATGCTCTGTCTGCCAGCATCTGTTTGTCTTTATCAGTCAGAAGCTCTGTTGTTCTGGCTCTGTCCCTGTCTTTCTTTCCTTCCACCCATCTGTCTCCCCAGCTATTGGTTTAACCATCTTGAAAAAGCAGGCAAGTAAAGCGGAGGTGGAAAATTTAACGTGCCGTCTATGTAAAATAGCAATTGATCTGGAACCATCATTAACTAGTTACTAATGCTTCAACTGTATTTTTCATCAGAGGATTTTCCATGTGGGTAAATATTATCCCTGTTTTCAGATGAAGAGCCTCAAACACAGAGAGTATAAAAGACTTGTCCAAAGTTACCTACACCATTGGTAGTAGTCAGAAATAATACATAAAAATTGGATTCATCCCTGATCAAACCCACAACCCCCCTGCCTCCTCTTCACATCCTACCTCTGTCCTACTCAGAAACATCCCATGCACCTGGGGTTGCTGCATAAGTGGTGCAGTGCTGGCTCTATGCCTGGGTCTAGCAGCCTATTTCTGTCCCATGACCCATTTGCATCGGCCTAGCTCTGTATGGAGGCTGTGGGGAAACAACAAATCTAGCTCTAGGCCCTCCACTTCCCCACTCAATCCACTAGCCCACAGTTTGCCCACTGAGCATATATTAGAGCCAAGCAGAATGTCTGCAACCCAGTGCAAAACTCTACAAAGCTTACCAGCTTTTGAGTGCTATTCCAAAGTCAGGGATTGGCCCAGAATCACTAAAAAGATATTGAGTTTATGACAGAATCTAGGCTGAGTTAGTTTTCTTCTCAACTTGTGCAAGCCTTGCAATTTAGATGCGTAATCAGGGGATGATGGTTTGGGCAAAGTCCTACACTGAGCCTAGAGCTGGTATCCAGTTTGAACCTAATTTAGACTGAGGTACAACCCCCACAGAGATCATGAGCAAGAAGAGCATCCTCTGACTTCCTGCAAACTAAAACAGCTCTACTGTTGAGATGGATCTGTACCACAGAGTGTAAGCCTGGAAAAGCCCTTGAGCTTGGGCTTTGGGTACTGGGCTCTGGTTTGGCTAACTGCAGAGATGGACTGCAGATACAAAATTTGGCTCTGTCAAGGACATTTGGATCCAGGGATCTTATTCATGTCCCATTTCTAGGGTACAGGAGGAAGTTACAAATAATTTCCAACTGCAAAATATTTTTTTATAAATTGACTTTTCCTGCCAAGGCTGAAATTTAGGAGATTGTGTCTCCAAGCAAAAGCTAACGATATCTTCTCATCACCCCTTAAAAAAATCAAAACAGTAAGAGTACATGTCCCCAATACCCCAGGCAGCTTAAAATATGGCTCTGGTCTGACAAACTAACTATAAAGAATGGCATCATGGGGTTCTGTTTTTATTGTATCCTGGTGATTCCAGATTAAATTTTCTCAGTTTACAACAAAGACATGGCTTTTATTAGAGGCAAGAGTTATTGGTTTAGAGGCAAGCTGGGTGTTTTCCTCCTCACACATCAACACAAGTAATAACTGTTCTTCAGGATGAACTGTGCCCACGGGGACCCCCGTGAGTCCTATGGAAGGCTCATGTATTGCCAACGTGTAAATGAAGGAAGAATCTGGCCTATGCAGCCCGTCAGTGGTGATGATCATGAGATGGAAGAAACATGACTTGACTCTTAGAATCAGGCTATGATTGCAGGCCTGGCAGATATTAAAGCCAGTTTCTTTATTTGTAAATGAGCAAAGAAGATTTGGAATGATTGAGAGACAATGTCTAGAGATCCCTCAATGTCATGGTACAGGCTCTTTTCACAGCAGGCAGAGTCTTTAGATCCTTCAGTGCCTTTCATGCTCAAAGTTGATAAATAGGCTCAAAATCAGCCTTGGCATAAATGCAGTTACCCTGGGAATTAAACTGGCCTGTGGTGTTTGCCACCATATGCATCATGCTATCTAATCTGTTCTCTTCCTTTCAGGCATGTCCAAGTACTTAAAATTAAGGCAAAGTACCCTGTAATGTGCATGGCTCATTGTGTGTTGATATGCTGGCCATAGCTGGCCAAAGTAGGATAGGTGGAAAGAACTTCTTGACCTCCACAGATGATCAGCTTTTTCTGAATCACAGGATTTTATTGTCTTTGTGTACTGGTAACTGCAAAGGGTACCTGCTAGAAACTGATCTGATGGATGTAGCTAGAAGGGTTCAAGCACAGAAACCAAAGGATTAACCATTAAGAAACAGGGAACAAATGGCATCCACTTGTCCAACTCCTTAGTCACAAATCCAGCAATAAATAGAGATCATAAAAGAGCTGTAACTGGCCCGAGAGAATTCCACTGGTGGAACCACAGCACTGGTCTACTATAAATGGCTGATTAACAAGCTCTGATATAAGCATGGTCAGGAGCTGGTGGAAGCAGGCCAGTAGTGCATGGTATTACAGAGCTGCCGACCCAGAACGAGCTAACGCAAGTTTTGCCAGGGACCATTCTGATCCCTGAAACAGTCCAGAATTTGGAAGGCATATACATAAATTGGCTAAAAGTCACCTTTACTTTCCTTGATCTGTGCTTTCTCCTCCTGAAGGCACTGCAGAGTATCAGGCCCCATGAGCTCAAGGCATGCCACTTAGGAAAATGTTCACAACAGAGTGGCATGTTCTGTATTGCCACATGGGGACTGCCGCAGTATCAGCCAATGGTGAGGAAATTTGGAGTGGCAGGAGGTACAGAGACTGCAACAGAATTCCCTTTCTCTCGCTTCTCCATCTGAGACCTCTGGAGAACATCAGGATGAAAAATCACTCCTGTGGGAGGCACACGTGGCCCTGTACTCTCCCCTTGCAAAGGACAAGACAACATAGTACTCCAGACTGGGTCTCATTCTAGCTGAACTGTAATTTAAGGTTTTGGCATTCAACGCAGGCTGGCAGTCATCAATCATCTCTCCTGGATTAAGTGACATCCACTGCTGGGCTGGCTGAGCTCATGGAAAGGAAAAGCACTGAGACTCACAATAACCCAGCTGGGTGACTGACATGTGACAGGGACAGCTGTGGGTCTCTGGGCTGCAGGAGTTCCACGGGCTTCCAGTCCAACAAAGTTAGCCAAGTGCCAGCCACACAGGGCGACATGAAGGCAACGTTCCCGCTGGAACCTCCTTGCTCTCCCTCTCTCATTATGTAACTACCATGGGCTAAAAATACAACTTGCAGCCCTGATGCAGCCCAAGCTGAACAAGATGCAAATTTAATGAGGCTTCCATGGTAACGAGCTTCACTTTGCCAGAGAAGGGGGAGTAGAAGGGGGAGATTGTTTATGGGCAGGGATGCTCCCTGGCCAAAGCAGAATTTACAGGAAACCTGCACAGTAAAAAGCTGCTGTTGTCAGGGGGGTTTTAATAATTTTTTTTCAGCAATTCAGTTAACTGTGTGGGATTTTTAACAGGCAAACCTTGGTCTATTTTTATCACAAATATAAATATTTACTAGTCAATCTTAACTAAACTCAATCACACACACACAAATGTAAGACTAAGGGAGCTCATTTCAGCATACCAATTTTACAACACTCTTTCCAGTGAGAGCAACTATTTGCCAGATCTCACAAGCTGAGCAGTGCCCGTCCTGGCCAGTACTGAACTGGGAGACCCATTAGGAAAACTAAAGATCACGCAAGAAGTGGGACTGCTAAGTCAATAGGTGGTGCCCTCCTGAGCAAGTAAAAATGAGATGATGCCTCAGCATGGTGTGAAAGGCTGCAGTGGGCCTAGCTCTTAACGGAGACACAAAGCTGAGGCCATTATTTCTTGTTCTTGTTAATGATCTCACTGCATTTTTTTAAGAATTAAGGACATCAGCCCAGATATACTGGCCAAATTTCCAATTTGGAAGGAACGGCACTAAATAAACATCAGATTTAAAGGTACAATATTATTCTGAGACCAGTTAAGGGGGGTTACTCATTTTGGCATTTGTGGAATAATATTAAAGCCTTTGACCATACAGCACTTTTACTTCCAAGGAAAGTCTGAAAGAGCTAGAATTACATAGTCTGGAAAAGAAGACTGAGACAGGATATGATAACAGTTAAATACCTGAATAGTGGCTACATGGAGGATGAAGACAGATTATTCTTTCTGGCGGCAGGGGACAGGACAAGGAGCAATAGTCTTAAATTGCAGCAAGGGAAATTTAGGTGGAATATCAGGAAGCATTTCTTACTATAAGGGTGGTTTAAGCACTGGGACTGGCTACCCAGGGAGATCGTGGGATCTCCAACCTTGGATATTTTTCAGAGCGGGTTAGACAGACATTTGACTGAGATGGTTTGGTCAGTGATCATCCTGCCTCGGGCAGGTGGTTGGAGTTGACTTCCTGAGCTTCCTTCCAACCATACATTTTTATGCCTCTGTAAAACATAACATTCATTAATCCAGCCTAACAACGCTGGGAAGGAGGGCCATTAATATCACTGTCACTTCACAGATGGTGAAAATAAGGCAAATAGAAATTTAGGACCATTTGAATTCAGTGAGAGCTGTGGCTGTCCAGCTCTTCTGAAAAAACAAAGTGTCTTAAGTTTGGAACACAAGAATTTAGGCACTGAAAATCAGAGCCTGCTTTCAAAAATGTATCTTAAGTTACTTGCCCAACAAGCCAATGGCAAAGCCAGACATTCAACTGTTCTCAAAACTGGGCTTCTCTTATTTATAGAAGCTAAAAATCCTCCACTTCCTCTTTCTCCTGGCTTCACCACTCAGAACTGGATGCACCTATATTCTGAAAGATACGCTCAGTGGTGTGTGCTGTTTTACAAAAGGCTCCACGTCAGTGAGATGTTTCCTGTTTACGTGCAAATCCTTCTTGTCAAGGCTCCTTACCTTTAGATGCGTTAGATAAGCCTTAGCTGGGAGGCACTTTTCATCACTTGCTTTTCTAGTACATGCCAACATGCTCTGCTCTGAAAAGTCTGTGCAACACAACACAGAACTCTTCACAGACTTTAAGTAGAAGAATTGCTTCCTTTACGAATGAAAAGTACCCACTTTGGGGATGAAGTGTATTGTATTTAACAGCACACAGCAGCACCACACAATAGCTTAGCACACAACGTGAAGTACTGAAATTGTTGAGGGAATTTAAGAACACAAACCGAAATATTCCATGTACAAAATTTGCCTGTTACAGTTAGCTAACACTTCTATGCTCGCAAAAAAGGGAAATGGCCTATGTCTCATCTGAAAAATAGTGTCTTCAGCAGCCTCTATCTCCACAGCGAGGCAATCACTGAGCACCAAGTCCAAGGGAAGAGTGTCACTTACTAAATCACTTTCTGTGAGTTTTCTTCAGTTTTTCCCATCCAAATACAAAATCACAGGTTGCGGTAGTTGGGCTGTGGCCTTGTAACAATATCCATCAGTGGCTCATGCACAGCAGCTAATGACTCCTTCAAACTCCTGTTGCAAAGAACTGCTGTATTACGATGCAGGAACCGTTCTCTGATTCCACCAGGGTGTTAAGGCTGGCCCACCGCCTTACCCCTTTCTGTATATCTTCTGCACAGCAAGGCAATAAAAACAGAGATTAATTTCATATAATCCTGTTTCCCCAGGAAATTTTTGTTGGAAACACAGAGGTTAAATTCACTGGAGATTTTCCTCTTCTCCCTTTGGCAATTCCATTAAAAATAACTTTGACTTGAAATAGGCCTATCATCTTATACTGTACCATTATATAATTCCAAACCCAAATGCGTTATTCTACTAAGTACTAAAACACACGTGTAAAAACTCAAGGCTGCATTTGAACTGACCAGCTATCCCAGATGCCTTTTGCTGGAGCTCATGCTGTAGATCTTAAAGAAAGAGCTACTTTAGGTAGTCTGGATGGAACTTGGAAACACTCAAACCTATGCATGCCAAATCGGGCTGAGCAAGGAAAGTGGCCAGAGTCCCCAGGATTCCCCAAGCCAGGTCATGGTACTTGGACACAAAAGCATGGGTTGCAGGAAGGAAGAGTTTGCAGGCATCAGGCTCTTGTGCACATGGCAAAAGTGCTAGCTGCTATGGCAGCTTTTCTGAAGCTTGTTCTCTTAATAAAAAGGTGGTTTAGTTTTAGGAACATGGAATTTCTTTGTCTTATTGCCCAGCATGTGGTTCATGAAACAAAGACCGAGTCTGTATAGCATGCCATGACAACTCACAATGCACCCACTACAAGTTCCTTAATTTAACTTTGATTTCCTCCAGGGAAGATGCACAGAAGTGGGAGACACCAACCTAGCTCCTCCCTCTTGCTCTGTCACAAACTTCCACTGTGAGTCTGAGCAAGTCACTTTCCATTTATGGGTTACACCTTCCTAGTCTGTGAAATGGGGATCCAGCACCGCTCCCATCCACAAGGCTGCTGTAAGGATGAATTTGTTAAAATTTTCAGGGTGCTCAGATATACAGTGAAGAGAATCTCAGAAGTGAACCAGTCATTTGTGGCCATGTCTATTTAACACAAAGGTGTCATGAGGAGTGGCAGAGAACAGAACAAGCAGGGAGGGAGCCTTACCAGCTTCTTGAAACACTACTCGAGCATTTTTAACCTCAATAGTATCTTTGGTCAAATCAAAATTGATGCAAGCTAGAACACTTACTGCAGCCACATATTATCCATTATCGTTCCAAGACACTCCTAGTTCAGCTCATGGATTCCATCTCATTCCCTTTCATATGCCCTGAGATAATTAGACCTATCAGTACAGGATCACCGCCACACAGCCCATTTAATGTGGCTAGACAACAATTTACATGACAGTAGGAGACATGGTAAACAAATGTGATGCAAATATCAGAAAAACAAATCAAGAAACCAAATCAAAATGGGGGTAATCTATTGGCTTTTACAGAGTATTTGCTTAAACTTTTTTGTGGTCAATGAATATAAAAGAAAGGATCAAATAAAAATTGAGCGACAGCTTGTCCAAACTTGACGAAAGGGCAAGGGCAGTTTTTAGCTTGTCTACAGAATATCTAGGAGTTTCCCATATACCTTACAGGAGCAAGAAACTGGCTCTGGTTGACTCTTCCAGGGACACAAAAAACCCCCCAACATGTCAGGAAATGAAAGCGCACCAATTATGGCACCACAACTGCACCAGACCCACATGTGACGAAAAGGGGTGAGGACGCTGAGTTCTAGCCTGTAGTTCTGGGTGGGGGGACACTTGTGGGGGACTCAACATGAGGATATGTTGATGTAAATAGTTTCTGTAAAGCCAGATGTCTTTAAACCCTTTTCGCCCCAGGGCCAGATTGCAGTCTAGCCCTAACAGCAGGCCACGGAGATACTGTTTCATTGTACTTGTAAATGTTTTGTTGAAATGTAGCTGAGTAGGCTGGAGGAGGAGGTCCCGGGGAGGACAAAGAGAAGGTCCCAGTGAAGGATAGAGGGAATT
>NW_017729025.1:91129557-91130057 GCF_001723915.1 Gavialis gangeticus | reverse complement strand
TAAACCCTTCTCGCCCCAGGGCCAGATTGCAGTCTAGCCCTAACAGCAGGCCACGGAGATACTGTTTCATTGTACTTGTAAATGTTTTGTTGAAATGTAGCTGAGTAGGCTGGAGGAGGAGGTCCCGGGGAGGACAAAGAGAAGGTCCCAGTGAAGGATAGAGGGAATTGGAGTGGCGCAAAATTGTTTGTTCTGAAACAGTCTGTTGTGTTATTTAGGATGTCCACAGTTCTGACTGCCCCTGCCACCCTTTGAAGGAGAACGCCCCCCCTCCTTCCATCCATCCTGGAAGATGGCCAAAAAGAAAGACCACTTGGAGCTCACGGTGCTACCGATCGTTGGTGAAGCCAGAGACTGAGAAGAGCCAGGTGTCAAAGCCAGAGGCTTGTCCCTTGTGAAGCCACACCAGAGCTGGCTTCAGGGGATCCCTAGGTGGAGAGAAATCGAATACAGCTGCTTCTTGGGGAGTACCGAGGCAGAGCTCCCCCCCCCCCCCCAAA
>NW_017729025.1:91124343-91129345 GCF_001723915.1 Gavialis gangeticus | reverse complement strand
TCGGGGGAGAAAAATCGAATACCGCGTCTTTTTGGGGGGTACCGGGGCAGGGCCCCCCCCCCCCCCCAAAACAGTGTTGATCCTGTGACACCAGTGCCATATTAAACAGTACGGGGCTGAAGTGGGAGTAGTGTCCACACAACAACCAGATAAAACTTGGTAAACAGTATTAATTTCCTCAGATCCTCCTTCCCCAACCTTTTGTTGGCTTTTATAGACTGACTAGAAACATAGCTTCTTTAAAATAAATACAAATATGAGAACTCATCTAGATGAGGGCATCTGTTCAGCCCAAAAGCAGATCCTCCAAGGCTTTTTAAGAGGGCTCAGCCAGACGGGTTGCTCTGTCTCCTTACTGAGATGCAGATGGTTTTGACAGCTTACGTTTCAGCAAGCAACTCAGAGCCTTGCATGTCTGCTGACTTTTCCCCCTTATAGCCTTTCAATCACATCCTTCCCTCCTGCCTTTTGCAGATTTCTCCCTTAGGGCGGCTCCTGGAGATACAGATACAACCTTCTCTTATTGCTGGCCGTTTCCAATACCTTCACCCCACTATCAGTAGCATCCTGGAGAAAAGGCCTTGAGGTCCTCCAAATTGACAGCTACAGAAGAAACCAACAAGACAAGAGGAAACAGCAAGGAGTGCGGCTTCTGGTTACACCTGGCATACATCTATTTGTAGGGAGGATGAAGTTTACAAGACAAGACAAGCTCAGGCTGCCATGCACCTTTCCTCTGCACCTACAACAGAGGAGTACATGGCATGCTGTAATGGCAGAGACTCACTGCACATACTCAGATTATACATTAGGGAGGTACTGGCCTCTGTAGTCCATCCAGGACCCTGCTGCATCCCCACCTCTCATAAAAAGATGACCAGCACTTTTGTTAAGAAGAAAAGTTAACCCTGACTCTTTAGACATACATTTGCTATAAACTGTGAGTACTGCTGGCAAAATGTATGCGCATATTATGAATCTGAATCCAGTTGCCATGTCTAGCACACTATCTACTAACATGGGCCCATTACTTTAATATCTGGGAATTCTGCAAACATTAATGACTCAATCTATCCCTGTGACTTCATTATGAAGCAGGAAAAAGATGGGCAACTAAGGCACAGATTATGGATATCGGCACATAAATGACTAGAGTCAAGGAAGGGTGTGACATAACAGTATATCAGCTACTCTGCAGTAAATGACTTTGTGCATGCTTTTTCCCTGTGCTATGAGGCACTGAAAGGGGAGGAGGTAGAAAGATGAGCTACCTCATATTTACTATGGGGTAAGAGTGGGCACACAGGCAGTTAAAGTAGAGCAGCTGACACAGTTCATGGCCTAGCTCAGCAGTTCCCAAACTCTGACAAATCGAGCATCACCAATTTAAAATGATACAACCTTAAGTAACGCAAGCAAAGTTTTGTCATAGAAAGTAATTATAATAAATCTGTTCACGCGTACCACTAACAGGCTGTCTGCATACCACTGACAGCAGCGTACCAGAAACTGGGATCCACTTATTAACATCACTGACTTGTTCATGTGCCCATAGCCTAAGAAGCTGGCTAACGTCACAAAGGAATTCGGAAGCAGAACTGGGAACAGGATGTAGATCCCTACATCAAAACTCTTCTATCTTTTCAAGGAGGAACCTTCTGAGTTGACTGCATCCAGGTGATAACCCCAAGTTTGCTCCTGAAAACAAACAGCACCTCTATAGCAAAGGTGTCCATGGAGGTTAAATAACTGAGTGAGGTTAGTAGGTGGGCCTTTCTAACCTGCCAGTTAGGAATTACAGAACCTGGTGACATCTCATGGATGAACGGATAGCTCAAGCAAGTCCTTGAGCCTAGAAAGTCCGCTATGTCTTGGTACCATTTATAGGTTGTTTTCCTACCATTTATTCCTATTAACTGACAAAAAACCAAGGGACTGGGGACCTAACAGAGAGGAAAATGTGCTGGGTCTTAAGCATTTGCTTTGTTTGCTTTAGTTTGCTGAGAGTTTAAAAAAATATAGCACCCCAGGTGCAGAAAGCCTGATACATTGGCTCCAAAGGGAAGCCGGAGCTAGCTTACACCCTCCTTTATATTTTTTAAGAATAGGGTAGAGTTTGTAGAACAAGCCTTAAAGCAAGCTTCTACCATGGAGTGCTGAACACGTAGTTCAATCCTCATCCCATCCCACTGCACTGATAATGCACCTCAGTCCAAACAGATTGCATCCTAGCGAGACCAGTCCTCAGCTGTCTCCTTCAGCAGTGCCATTCAGTTCTGGCTTGCAATAGCTATTCTGTTATTTGAGCTTTGGTCCTCTCTGGAGAATAGACTGCCAATATTGTTGCAGTAGGAGATGTTTTGCTCACATGTAATATGTATTGGACAACACCACCACCCTTCATTTAGGAAAGCTGTAAATCAAGTAAGCTCCTTTATGAAATCAGAGAGCAGCGTCCTCCCAAACACAAGTCACTGCCTAAAACAAAGGCACTTGTGAGCAAAAGGGTCTTCCCCACCAGACAGGTGGAAAAAGACCAGAGAAGGTGAGGGAGTTGGCAAAAGGATGCCATTAGACACAGGCTGAACAAAGTGGTGGGAATGTGGCCCTGAGGGAAGGTCACACATTTAGAAAACTTTCAAGAGCTAGAAGGTGAGTGCTGACTGAAGAAGGGGCTTAGAACGGGGAGGTGAAGTGCCATCTCATGTTGCCTGATCCCAGCTTTGATCATCCTTTGCAATTAAGCAAGACTACATTAAAGAAACACCTGACTCTATTACATATTTCTCTTCTCAGCTAGGATAACCCACAATACCCTGAACTTTTGAGCTAGCTGCTCAAGTCAGAACAGGTTAACAGCTATCATAGAGGACAGTCCGGTTGTCCTCTGTCCTCTCTTGATGCCTTTATGTTTTCTATTTTTCTCTTCAAGATACATATGTATTCCTTAGTGGGGCTTCGTGTGTATGTTAACTAGGGTGCCCATCATAGAGGACATTCTGGTTTTCTGCTACTCTGTCCTCTGTCCTCTATTGATACAAAACTGGCCACCTTTATGTCCTCTAAGTCTATATATGAAACTTCCACTTTCGTATCAACAGAGGATAGAGTAGCAGAAAACCAGAATGTCCTCTATGATGGGCACCCTAGTTAACATACACACGAAGCCCCACTAAGGAATACATATGTATCTTGAAACTGAACAGGGACATTAACTGAGACTTGCAGGAGGTTGTGTGTTAAGCAGAGTAGGCCACGTTCACTTTTCCCTGCGCTGAAAAAAATAACATCCTTCAAGATTCTGCAGAAGCTGAACGTGGACAGATGAGAGAAACCCACCCTGAATACCGTATCTCTGACTGGAACAATCTCCTTTAGGTAATGGTGAAACTGGAAATGCTCTTAAATACATATGTCAGCAGGCTGATTCAGCCTTCAAAAGTAACTTGTTTGCAGCAAGGTCAGCCTGTTTCCCCTCCTGCCCCTGGTTCCCGGAGTAACAGGCTGCCAGGGTCTGTTGCAGGCTGTGGGTCTCAATTTACTGCTCTATCTGATACTACCTCTCACTACCCCTCCACCCCCCGCTTCCTATATCATATGCAGTATTACAAATGCGACTGCAGAGACAGGACTCCCTGGCTGCCTGACATTTTTATAGGTCCCTGCCAACCAGCCACTTCAGTTTAATTTAATTTTTGACATAGATAAATATATGCACATACGGACATACAGGCTCCTAATGTGCAACTTAGGTACTTCAGGGTGTATCTATGGTACACTCACTGACTGCATCTCATGTAAACCTACCTCCACTAGCTTAAAATGAGGTAGCTCAGGTATTGATTGTGATGCAGCTGTGACAGCACCTAACTCAATGCAGGCTGCAAAATCCACGTGAGAAGTTGAGTAAATAAATATTCATGCAGTGAGTCTACCCTGAGCTCCATGCTACCATGGCTATTTTAAAGTTTGATTAGTTTAACGCTAGCACAGGTCCATCCACATGAACTGCAGCCATAGTGTGGACATAACTTGAGTTAGAGGCTTGAATAGTTGTGTGCCACAGGTTTCCACATGAGATGAGGAGTAGGTTTGGCTCTCACTGGCTTCAGGAAATTAACCCACTTACTAGTCACATAACAGGTAGGAACCTGGGGCTGAGAGTTTTGGCCTGATGGCTAGAAAAACACAAATTATTTCTTCTGCCTAGTAACGTTACTGCAGTGGTATCCAACATTTTTCAGCCTGAAGCTAAACCTATTACTTCAAAAGCATAAAAGGATACATTCAGTGCATGTGGGAAGATCTTCTGCACTGCTCTACGCTCTTTGTAAGCAATGCACAGAACCCACCTCTAAGTCCCCTGAAGAAATGTCCTTTGTGTTAGAGAATAGATGGTTTTGGCGCCACTTGCTCTTTACCCACCACTGCAAGAAGCAGGGAGATGAGCTGGCTGAGGCATGCTGTATTCCAGCTGTCCCCAGCTGGCATATGGTCCCTAGGGGATGGTTGCCAGCTGGTGCTAGTTAAAGCAGCCCCGGTGTGCTCTAACCTGGTCTAAGACAGAAAATCAGGCTTCAGGGAAAGTGTTGGCAGGCAACTGGGAAGAGAAGCAACTGCAGTCCCCACCCCCACAGCCCATCCCTTCTCATACCAACTGGGCTTTAGTTTAAAAGTCAGATCCTGCTGCTTTGGGGACATATTTTCAATTCTTAATCAGAGAAAAATTTTCCTCCACACACTGCTGCCCTAAAGGATCACAAATCAGGCTCAAGAGCCACCATTTGGATGTCACAGCTTCACCAACTAACAGAAATATACAGGGAAAGGAAAATGCAAAGGGAAGAGACGAAGCTTTATGAGGACTTTTGCTCACAGATTTGAGAGATGATTCAGGATCAGAAACTATAAAGGTGCTAGAATAACTTGTCTTCATGCCACTGAGCAAACCAGGCAACACAGCTCATTATTAGTACTTTGACAATGCACTGCATTCTTGATC
>NW_017729025.1:91117662-91119343 GCF_001723915.1 Gavialis gangeticus | reverse complement strand
CCTAGCGAGACCAGTCCTCAGCTGTCTCCTTCAGCAGTGCCATTCAGTTCTGGCTTGCAATAGCTATTCTGTTATTTGAGCTTTGGTCCTCTCTGGAGAATAGACTGCCAATATTGTTGCAGTAGGAGATGTTTTGCTCACATGTAATATGTATTGGACAACACCACCACCCTTCATTTAGGAAAGCTGTAAATCAAGTAAGCTCCTTTATGAAATCAGAGAGCAGCGTCCTCCCAAACACAAGTCACTGCCTAAAACAAAGGCACTTGTGAGCAAAAGGGTCTTCCCCACTAGACAGGTGGAAAAAGACCAGAGAAGGTGAGGGAGTTGGCAAAAGGATGCCATTAGACACAGGCTGAACAAAGTGGTGGGAATGTGGCCCTGAGGGAAGGTCACACATTTAGAAAACTTTCAAGAGCTAGAAGGTGAGTGCTGACTGAAGAAGGGGCTTAGAACGGGGAGGTGAAGTGCCATCTCATGTTGCCTGATCCCAGCTTTGATCATCCTTTGCAATTAAGCAAGACTACATTAAAGAAACACCTGACTCTATTACATATTTCTCTTCTCAGCTAGGATAACCCACAATACCCTGAACTTTTGAGCTAGCTGCTCAAGTCAGAACAGGTTAACAGCTATCATAGAGGACAGTCCGGTTGTCCTCTGTCCTCTCTTGATGCCTTTATGTTTTCTATTTTTCTCTTCAAGATACATATGTATTCCTTAGTGGGGCTTCGTGTGTATGTTAACTAGGGTGCCCATCATAGAGGACATTCTGGTTTTCTGCTACTCTGTCCTCTGTCCTCTATTGATACAAAACTGGCCACCTTTATGTCCTCTAAGTCTATATATGAAACTTCCACTTTCGTATCAACAGAGGACAGAGTAGCAGAAAACCAGAATGTCCTCTATGATGGGCACCCTAGTTAACATACACACGAAGCCCCACTAAGGAATACATATGTATCTTGAAGAGAAAAATAGAAAACATAAAGGCATCAAGAGAGGACAGAGGACAACCGGACTGTCCTCTATGATAGCTGTTAACCTGTTCTGACTTGAGCAGCTAGCTCAAAAGTTCAGGGTATTGTGGGTTATCCTAGCTGAGAAGAGAAATATGTAATAGAGTCAGGTGTTTCTTTAATGTAGTCTTACTTAATTGCAAAGGATGATCAAAGCTGGGATCAGGCAACATGAGATGGCACTTCACCTCCCTGTTCTAAGCCCCTTCTTCAGTCAGCACTCACCTTCTAGCTCTTGAAAGTTTTCTAAATGTGTGACCTTCCCTCAGGGCCACATTCCCACCACTTTGTTCAGCCTGTGTCTAATGGCATCCTTTTGCCAACTCCCTCACCTTCTCTGGTCTTTTTCCACCTGTCTAGTGGGGAAGACCCTTTTGCTCACAAGTGCCTTTGTTTTAGGCAGTGACTTGTGTTTGGGAGGACGCTGCTCTCTGATTTCATAAAGGAGCTTACTTGATTTACAGCTTTCCTAAATGAAGGGTGGTGGTGTTGTCCAATACATATTACATGTGAGCAAAACATCTCCTACTGCAACAATATTGGCAGTCTATTCTCCAGAGAGGACCAAAGCTCAAATAACAGAATAGCTATTGCAAGCCAGAACTGAATGGCACTGCTGAAGGAGACAGCTGAGGACTGGTCTCGCTAGGATGCAATCTGTT
>NW_017729025.1:91101082-91112662 GCF_001723915.1 Gavialis gangeticus | reverse complement strand
ATTCTTAATCAGGGAAAAATTTTCCTCCACACACTGCTGCCCTAAAGGATCACAAATCAGGCTCAAGAGCCACCATTTGGATGTCACAGCTTCACCAACTAACAGAAATATACAGGGAAAGGAAAATGCAAAGGGAAGAGACGAAGCTTTATGAGGACTTTTGCTCACAGATTTGAGAGATGATTCAGGATCAGAAACTATAAAGGTGCTAGAATAACTTGTCTTCATGCCACTGAGCAAACCAGGCAACACAGCTCATTATTAGTACTTTGACAATGCACTGCATTCTTGATCTGGGCTGGACTCCTGTTACTCTGGCCTTGAAACCCCATTCCTATCCCCCCATTCTTGCCAACGCACTTCAATGCTGCCTATCTCCTGCTATCCTATTCCAGTAGGAACATTCTTGGAACAGAGAGGGTGAGCCTTCCCAGACTGGCAAGTGGTTTTGTGATGTCCACATGTGACAGCAAAGATCATTTGAAAATCCTTCACTTTCATCAGGTGCAAGCCCAGAGATGAAGTTAGTGGACTACTACTCTACCCAACACAAGGGCTAAATTCTAATTCCCCCACTAGACATCTAAGATGCAGCTGCCAGGAAAGTCCTTCTGTGCATGACCAGTTTGTGTAAGAACACATAATTTTCCTATACTGGTAATTCTCAACCAGAGGGTTATGAGATCTTTTGAAGGGTACCATGGGGTGCAAGGAGGGAAACACAGGTCCATCCCTCCCTTGTTGCTGCCCAGCCTCTTGTGCAAAGAGGCAAGTCATCTAATAAATCAATTAGGTTTTGAAATGGAGTGGTGCTCAATTTACCAAAGTTATGGAGAGTTCTTGGGGTCTAAAAAAGGTTAAGAACTACTGTCCTACCCTTTCAATAGGGAGCTAGCACACTGTTTGCACATCCCAGAGGTGCATCCTATTTCAGCCAGCAGAGCCACACAACTCTCTCATTCATTTCAGTGGGCAACAATTAGCTCCAGAGACAGATCTGCATTTACCCAGGAGGTAACATGTGACTCCCTATTCATTTCACACATTTTAACCTGTGCCCAGGCCTCCCTGACTGTGCAAGGCATACAAGTTTTAGCAGGATGTTTGGCCTGAGAAAATAGATGTTTATGCATACAGCAACATCTCCCTACCAAACAGCCTACTACTGCTCTATAACAGGTAGTTTAGTGGTTAGAGCATTTGCTCAGGATATAGGAGACCTGGGAGCTGCCCTCCAGATTCCCAGGGCTTGAACTCACAACTCCTGCATCCCCACAGAGTGCCCTAAACCCCAAGCCATATTACATATGTAGCTGTGAGAACCTCTTCCCCTGCTCCTCTTGAAGTTAGGGCTGACAAGGGAAAGTCATGAGGCAAGAGAAACAGCGGGCAAGAAGCAGCTTAACTCTGTGACCCAAGGAATAAGGCACCACCCTATGCAGGTGGGTACCTTGGATTCTGGTCCTTGCTCCCAAGGCTGTTTATCCATTTTACCCAATAGCTAGGTAATGCAAAAAGCACCACTGATGCTGATATACATCTGGGGTCATGCGACAGAGAGCTGTGGCACTATTTTGGATTGTGTTTTAGTAATAGCAGGCAGGATTACACCCAGCAGAGTCACCTCAATGCAAATGAAAGGGGATTCTGGACTGCAGTACACAGGATAATCAGAAAACAACTGATCACTAATATTTAGCGTGCCCTCTCCACCCTCCTATATAACCTAGATGTGTGGGGAGCACTCACAGGAGAAATGTGATGTCGGTGATGTCCCAGTGAGTTGGTGTCTCAGAGGGCAGGGTGGGCTAGCGACAGAAGGCTGAGAATGCTGTGTGCGCTTTCTTTTCCTGAAAGGAAAGGCAGAGACATTGAGGTCTGCTACCACCAATTCATCAGACTTTCCTGTCCTCTCTCCAAATACAGGCACATGGTCCTGCCCGTTACAGATCCTGGGTCACATCTGCCAATACACCTTCCCCACGTGAAGAAGTAGAGCAATAGGAATTGCCATAAGAAGGTTTTCTAAATAGTGCAGTCCCAGTTTCTATTCCAGCCCCAAAGGAAGACAGTTTCAAGCACATGGAGCACCAATGTGAAGAAGCCTGTTCTCCACCCCAAGGCTATTTATCCAGTTCTCCCAATGGGTCTGCAATGAAAAATGCATAGACAACACTGGAAGCAAACACTCACTTCCAGGACAACATCCATCTTTGCTTTTAATCTGGCTGTCCTGTAATCTAGCTTCAGCAGGAAGCTGTTCTCACTCCTGTCTACCCCCTAACTTGGATATTAGGTTGCAGTCTAGTGATATAGGATATGAAGGCTCAAATCCCCTTGGAGACGGTAGTTTTAGAGCATAGGTCTGCCACATCTTGGACAGTTACTTTAACCATGAGGCTACTGGACAGAAGGTGAAAGGAGGCAACATTTCTGGTTGCCCATAATTCTGGGGGTTCCATAGCACTTTTGTGCATCAGCAGAACAGTTGAATTGTGATGGATTTTAAATGGAGTTGGATGCCTACAGGTCAGTGTTGAATTGCTTCTGAGCATGCACAGCTGGACAAACTTGGTTACAGGATGCAAATGTGGCCATGTAATATGTTTAGGCATGTAAACACCGTCTTGGCTGTTACATAAAGTGAAACAGAATATTGCTACGTGATTTAGAGGCCTAAAAACTGTGCATAACAGGTGTTTGAGCAGTGAAATAGCATTCTGCTTTTACTTTCCTCATAAATATTAACTATTAGGCACCTAATTTACTTACACTTTATTAAGAAGGCAGTATCTGAAGAGTCACATGTAGCAAATACAAAAGGTGAAGCCTGTAAATAAGTCAGGCTCTGGACTGTCAAACAGTAAAAAAACAAAAAAACAAAACCATAACAAACTGGCTTTTCTGCTAAATTACAGATCCCAGAAATGCCAGGGATATTTGACAGAACCCATGCAAAAAAAAAATAAAAATCAACATGTCCATCCCTGGGTTTCCATCACTCCCAAAACCTCAGTACTCAGTCACCCTTTCTGCATATGTACCTCATAAACATAATGTGAGGAACAAGTCCATACATTGTAAGAAGCAACCATCTTTTAAAGGAGGTGAGCTCTTTAAGTCCATTTTTCTGGAGAAATGTACAGCTAGAAATTAGAAAAGAGACAGATACAATGGAGAACAGATGTCTGTCTTGGTGTACAAGAGCTCCTGTAACACTCTGTACCACTGAAGTATCCAGTTACGGGTACTCCTCATGTCCCGGTTAACCTTGTTTCACTATTATGTCACCAATCTACTAGAGAACATACTTGTTTAAAGTCGCGTGATGTACGGTTATAACGTTGTTTGGCCGCCACCTACTAGTAGGTAACTACTGTGACATAATTGGATTCGCTTAACATCGTTTTGCTTAAAGTCACATTTTTCAAGAACACAAGTACGATGTACAGCGAGGAGTAGCTGTACATGGTATTCGCTGTCCAAAGAGCTAAGGTATAGGAGGCAGCCTAGCACTATTATGACGAGGGTGAACATTGGTTCAGTCTTAAACCCTTTGCTCCCTGTTTCTCAACGAGGCATGGACTGCAAAAAGTCCTGTTTTTCAGTTCATTGGTGGACATGCATGTCAATCAGTTGTCCTTGCAATTCTATTGGCTGTGCCTAGAAGTAGGGCCTTGCACAGCCAGGAGGAGCAGGGTTCAGAGCCAGCCAGGGAGGGAGGTGGAGGATCCCAGGGGCTGGTTGCTCTGTGACTGTGTGAGGAGCCCTGGCTGCAGTACATATGCAGGCACAGTGAGGGCCGAGGTGCTACTTCATGCCTGAGCTCCCCGACCCTGGGCTGGGCATGTGCAGGTAGGCCGGGGCCCTGGGAACAACTGAGTTGCCAGGGCCAGGCAATTGGTCTACCCCCCACCCCGTGCTCCTCGACAGGAGATGATGGCTTTGAGAGCAGGCAGGTGGAGCAGCGCATCTGTATGTGCTGGAATGCTGGCGGGGCTGGGAGGAGGCGCTTGTCACCATCTTCGCACCCACAGAGCAGCCCAGTGAGTCTCTGGGGTGTCCTGCTGTGCAGGGAGGGGGAGCTTTGGGCAGAGAGGCCTCTGGGCTCCTGGCTCAGCTTATTAAGCCATTACTTCTTTTCTAGGACAGGCAAATCTGTCTGTCTTCTGGGGAAGGAAGGGGAGGTCCTGCCGCACAGCTGACTGCTGTGCCACAGTCATCCAACGCCTGCCAAACCCGCTCAGCCCAGCTCTGATGAGGATGTGGCCAGGGCAGATTCCCGGGTGCCCAGTGTCTGTGCTGAATACTGACAGAGAGGAGGTGAGATCCCTATGCAGCGTGCACCCCTGGCTCCCAAGCATGGACCTGGGCTGGAGTGACACTGGATCCCAGTGAGAGGAGGGGGTGCTCGAGCCTCACACCTGCTATGCCAGGGGTGGTCAATTATTTTGGCTGGAGGGTCGCTTAACAAGCTTTGGTGAGCTGTTGGGGGCAGCATGGGTAACCTGCCCCTTGACAGTTGCTCCGCACGTTGGTCACCATATTAGGACTGGAAGTCCTGCCCCCTAACCCCTGACCTTTGCCATTGAAAGTCCCTCCCCTTGCCCCTCCTCCCACCCTCTAAATACTCCTTTTGGTAGTGGGGGGTTGCTATCTTAGAAACAGTAAAAAAACAAATCATACACTAAAAGTCAAACACCTACTATAACATTTTAATTTTATTACAACAAATATTTTTGTCATGATTTGTTTGCATAGTCTATGTAGAGGTGATTGCATAATAATTAAAAAATAAAGTCTTATGCTTGTATGTATGGTGGGGGGTGTATGGTGGGGGTATGTGTATGGTGTGGAGGGGCACAGGGTATGTTGGGGTGTATGTATATATCAGTTGAGGTTGTGGGGGCAGGATGTGGGAGTGAGAAAGGGTGGGGGGTATGGGGATCTCCCACACACTCCTCTGCATATTGCAGACCCCGCTGCGGGCAGAAGCAGCAGGCAGGGTAGGGGGCTCCAGGTCACTACCACCCAGTGGGGTGTGACTCCAGCCACCACTGTGTGCCTGGGCTGTGCACTGTGGGCACCTGCACTTGCACCAAGGATGCCCCACCGTGGACTCCATGGGGAGGCAGGGGTAGGGCTCCCTCCACTCTCACTCTGCAGACCTGCACAGCAGGGGGCAGGGAAGGCAGCTCGCTCCAGTGCGGGGCTTCCTCCGATGCCAGTGTGAGAGCTGGACACCTACAGTGTGGAGCAGAGCTTCCAGGTAGGCTGCACTCCTTACCCCCACATGCAGAGCTGGCCACACCCGTGCCCTCCCAGGCACCAGTGCCTGCACCTGGTATGAGCACCCTGAGGTCCCCGGCTGCTGTTGCTCCTCCTGCAGGCAGCTGGGCTGCAGACCATGGGGAGAGTGTGTGAGGGGTCCCCATACTCCCCACCTTCCCTCACACCCATACCCTGGCCCAGCACACTCCACTGGACACAAGCCTCTGTGCTGCTCTTCACACTTTCACCCAGCTGCAGCTCCACAGCCCCCACCTCCACTGCTTCCCTACCTGCTGCCCAGAGCAAACTGGAAGTTGGGGGAAGTCAAGCAGGTTCCCATGGGGGCAGCTGCAGCAGGGGCAGAAGCAGCCCCATGCAGAAGCTGTTGCTGGCCCAGCTGGGTCCTTCCACCCATGAGGGTGGGAGCAAGGCACAATAGGATACGTTTCCTCACTCCCGCTGTCATGGGTGGAAGGACTGTGCAGGGTGCAATTTGCTCACGGGTGTCACGGGCCAAATGAAAGTGCCTGGCAAGCCATATTCAGCCCACAGGCTGTATTTTGCCTGCCCCTGTGCTGTGCCAGGTTCTCCATGACAATCAATGTCATTAAGAATGCAAAATAAAAGAGAATGTATATTTTATTATAAGAGACAGCAATAAGCCAAGGCCAGTGCCATCTTGCCAGTCATTTGTGGTGGCCCTACCCCTTGCTGCTAATTGGCCAAGGGGCCCAGTGGCCGCACCTTTCACTGCTGATTGGCTGAGGGGGCTGGTGGTCCCCGCCTCTCACAAAGGGGATCTACTGTATTCTGGGGAGGTGTCAGTGGTCACCCTACCTAAGACTAGACTGCTATGAAGACTCATACAAGCAGAGTACGCACAGCTTGGTGCTCTCTCTATGGCCAGGCACAAACATTCAGTTTCTACCAGGAGAACTGCCATTCTCCCAGTAGAAACCAAAAGTGTACAGAGGTTAAGGCTTTTTCTCCCAGAGCAAAAATGACTGCTCCAAAAGAAAAATAACCTGCGTATAACTACAGTTAAATTGCTGAATATCTATATACTTTTGTAGGTTGATAGGAAAGTAGGGCTAGAAGAGACCTCATAAGGTCATCTAGTCCAGCCCCCTGCTCAAGACAGAATCATCCCTGAGTAAACCATCCCAGCCAAGTGTATGTCTAATCTGCTTTTGAAAATTTTCTACATGGCTTGTTCCAATGCCTGACCACCCCCATAGTCAGAAATTTCCTCCTAATCTCCAATCTAATTTATTGCCACTACAGCTTGAGTCCATTGTTCCTACAGCCATTGTCTTCTACAGCCACATAAAAAAGTCAGCCTCCACTCTCTCTATAATCATCTGTCAGCCATTTAAAGACTTATCAAATCCCACCTCTATCTTCTTTTCTCTAGGCTACATAACCCTAGCTCTTTCAACCTTTCCTCATAAGTCTAGTCTCCCAGACCCCTGATCATTTCTGTTGCCTTGCGCTGGACTCTTTCCAAACTGTCCAGGTCCTTCTTGCAGTGTGGGGCCCAAAATTGGATACAGAACTCCAGGAGAGGTCTTAGCAATGCTGAATCACCTCCTCTGATTTGTAAGTGACACTCCAGAAGAATCACCTCCTCTGATATCCAAGTTACACTCCTGTTAATAGAAGCCAATACACCATTGCTATGTTTTGCACAAGAACAGACTGTTGGCTAATATTCAGCTTGTGATCCATTATAACCACTAAGTCCTTCTCTGCAGTACTGCAGCTTAGCCAGTCATTCCCCATTCTGTATTTGGGCATACAATCATTTCATCCTAAGTGCAGAACTTTGCACTTGTCCTTGTCAAATCTCATCTCATTGATTATGGGCCATTTCTCCTGTCTTTATATTCTTGCCCTCCAGAGTATCCACATTTCCACTCAACTTGGTGTCATCTGCAAATTTGCTAAGTGTACACTTAATCCCACTGTCCAAATAATTAGTGATGTTGAACAATACCAGGCCCAGGACAAACCTTCTGGGGAACTCCAGCTGATATCTCCTCCCAGCTACACATCCAGCCATTGAGAACTATTTGCTGAATACAATGCAGTTATGTATCCACCTTATAGTACTAGCCTATATTTTCTTAGCTTGTTAATGAGACTGTCATAGGAGAAAGTGTCAAAAGCCTGCCTAAACTCAAGGTATACCATGCCCACTGCTCTCCCTCATCCATAGAGCCTGTCATTTAATCATAAAAGGAAATCAGATTGGTTAGGCATGGGGACAAGCAGGATTGGAGCCAAGGGAAAGGCTCCCTGCCTTCCAAAGACAGGGGTCACCCTGGTCTTGAGAAGGTGTAAGGAGCAGCTGCTCTCACACCCCAAGGAAGTGAAGGAAGAAGCAGCCACCACTTCTAGAAGGTAAGGGGAGGAGCAAACACCACTCCCTGCCTCTTCCCAAACTTGGAAATCCTTGCTTTTGGGAAGAGGCAGGGGGCTTTGCCAGCTATTGCCAGCTTCCCCTTGCCACTCTACTGCCTAGCTGTGCAGCAGGGATATGATTTAAGAGGCAGTGTCCAGGAGCAGGGCTCTGGAAAAGTATCCCTGACCTAGGTCCCAGTGGCTCCTGCCTGTGGTCTTACTCCCTGGCTTTTGGCTCCCAGCCCCTCCTGCTCCCCTTTGCTGTCTGTGCCATCCAGGTAAACAGGAGCAGCACGAGGCAAGGTAAGCTGTTGTGCCCGGCCATAATGCTGAACCTTGCCACCGTGGCTGAATGATCTTTTCCTCTCAACCTGGAGGAGTGCAAGAACCAGGCCTATTTTCCTGTGAGAGAGAACTGGGAAGGTCCAACCACAGGCGAATGTTCCCCTCCTGCCATTCAGCTGGCTGGTGAGATGAGAGGACATTCTCCTGGGGCAGAAACCAGCCTTGGCTCTGTGGTAGCTGCTGCTTTTCAGCAGCTTCTAACTACTACTTAACAGTCTGGCCCCCTTCCAGGCAGCTGAGAGGACAGGATGTCAATTAATAGGCTCCCCTAAGGGTGGGGTTGGCTCAGGGAGCAGCCCTCTTGTGCCATGGGGTTGGAGGAACATCTGTTCAGTCCAGCTCCCCAGCTATTTTTCTGCTAGAAGAAATTTCTCCCAGTAGAAATGAACATCTGTATGCAGACTAGGTCTCATTCAAAGATCTGCAATAATCAGGCTGATGCCAAGGACTGCCTCTGACTCAGTACTAAATGTGATTTTTATGCAAGGTCATACATACTTAAACAACCCATGTATGCCCACCTCCTCCTCTTCAAGGTCACAGATCCTTTATTTGTTCAATTCCTACAGCTCCTGCTCCTCCTCTACTATTCCAGTGGTCTGCTCAGTTCTGTCACCTTGTGTGTCAGTAAGATTCTGAAAAGCCATTTAATTAGATAGGCATAGAACATGTGCTGGTCTCTCCTCTTCCAAGCTGATTCAGTAACCTCTCAACAGGGAAACAGGGACTAGTGATCAATTATTCCTTGACTGATGATTACACAAGCAACTAGAGATTATTAGCAGATTAAATAGAGCAACGTCAAATGCTCCATTCTAAAAAGGGCAATATGTCCTCCTTTTTATGAAAGCTGGAAAAAAAAACCTGAGTGAAGTCTAGTCCTATTCTCCTGAGATCCTGAACTAGAATGGCCAATGCTGAGTGGTAAAAGGATGCTAAATAATTCATTGATTTAAAGAACACAAAGACCTCGTTATTAAAAACCCATATGGCAGCCAGTGGTTCTTAAACTGTGGTCTGAGGGGCAGTGTTATCCCTCAGAGTATTTTTACATGGTCTGCAGAACTGCTTCTGTCACAATGGTGAAGCATCTGTCAGTTTTCAAGCACTGACACATGTTGTTCTTTTTTTCAGTTTCTTGAGACTTTTTTTGACCGAGCTAAGCAAAACTCAATCCCGTCTCTGTAGCAGGGATGGCTCTTTAATGGGTGCCTTTGATGGATGGGCTTGTTATGTAAATTCAGCCATAACAAAACTTGAGTACAAAAGTAAATCTGGAGGGGTAGAGTCTAGAATGGAAATAAATACTGCAAAACAATCTGGAATCATCAGAACTGGCAAATGAGAGATTTGCACCTAAACAACACAGACGCTTGCAGATACCAAAAGTAAACTGCACAATCAAAAGACATAACAAAGTAGTCTAATCAAGCAACCATACATGTCCCACTGAAAGAAGACTACTTTCATATGCTCCTGAACACTTTCTTAATATTCCAGTGGCCTCAGGGAAGTTGTGGGACCAGAAATAAGAAACTGGAGGAGAAGCAACAGCCAAAAGTGGCTAGCAGTGGTAAAATATTTGGAAAAAACCCCAAAACTTCACAGTAGGGCTGTGCAAAGCTTTGGTCACTGATTTGATTTGGCAGAGATTCAGCCCAATTCAGTGGCCGAATCTCTGAATCCGAATCAAATCAGGAGACCCATTAATGTTTCCAAATTGAATCAGAACCCTCCAAATCGATTTGGAAAGATTTGGAGATTTGGACATAGACACAGCTTTAAATGTTTTTTCTACATATCTCAAGGTACCAGGTGGTTCACGAATGCTGAGATGGTGGGGCGGATGGAGCATCCCACAGGAGTCTGGGGGGTCCCCAGTGCGCTTGGCAGCAGACCCAGAAGTGGACCAAAAGCACTTCCAGGTCTGCTGGGGAGTGATGCTCACCTGGCTTGGTGACTGGTGCCTCCTGGCTCTGGGGGGGCACTCGGGATCCCCCCACAGCTGATCGCTGAGCCAAGTGGGAGTGCAGGGGGGCCCCCCTGTGCACTCAGTGGTAGACCTGGAAGTGGACAGGAAGTACTTCCGATCCACTTCTGGGATCGCCACTGAGCTCTCGGGGGGGGCCTCCCCCACACACTCCTGTGGGATGCTCCATGCGCCCCACCATTGCAGTGTTCACAAGCTGCGCCTCGTACCTTGAGGTATGTAGAAAAAACATTTAAAGCTGTGTCTATGGATGAATCACTGATTCTCTGAATCAGCATCGAATCTTCAGATTCAGATTTGGATGAATCAAATTGGGGACAGTGATCCGAATCAACACATTAAATCACTGTCCCTGATTCGGGCCAAATCCAAATCGAATATGGCCCATTTTGCACACCCCTACTTCACAGAAATATTAACTAACTTGCACATGGTCACCCTAGCAAGTCAGCAGCAGAGCCAGAAATAGACTTGTAGCGTCCCTCCTGTCTAGTAAACAGAGAGGGGATTTTATATTGAGCATACCAGGCACTCACAGACACTAACTCTTCCTGGTTACCTAACCTACAAGTTGGAGGCTACCACACAATGTTTAAGTCTTGGTCCAAATGAAGCAATCCTGAACAGATTGTTGGCTACATGACAAAACCTCCCAATTCCTTCTGGTCTAATCACTAGATGTTTCTTTAGCCAAACTAGGTTACCCATTCTTAATTGTTGAGCTACAAAAAGAGAGGCTCAGAGTGGGAGTATTTTCATGATACGGAAGCTGTCAAGGGCTGCTGACGCACTGTACAGGCTAGAGGCATTGTTCTGCGATCTGTAGTATGGGAAGGGGATACGGGGGGAGAAGCATGAACATTGCAAATACTGGTTGAGCGATAAGGTCACTGAGTGCCTCAAGAAACCACATTAAAGTTTCTGAGATTTTCACTTATCTTACTTCCCTGAAGGAAAAAACAAAAGCCCTGCATCTATATCACTGAGGAAGAGCACCTTTTCAAAAGTCTTGACTTCACTTATATATATGTTTTAAAACTAAAAGTATTATAGTGCTGATTCTAGATCACTTGCAGCTTTTAGCTAGCTTGAGTCCATGTGCTAAAAAAGGTAAATTTTTTGGACTAGTGTTGTAGAGGCCTGGTGGTTTCTGTAGCCAACAATATACCAGGGAGTGATATGGCTAGCATCATATCCACCTGCTACCCTTTGATCTTAACCCTGAATGACCAGAGAACCATTTACAACAGGGTCAGCTGGGGGCCATCTTCAACATAAATGTGAAGTAGGGTTCAAATTCACATCTCTAGAGCCTTAGCTGTGGGATGACTCAACTGCTCGAGCACTGTGTTCTCCCATACTATGAGAGCACTGTGAAATTATATTAGGGTATACTGATAGGTCTGTAGGTATATTTGAAGTGTGCGGTGCAATACAATCCAAAATTACAAATATATGGGGTGAAATCCTTTCAAATAAGAATCTCACTAACTTACAGCCCACATTTAAATTAAATCTTTCTGGGAGGGTGAGAGAGCATGTGATTTTAATATTTGCTTTTAGTTTTCTCT
>NW_017729025.1:91083239-91096082 GCF_001723915.1 Gavialis gangeticus | reverse complement strand
GTGTGTGGTGCAATACAATCCAAAATTACAAATATATGGGGTGAAATCCTTTCAAATAAGAATCTCACTAACTTACAGCCCACATTTAAATTAAATCTTTCTGGGAGGGTGAGAGAGCATGTGATTTTAATATTTGCTTTTAGTTTTCTCTACACTGCTGGCTTGGGCCAAGAAACACCACTACAGTGTGAGTCTGTCAATGAAGGAGGCAGAACTTTCTTGGGAGCTGGTCCTAGTCTATGAACTCCCACAGGAGCTGAGGATCTACG
This sequence comes from Gavialis gangeticus, assembly GCF_001723915.1. Taxonomy (NCBI): domain Eukaryota; kingdom Metazoa; phylum Chordata; order Crocodylia; family Gavialidae; genus Gavialis; species Gavialis gangeticus. The sequence continues at coordinate 91,095,813 of NW_017729025.1, read as the reverse complement.
CAAACCTTGCCAAATGTCTAGTCCACTTGCCAGGTGCACATCTTCAGCTTGCCCTCTTTTAACATAATATTGAGTACATTGCAAAAAAACAAGCACAAACCCCCCTCCAAAAACAAAATGCTGCATTGCACATACAACTGTCCCCCCTGGGGAGGGATTAAGGAAGAGCATGAGATAGAGCAAATCACATGTGACAGATGGTAGTTACGTTGCTTAATGAGCTACTGGAAGGCACTGAGATCCTACAGTGGGGGGGGAGGGGGCACTAAGAAACCAAATAGAGCAGAATAGACAATGGCTATTCATGTGGATTATCTTCCCTGAAGTTAGAGAAACACTACAAGGGACACCATTCTTGCAAGAATTTCAGGCCAGTTATTTCAATATAAGAGATTCAGCTACTAAAGAAAAGCTTCATTAATATTTGTAATAGAGTGCATGTAGACAAAATGGGTGTTAATGTAGAGCACCTGAAAATTTTAAAGTGGCCTTTTTTTGGTGCGGTGCATTTGTGTTTGCACAACAGTGTTCGTGTTTGCATGACATGGCGCTTCTGAGAGAGTTGTGTCTCCTGTGTTGTTCCCTGTAGATTTCAGTAGGGGGAGTCAAATCCCAATTTACCCCCCGTAATGTCTTTCCTAATGTATTAGAGCAGGAGGCGCATGTAAACCGGCGTCCCCTGTCCCTGCCCCCGGCCTCTCACTGGGAATGTCCCCTGGGTATGGTCACCCCAAGAACCTTGTCACTTGCACATGGCTATGCTCAGTCGGTCAGTCTCTGTCAGTACGCAATCCCAAAGACCCCATCGCAATCCCCACCCCAAAGATAAGCTGTGTGAATCCTCCCCTCTTGTTCCTTTCCCTTCCCATGCCACCATGTTACAAATATATGTGCTTCTTTTATTTATTATATAACTGCTATATCATAAAATGTTCCAGGTTTAAAGTAGCAGGTGGGTGGGTGTTGTTGCCGCCTAGTCGATTGGCGATTGCTGTTGATGTTTGTGGTGGCAGTGAGCATTTCTAGCTTTGTTTTTGTTCTGGTGTTTTTGGACTACATTTCGTAGCATTCCCAAGCTCATTGATCTTCGTACAGTTTCCTGTGGGGGCTCCCATTGGAACCCTCCTGTTCCCTGCCCAGGTTCTACCATCAATCTGTTTGTATAGTGTGACATGTGGCTTTTGGGGGGGTGTTGTGAAATGTTTTATAAATGTCTTTTAAATATTTTTGAAAATGTGGACTGCTGTTCGGCTTGGTCCCCCACCTGCCCGCCAAGAGATATAGTTAACCTTCTTGCCCAAGTGGGGGTGGGGGTTCATTCAGATGTAGGTGATGGTGTGTAATGCCCCCTTCCCCAAACCACTGGCAGTCTGGAAGCAGCAAACCCCTAGCCCAGTCCACATTTCGTCCCCCCTCCCCTCCACTCCCCATCTACAACACCTCATGTCCTTGTATACAGACACAGATTTAAAGTGTAAATGAATGAGAAGGCTGAGAGGAGAGATATGGCAAGGGAGGACAAAGCAGTCCTGACCAAAATCTGATGAGCTCTGTCTGGGGACAGAGAGTAGTTTGTAGTGGGCCGGGAGGCGGTCTGCAAACCTGGCTCCAAAAGGTGTTGCATGCAGGATTTTGTAAAGAAAACATTGCATTGCAAAGAAAGCATTGAAAGAAATCATTTTTGCATTGCACCTCCCATGACAGTACAACTTGCAAGTAAAAGAACTGCCAGAGGGTCAGGGAAAAAAAGGCTGTTTTGGAGCTGTGGCAGCAGGCATTAACCCCAACCCCACACCCCCCCCAGTGGCCATGCATATGAAATGCATTATAATGCATTAAAGACTTGTTAAAGTCTCTAAAGACTTGCTAAAGGCCCTGGGAGGTCCATGCATGGAGAAGTTTTGCAGATTGCAAAACTTGCTGCTGAGGGTGTGTGGGGTTGTTTAGTCTTTTTTTCTTAAAAGAAATGCTGGCTGCACCCTAGCACTGGACAAGCATTCGACCTCCCTCTGATAACAGTCCACCCTGCAACTCTTTCCTGTAATACTATGACTCCATAAACCCACACCCAAGCAAAGCATTTATTTATTTTTTAAATAAAAAAATAAAAAATAACAACTGCAATCTATGTTTTTCCACTCTTCTACAAGTTGTCATTTTTTCATTTTACTGGTTGCCCCCAGTGAGTTCCACCCACAAAAGTTTTCTGCAAAGAGGGGGAAAAGAGGAAGAAGAGGAAGAGGAGGGGGGTTTGGAGTACAGTTGAAAAAAACAGACTCTTTCCACCCTCCCCACACACAGTCAGTGGGACATATTACCTAAAGATCACTCGGGATGCTGCATATCCTGGGCATCAGGTGTGGCAGGCAGTGTCCTGCCCCTGGACTATTGGTCATGGTTCTGAAATGGAATATGATGAAGTTCAGGTCTGCAATATTGAAGGAAGTCATGTAGCCACTCACTCCAAAGTTTCAAACTACTTGCAAAAAATTTACCATTATAGTGCTGCTGCTGGAGCCATCTTTGGGACCTATGCTCACTGCAGTGGCAGGTGGTGCAAGTGGAGGGTACATGGGCAGGGGTAGGAAGACATAGACTATAGGTGGTGGGAGCGGGGGTGGGAGAATTAAGAGGGGGTAGTAAATTATATGGGGAATATTGCTTTCCTCCCCCATTTCTTTTTGTTAAAATAAAAATAATTTCCAGACCCGAATTGTGAGCCGCACGCACCTGGCTACCTGTGGCCACTGTGTGCTGTGTGGGAGGAAAGAGTGGGGAGGAGTGAGCAAGGATTAAAAAACACACACACAGCGGCACCTACTGGCTAACGGCCAGAACATAGCACCATCTTGTGGCAAAGGGGATTAATTAGAAGTCTTTGGAGTCACTGGCTGTTTGAACGAAACAAATCCATAGCTGGGGGGGGGTAACTTGGGAGCACCGCAAAATAACACATCCCTGAATGGACTTTTAGAGCAGTGGGAAATCCTGGGTCGTGAAAACATAAACGCAGTTGTGGCAGTGTAAACAGGAAATATTGTGTCATATACACATGCCCCTAAGTTGTAAAGTTCTTGATGGATGGAGAAGATAAAGTTTTCTTACTAAAAAACAAAAATGTCTCCCTGGGCCTTTGTTGACTGAGCTTCACTTTTGACTTTTAAAAACATGCATTGACTCTAACTTTCCACTTGTCTCTGTACTTTTTGAGCTGAACACCAAAAGGCTATAAAAACAGAAGTGCTGAGAAGACAAATGCTGCTATTTCCATAGCAATACTACAGGCCTGTGATAAGGTACTGGAAACGCTATGGCTCTTGGAGTGAAGTTCCCAGCTCAGTTGCATTATCCATACAGAAGTTAGAATTACTTTAGGCAACCATTCAAAACCCTGAACACTTACTAATCAACCTTTTTGATATCCACGTATATGTTTTATTCTGTTGTCATGACTTACTCCTGTGACTTCAGTAACAACCAAGGCCCCATTTCAAGCTGATGTTACTACAGTCACAGACCGATGCCTCTTTGTCAGCAGGCTGGCTGGAAGAAAGTCTAATTTCTGTGGTAAAGTGCCAGCTAGTATAGTAACAATGTGGCCTATACTGAACAGAATTATATTAGTTAATGTGTATGTCATGGGCCCTTATACTGCTGGCCTTTAGTAAAGACTCTCTTTCTTCAGGTGGTAAAGACCTGTACTTTGGGAAAAGAAGGATATGAATTCTATCCCCACAGCTGACATTGGTCTGGCCCTTTACATGTCTCCTCTCCACCATCTAACTCCTACTGAATTAAGACAAGGATAGAGTTATAGCTATTCATTTTCTTTTGAAGCTTTATTTCCTTTATATGCTACAAAAAACAGTATTGTGCCTCCCAGATACTGTGGTGTCTCCCAGGTACTTCTTAATATATTAAGAGGGAAGTGTGTTCCTTCATGTATGTTGCAAGAATGGCAGAAAAAGGAGGATTCTTGCCTCAGAGTTAAATGAATTGGTTTGGGTCCTTCAGTTGCAACACAAAAACACAGCAATGCTCAGACAAGTAGCATCTCACAGACCTTTTCTGCACAAAATATTGCCGCAACTAAGTATTACAACTAAAATGGGATGAATATGCATTCATGCATAATATGGGCTAAACAAAAGCAACCCTGAACTTATTTTACTTGTCTTGACAGTAGCCAATACCTAATTATGCTTTCAAAATAAAGGGAAGAAAGCTATCTGTCATGCACCTTGCTAACTGTGCAATTTTCTGGGTCAATGCAAGGGGCTTTATGTGTCATTAAGGAGAGCTGGAGGAAATATCTACTACTTCAGTTAATTTTGCCTGTCCTCTCTCCAGACAAGGAGAGCCACAAACAATTTCTCACACTCGCTGGTTTGAATCTCCTGGGCTAGGGACAGACATTACACATAAACCAGTTTAAGTGACCAGAAACTAGTTTAAACCTGTAACAGAACATAAGTTCAGTGCACATCAACAAGTTTCAAAATGGCTGAAAGTGGTTTAAGATAAATGTGGTTGAATGGAGTATCAGACTTAACTGATTTGGGCCATACTAGTTCATGCCACGTCTGTCCCAGACCCCTTCCTGGTTCAACTTAAGCCAGAGTCCCCCAGGATCCCAGATGCTTTGCAGCCCTTGGCTGCGCTGGGCTGGGCTGGGCTTTCTGCTCCAGAGAACAGGGCTGGCCCTGCCCCTCTGCTCCCTAGCCAGAGGTCCAGGGGAGATTGCAGGCACAACAGGGTCTGCCTGGCTTCCCCCTCCCCCTTGCTGCTCAAGCAAGGATTCCCCCTTCCTTCCCTCCCATCTCCCACACCACAGACCCCAGCCAGCATGTGGTGTGCTGGCTAATGCTGAGTGGTGTGCGTGTGTGTCTCCAATTTCAATGAGACAGGACAAAGGCAGACAGAACAGTGTTCCCCCCTCCCTCAGCATGACCCCAAGGTAATCCCACTGATGGTGAAACTAGAACGACACCCAAGAACAGGGGTGGCTAAACCATGGCTAGTGAGTTTGTAGTCTGGGGCAATTTAAATACAGCTCCTAAGGCCTTGGGCACTGTGCAGAGATCACGGGCACTGGGGCATGTACCTAATGGAAGTTTTGTGCACTGCGGTTCTTGACCCTGTTAAGATTCGGCTTTGTGCCTAGCATGGTCAGGTGGTTTGGCCATCCCTGCCCTAGAAGCAGAACTTTTGCTAGGTATTTTTTCCGGAAACTGAATCTGTCAGCAGGGTGGAATTTGACCTCATCTTGTGACTCTCATTGGTGACTGCTGCTGTGTTAACATACTACAGAACATATCCCCTCTTACTGGGCACCACATTTAAATGTGATACAGCATCAGCATCACTCTGAGTGGCTAAAAAGAGGGGCATTAGATGACAAAAAGAATAAAAGACAAAACACTGAGGACCTGATCTCTTCCCCTGCCCACAGTAAAGGACAGGTAACTCCCAATGGCTGTAATGGGATTTACTTGTATTCTGCAGTGGAAGTAGCAAGACCCCATTATCTGGAAGCTGAGACTGTGGTAGGATGATCAAGTGCCTTAAGCTATTTTTAGTTCTTCACAGTAGTGATTGCCAAGAAATCATCCAGAAAACTCCTCCAGCCTTGCCTAGGGAAGCATGACAAGAAAGAGAGCAAGGCATATGGTATATCAATACGACTATCCCAAAAGTTAGTGTGTACAAACCTTAAGCAGCTCAAAAAAGTAATCATATGAACACATCCCTCTATGGAACAGACTTTGCGATATCGGGTACTATATCACTAGTGCAGAAACAATAGATGTATAAGTATATACAGCAATATATATTGAAGTAGTGCAACAATAATGATACACATACATGTAAGCATTATTCCCTCCAGGAGACATAAGGTCATATACACACCTACACTCTTCCTCCAGGAGAAACAATGAGGTTAGAGCCAAACCTATATTACACCCACCTCAATAACTGTATTTTGCATTATGGATATGATATATTACAGCTCAGCAAGGGGATGAGGGGTAAACAGAAGCAAACTCTTTCTTCTCATTCATGTTTTCTTCTGAGAGGAATGGTAGGACAAAGTAGGTCATAAGTTTCCTTCTTCCCCTTCCAGACAAGGACAGAGGCAAGTCTAATGGCCTATGTGACAGAAGTTTGGATTCGATTGTGGCAGCTAAATTCTCTATGCTCAGTAAAACCGCATCTCAGATTTGAGCAAACAATGACTGAAGAAAATAAAAGGCACCACTGCTAGAGAGAGCATCATGGCCCTAATCCAGGGAGTTTATGCTCAGGCTAGTGGGTGCAAAGAGGGAATTAAGAAAAGGGGGACAGTATGTATAAAGGGCCTCTCTATGCTGCAGTTACAATCAAGTCAAAAGAATAATTACAGCATGGTTTCATTTTGCAGCATATATGGGTACCTAACTGTTCCGTATCGATTATAAACCCAGAATCTTTACCCTGGTTATTCCACAATGAAAGCTCCTTACATCTGGAACCATGTTTTAAGCAGATCACAGGACAAACATATTGTAACCTGGTTCTGCTGCCTTGGTTGTAATTATGGTACAATTATACTTCAGCCAGCTACTTTAGTAGTGCCCCTGCTTGAAAGATGAAAAACGAGAGAGACAGAACATACAAAAACCGACTCCCTTCTCCAGCACTGCACCCCCAAACTGGGGAAAAGGTCTAGGCACATGGTTTGGAGGGGCCATAGAGAAGATATCTTATGTCACCTGGGGGAGAATACCCAAGTTACTTAAAAAGGAACAAAGAAAAAATCAAATAGGAAGCTCTGCCATAATATTCCCCCTGCACCCCGTTCCCGCCCCCAAAAAGAAATCTGGGCAAAGTGAGAGATAAAAGAAAGCTTGTTTAACAAGTACTTTAAGGGCTTCAGGTATGCAGAAAAATCACTCCAGTCTCCTCAGCTAGGACAGCTGGGCTACATAAAATACTCTACTTATTCAGATTCTTACCCCTGCTATTTTTTTTTTTAAATAAAACACAAATAGTGAAACCAAAGCTCTACCACAACTGCTTCTATTTCAGTATGGGTGATTTTGGTTTTACTGGGAGTACAGAAATAAAATGACTTTTTTTCCTCTTGGCCTCTCTTTCCTGCCACAAAAGCTGGCTGGCACAAGATGACTGCCACATTGAGTGGTCTATCCCATAAAACCTGCTCAGCAGGACACTGCAGCATCTGTGAAGGCAGGCCAGAGATACCATTCTTTGATTCACATCTAAACTTATTCAAAGCTTAAGAGATGGCAGATACCATCTGGTTTTACCATCATAGAGTGAGTGTGCGCAGCTTGTTTATCATTATAGAACAAAAGACAGCCAAGATTTTCAGGTGCAGATCTAAATTTGCCAAAAATTCAAAGGAGGTTTGGCTTTGATATTTTAATTCAAACTCTTCTTAATCATAATTTCAGGCCAGTATGTTGAAATACAGAGTTACAGCGGTGTGAAGCAACATTACACAGACTGCACAAATCAGCTGTCTCTAAAGATTTGGGTAGCGACTCCATGCCAATGGAGATAGGTGGACACAGATTTGAGAATTTGGCCTAAGCATTTGGATCCTCAGTCCTATCTGATACAAGCCTCTGGCTCCTGAAAGAAATATCTTGTTGACTCTTTCATTAGATTCTTCCTTCTTGAAGTTCCTAGACCCAGGGCGCATGAAATATGCCTTTGCACAAAGATTCATGTAATCTGGGTGAACCCCAAAATGTGCTTCTCCCCCTTCAATTGGAGGGGATAGGTGGTTATGCAGGAGTGCTGCGACAGTGGTCTGCTGTGCAGGCCAGCCTCGCCTCCTCCGCCAATCCTCTATAGAGTCAGGCCAGGATAGCTTAACTATTTATAGGTTTATTAATATACAGGTAACCATATTTACAGAGTTATAAGAAAGTATTGGTAAATATATACAATATCCAGATCACTCAAATACTCTTATGCTCTATAATCAAAGACCCAAGGGACCACTACGTCAAGAGGGCTTGGGTCTCTATGCAGATAAGCAGCTGTCAGCAACAGGTAACTATAACAAAGGCAAATTAACACAGGTATCAACAGGTAAGTTTAGACAAGAACAACAACAAGTAGTAAATACAGGCAAATCTTAAATAGATGACAAAACCCAGGTCACATTAAAGGATAACAATACATAAATAAAGATTTACAAAATATAAGGCGCAAGTCCTTGCCACCTGGGGCCCTGCCTTCTGTCCTTTGTTGCGGCTCGGACCACCTCATGCAGGTCTTGAAACCTGGGCCTCGCTTTCTGCCCTTCAGTTGGGGCTCCGGCCCCTTGTGTGGGTCCCAAAAACCAGGCCCTGGGGGACCTCAGTCATGCCACGCTGGTACCTCCTGGGTGCCTGGCCTTACGCTGGGTAGGGGGTTGCAAATCCAAGCAGCCTGGCACCATTCCCAGGGGTTGAGACGCCATGCACTGATGTGTGCACCAAGTCCTCGGCCACACGCCAAGCTACGACATGTGGATCTCAGGGTCTGGCGACTCCATGCACCACTGTGTGCACCAGGGTTCTTGGTCACACGCTGAGGGGAGCAGATCCAAGCCGCCATGTGTGGCTCCCAGGGTCTGGTGGTCCCAGACGATGTGCACCAAGTATCCAGGGACCCAAGCTGCCTCCTGCAGCTCCCAGGGTTTACCCCATGTACCGTATTGTGCACCGGCTGGGGCTGTAGCTGAAGCTGCTCGCTGCTGCGGGTCCCACCTAGGGAGTCATCGGGAGCTCTTCTGGGCTACAGCTGCTGCCCACTGGGCAGCTCTCCTAAGCCCCTCTGCTGCTTCTCTATCCCTCAATGCATCTGCTGCATGCTGGGAACACAGCTCCTTTTATTCACTCTGGAGGCTCTGCCTCTGAAGGCTTGCTGAACCTGCATGACGCAGGCTTCAGTCAGGTCCAGGAGGCTCTTTGTCCCCACTCTGTGTAAGGGGTGGGGTGGGGCCAGCCACACCCAGCCCTTACCCAATTGGTGGACAGGTTCCACTAATTGAAATGAAGATTTTCTGAGCCCATTGGAGCTAAGCTGAATTGGTAAGTCCACCATATTCAGAATGTAAATTGATAACAAAATCCCTTCTCAAACACAGTAAATGTGTCCTGCAGGATTTGGGTAATAAAGGTTTTCCTTTGTCCATCTCTAAGCATCCCAACCTTCATTTCTAACCCCTGAAGCAAAGATGTGAACAATACAAGGCAGTCTGATGAAGCCATGAGCTGCAGGACCCAAAGGAGCCGCTCCAAAGTGCCAGCAGTGTTTTATGTATTCAGCATCCTGTGCTTCAAAATGACAGCTGGGGTGCTTCAACTAAAGCTCATTCGACAAGCTTTAGTTAAAGAGCCTCTGCCACCATTTTGAAGTGTGGGGATGCTAAATACATGTAATGCTGAGGGTGCTGGAGCACAAGTCTGCTCCGATTAACTAAGTCTGCTCCAACACGTGCTTATTAGCATGCATCGGAGCAAGCATCAGGCCCACGTATAGGTGCCCCAAGACCCTAGAATCCAGAATCTGAGGTTTTTGTTTCCTGGGGTGAAGAAGAATCCATGCGAGCTACCCATTGTAGGAGGGCACTTCATCTTCAGTGGTTTAGCCACTAACTGACAATTTGATTGCACTTATCCAGTGCATTACATCTTCTCCACAGTTGAGCAATACTCATCCTGAGCATCTGAGGTTCAGCAGAGTTATATCATACACCGTAGTCCCCTAAGGGTTTGGACATGTGCTGTCAGCTTGTTCTACATTCTGGGTAACATAAGCAGGGCTCTCAAAAACATATCTACCCATGTGCTTTCCCATTTGCCGAACTCTCTCACACAGTCAGACAAATTGCAGCACTAAAGCAGCCCACATGACTTCAGGTTACAAATATCCCTGCTTGGTTTTCAAGGTATAAGTCCAGTTTTTGGCCTGCAGCACATTTAGAGCCCCCTTGAGTGCCTCAAGGAAGATAAAAGATTGTCAAATGGTACCAGCATATGTGAAACATGAACAAGAAAACCACAGTGATTTGAAGATCCTAAAAGACAATGTTCAAAAAGCGGTATCTATTCTCACAGCAAGCAAGGCAACATTACTGCTAAATAAGGGAACCAAAAGACCACAGCCATTTTGTTGTTTTTTAAACAGGTTTTGTAGGAATTAAAAATAAAGTGCCTTAATACAGCACCTTGCATCCTAGGATTCCAAAGCACTTTCCAAATAGTGCATCACAATAGGCCAACACAATGCAATCTTGTGAGGTAGATTTACTGCCATTTTACAAATGGAGAATCTGAGGCACAAAACAAGTTTGTGACTTTTCTAAGAGCTCAAGAACCCTGGAAAAGGATGCAAAGAACTCAGGAGTCCAGACCCTATCTCCTGCTCTAAACATTTTCCCAAACTAATTTCTAATCTGTAAAATAATTTCTACTGACTTATAACATTGGACGAACAGCTCTTGAAACCAAAAATATCTCTCCATAGATCATGGTCTGGGGCAAAGCCAGCACAAATAAATTGGTGGGGACTCATGACAAAACATGCCTTTTGGACGTATGAAGAATCTTACACTTCATGTTTTAAGAGACAGATTCCCTTGGCTTTTATGGGTTGAAAAAAGCCTGCAAAACGTACATCAATGTACACAGACGGCTTTAAGTTGAAAGGCACGAGCAAGTAATCTCCATTTTACAGAAGTCTGGAGGAGGGTGGGAAACCTAAATGTTTCTGACTTTGTGTCTGTCTACTCTGTAAGCAAAATGTAGGAGGCTTACATTTTCATGTACCTGTAGCAATATTAGTTCCTTTAAAAAAGATATTTTAAACTTTGTTTTCACCCAAGATGCTCTGCCAGAAGGGAAATATTTGCTGAGCAAAAGGCAGAATTTGCAAAATAGAATATCAAGTGTAGATTCCAGTCAAGAGTAGATTAGCCTGAAAGAGGCACAGCCACCAGGACAAGCACCAAAGCTAAAAGGGATCAGGAAGAATTTTTTTTCACCAGGCTAGAGCGACAAGGGTTTGATGATGAAAGGGAGGATTGCCTTTTTTTCTGTAAGGCTAGGGACAGACATTCAAAAAGCCTGAGCCTGAATTGATTCATCCTTTGCAAGTTAGTCTAACCTAGCTAGGCTGAACTGGTTTCCAGCCATACAGACAATCCTCTGGACTGAGGAAACTCAGGCATGTGCCTGTAGTAGCTCAGGCTGGAAGCCTGGGGACACTAAAGCAGGCCTCCCTGCCTTTCCACAAAGCTAAACGGAGGGGGGCATGACCCAGCCCCACCAGGGTTCTGATTAGGGAGGGGTATGAGCCACCACCCTGCCTGCAGTCCCAGGCTTTTCCCCACGCACTGCTCAAGGGTCAGGGGTGTTGCCAGGCTGTAGCCCTGGACTAGCACTCTGAGGCAAGGGGTGGGGGGTGCACTCTGAGGCCAGGGGGTGTGGGGAGCTGGTAACAGTGTTTATCACCCTTATCTCAGTGTTTGTTGCCCCATTAAGAAGGCAGAGAGAGATTACCAGCTATCTGCTGATTCAGCACAGACCCAGCATGTGGTCTGCTGGCTAATACACAGACATCTCAGCAAAGGCATAGGGGAGGGGGGAATTGCTGCTTAGCAGAGAGTGGCAAGAGGAAGGGAGGAGAGCAAACAGCTCTTCTCAAACAGCGTTTCCAAGGAAGGACATTAAGCTACCTGTTGATTAGCTCCAAAAAGCCCATTTATCTTTTTCTTTCCCACAGCATGGACTGTAGCCAGCATGTTGTCTGCTAGCTAATGCCAAGGTGTCTGCATAAAGCAGAAGTGCAGGGGGCAGGAGTAATCCCCGTTTAGCACACTGAAGCCAGGCAGAGACAGAGGGGAGTGGCCAGCCCTGCTGTGGTGCAGAGAAGCCCCTCCCAGCCCAAGAGCATGCTGGGATGCTGGAGGACTCTGGTTTACCTTAAACCAGCAAGGGGTCTGGGACAGACATTGCATAAATTGGTTTGAGCCAAATCAGTTAACTCTGATAAACTTGGTTGAATGTAGTATCTGAAACCAGTTTCAGCTATTTTCAAACTGGTTTATGTGCACTGAACATCTGTTCTGTTACAGGTTTAAACCAGTTTCTGATCACTTAATCCAGTTTATGTGTAATGTCTGTCTGTAGCCTAACAGGAGGCATGATCCCCTACCTAGGATTTCTCCAAGCAGATGTTACCCTGAATAGTTAAAGACTCCATCATTACCCTGGCAGACCATTAACCTGGCACCCTGTCTCACCTGTTTTTTTCTACCAGTGTTTGTGTGCATGTGTCTCTTTTTTTCTGTGAGAATTCCTTCTGGCATTTAGTTTCACCTACGTTCTTTCCATGAGGCTTTTGGTGTGCTGGATAAGAAATACCAGGTTTTGTGATAGACATATATAGGATCCCTGGATCCTGAAGTTTTTATTGTAGAAAGAGTTTATCATCGTGGCAGTGGAGATGTATTGATAGTTTTTTCAGGATTGTGTCCCATTTGGGTCTAATGAGCACTGGGGTATGCTTAAAA
>NW_017729025.1:91067155-91078239 GCF_001723915.1 Gavialis gangeticus | reverse complement strand
TGAGGGGTTGGAGTAGGACTGCTCAGATAAACAGCTGCCTGCAAATGCAGGCAACAGTACTCAACAGCCAGAGAGGGCTTTTCCGGTCTCATGCACTTTTGTTTCTAGGCAGGAGGCAAATGGTTGTAAAGACTCATCAATGGAAGACAGCAATTTCTTTCTTTTTTTCTTGCAGCTTGACATAAGCACATGTATGATTCACCCAGGCCTAAGCAAAACAGGGTCATCAGCAGTCATTTCCTGAAAAAAGAGCTAAAGAGCTGAGTTGCAAGGAAGGGTAATTGTCAAAGTGTCTTTAAGGACTTCAAACTGAAAAGCCAAGGGCTGAGTCTGGCTGGTTTTGGAAAGGTAAGAAAAAGAAACCCCTGCAACCATCTTCTGCTTTTCTTTTAGCCTTTGTTTCCTTTAGCTGGAATGACCTGAAGCATCTAACTTCCCAGGACAGCCCTCTCCCAGCACTCTGTAAATACACAGTTCAGGCAAAATTCTGCATATGCACTCCTGTAACAGACAACAGAATTTGGTCCTAGAATCCAAGGGAACCACCTTTTTCTTACAGCACTAGCTTCCATGGCAAGCTGACAAAGAAGTATTTGCTAAATTAAAACTGCAAGGGAAAGAATGAGGAAGACTGGGAGGCCCTAACACAGAAGAAAAGAACTGATTGGGAGTCCTTTTTCCTTCCACAGTGCAAGAAGGGATTATAACTTAGGCCCTTTTGTTTTTGGCCCCTAAGGAGAAAATACCAAGGAATTATACCCTGACATATCAATGCAGCTAAGGAAATACCCTGAAGGGTACTATTCAGTCCCCAATACCATCAGCAAACCTGCAAAGTCATCAGAGCTGAAAGAGAAAGGAACATGCTAAATATTTAGAATGCAAAGAGATGGTATTGTCTTTAAAATCAACACAAAGGTGAGCACGGTAACCCCAGCTGAACAAGAAAGAGGTGTAGAAAGACACAAATAATGTGGGCTAAGTGGGTACAATGAGGAAGGTTGACAGCTATGACGGGAAAGTTAAACTGGAGACACTAGCCACTGCTTTCTTCATCATCCTGAAAAATTTAGGACACTAAGAGAAACAGCTCTGGGGAAAATAAAAGAAAACCACCTTCCGTCTGCAAAGATTATGCTTTTGGAATGAAACCACCACATTGTTCGGGGAATGGGTCAAAAGATGTTTTCTTTGACATGAGACAGAGTATCAAAACAAAGATCCAGAGATGTGAATCCTTGTGAAGCACAGCCCCATACATGCTCTGTTGCTAAGAGGATTGCAATAATAAAGGGTTGTGCTTTGTTTAAAGTACCCACAACATAATCTTTTCACAGTAATTGTGCATCAGGTTTAACTGCTGACTAACATAGCTATATGGCATAGATATTTCAGGGAAAGTATTTCTAAACCATATCCAATTTGTACAACATGACTCAGGAAGATTTGACGGTTTAATAGTACTGGCCACAGCTGGGCAAACAGGTTGGGCAGGCTCTTGGCAACATTTCTGCACATTGTTTGGTCACTGAACCTCTCTCCTGACCTACACTTCTCCCTCCTATTCGACCATCAGAATCCTTACACCTCTGCCAATCCTGACTGCCACTGGCACTTGTTATTTCAGTACCTCAGTTCAGTAATACAATTGCCCACTACTCTCCAAATTTTGCCAAATAATAAAATGCTGCTGCTTTCTGAGATGGGCAGGTATCCCCAGAAACTTTTGAAAACAGAGCACCAGAATCAATGTCCAGACAAGCTGGCAGGACAGTCAGCACCAATGCTTCCACTGGCTTCAAAGGGAGCAGGTAATTTGCAATGGGCTTATGACAGCTCAAACTTTTGGATTATCTTATCAGCCCAATAACATTTTGAATATAATTGCAACTATGGGAGGCCTGGCATTTAGAACTTGGAAAAATCTTTCACGTGAAAGCTAATTAAGCTACTTCCCCAAATATCTATGTCCTTTATAGTTCTCATCACCGTGATGTGCCTCACACACACATTAATTAATTATCCTAACACTTGCCAAGTGCCAGGAACTGATGTTGCTTCAGAAAACAAGCTTCCCATTGCCCTTTGTGGCTCAGTGAAGAACCTTCAAGCCAGCCAACACCCCAGAAAGACCATATGAAAGTGCAATTCATTATCCTCACATTTTTTCTACTGGAAAATTCTTTGCTTCTGAATGAGCCCAGGTGTCCAATATTGCTTCTTTGGCTTCATGTACAAGTACAGTCTGTAGCATTCAGCAGATGGATATCCTGCCCTTCTTGACCACAGTAATGAGGATTCCTTGCAAAACATGAAACGTGTCCTTTCTGAGGAAGCCTACATTTCCTGGAAAGTGTTCTTAATTGCACTGGGGAACAGAGCCATCCCCAATACCTCCCTTGCACTCGATGACAGATCTAGAGTACTGCATTGGATCTGAATGTAAATTGAAAGAGACAGAGACAATACAGATATCACGTGTAGAAAGGAGGTTTCCCAAACCACTTTCAATTTTTCTATAAGCATACACACATCCTTTGACAAGACCACAGTGACTTTCTAATGTCTTTAGCATCTAAGTCTCAAACAATGTTAGCATCCAAGTCCCAAACTTGTATGCCAGCACTGGGGAACAGGCCACCTAATATTTAGGCATCTAAAAGTGTACAACATGATAATGTAGTCCCAGCCCAATTTGTGACAGATTAATACAAATCTGGGATTTATAGAGACTATGAGGTGACAGGCTGATCTAGCCATCTGGGGAATGTGACAGTTAAGGGGAACCACAAAGCTCTTATGCTGCACCTAGGAAATTAAATATTTCCCTTAGACTATTATCTCTTCTCTAACCTGAAAGAGCACTACAAGAAATCAAATGACTAGCCTCCTTCTTGGAAGAATCATCAAAGAGGGAATGGTGTAACGGACCACAGGAATCTCCTCTTATCCCTAGAAGTGGTCCAATCAGGTCAGTGCTGAGTGGCATTACTGAGGAAGTATGGGAAAGTCAATACTTTTTCTGCTTCTGCTGCATCACGTTATAGCTAAAAGTCTCTCAGTCTTTCAGATTGTCCTTTTACTAACACTAAATGATCTTAAATTTAATTTAAAGTTCATTTAAAAGCTTAAAATAAAATAAGGGATTCTATCCCACAGTAATGTGTTTGCCATGAGATGAGTATAATCTCTCTGAAGGTCTCCAAAAGGTTTCTTTGCCATGGTATTGTTCAAATAAAAATGACTATTGGTAATATGATGGAACTTGAACTGATTTGATGTCATAGGACTTGGGGTCAGGGCTGAATTAAAGGTGAAGCATGTATCGGGGCCCTACTTCCTAGAGTCTCATAATGACTTCAGAATCTTGGCTTTCATTTTTAGAAACGTCTTTTGCCTAGCTCTCACAGCTGCAAAGACTGGCTAGAACATATGAACCAATGCAGCAAGGTCATCACAAGTCTGAAGCAACTGCAGTATGAATTGCCTCCTTCACCATGATCAGTTTTTAAAAACTGTGAAACCTGCTGCTCTAAAAAATTTACCTCCGTACTCCTCTTGCAGAGACCTCTGGCTGGTTCTGCTGGTTAGGGTACTGGCAGAGACCCCACTTCCAGATCATTCCTTGGGAGATGGAGTCCTACCTCCTCCAGGGCAAGCCTCAATGTAGCTAAATATAGGGAGTAATTGGAGCTGTGGAGAAAGGGGTGCATAGCCTATCTAAGCAGGAGTAGCAGTGGTCCCCTCACTAGTACTGTTCATGTGGCTGGAATAGTTTGAGCAGTGCACTGTGGTCTGTGCCCTCTCCCATCCTTTCTCTGGGCTCTGGGTACATCTCCTTGGATTATATGTTGGAACTACAGAATTGGGAAAGGGAAAAGGCCCTTTCCCTCCCCCACACAGAAGTAACACAAAGTGAAACACTCCAAGCATTACCTTGTATAAAGAGGTGCTATCTTGGAACATTTCAGACACTTCAGGAATGTTTTAAAGGGCAGAGGTGCCATATATGTGGGGGCCCAAGGGTCCTGGCCTCTTTTGGTGAGACTGCTGTCAGCTGAAATGTGTAAAATTTTCCACATATCCATCATTTTAGGGCTTCCCCTGCCCCCCCCAGCACAAAAAAAAGCTGGTGCCTATGTCAAAGGGCATGTACATTTGTAAAGCTGGCCCTCTGGAAAATTACATGGCGTCTGAAACATTTTAATTGTTATGGCTGTCCCCACCCTCTGTAATAAAATTCAAGTTAAGCCATTTTTGTTGGCCTTGGCATCTCCTACGATTCTTCAACTCGCATTCTAGAGCCATTATCTTCCCTACACAACCACTCCCACTTCCCTTATGCTAGAATGGTGTTACCAGTCCCTGGAGTGGTATTACCAGTTACTGGAGATTCCTAGTGATACAACAGAACCCATTTTACTGTCTTCCAGCAGTATCAACCCTAGCCAACTGGGTGGTGGGTTGCAGGTAAATATAAACGTGCCAATTACACATATTTATTATCTGGTCGTTCTCCATAGGGTCAGTAAAAGGACAATGAATCTACAGCCTTCTGCTCTCCATGAATGTAGCCCAGTCCCAGAGACAGATCCAGAGAGGACTTGTGGAAGGATACAGAGAAGGAAAGTACTCAAAGGCAAGTTGCCCCAGCCCCCCATGCCAGATCCAGAGATAGGAGTTTGAGCCTTGGCCTGATCAATCAAGATGTAAGTGCTACCTGGTCATTTAGGCTGGGGAGTGACAGGCAGCTGAATGTGATGCTGGCCACATTACTTCCCAGTGTGCCATTAGCTATCCTGCTAGGCTTGGCTTTTTGACCCGCATGAAAGGGTAATATCCATGTACTGAGGTGGTTTGTATCCTACCCTAGTTTATTTGGTAACATACACAACTCTTAATACAAATTCTTCAAGGCTCCTTCTCCATCTTTCTGTACCTCCATCTTTATTAGAATGAGCTCCTGGCACATTCTCCTTTCTACTTCCTGGTTCCTTACTGCCAAACATTGAATATTAGGAGAGCAACTGATGCTCAGACCATTAAGGATAAGAATAATATAACGTGTTATCCAGAAAAATGGGCGTGACAAGAATCTGCTCGGTTCTTCCATGTGTCATAGATGATCCTTCTACCCACTCCTGTACCCTGACTGGAAGCTCCCCTTTGCTTCCTCCTGCATAGCTACACATACAGGCTAAGTAAAGACAGTCAGAAAGCCCAAGGCTGAATCAATTCAGTCTTTGCACGTTAATCTAAGCTGCACAGATAGAACCAATAAGCAAGTGAACAGACATTCACTTTCAATTCCAGAAATGAAGCCACATGCCTACAGTTGCCCAGGTCAGAAGCCAGAGGGAGCTACAGTCTCCCTCCCTGCTCAGCTAGAGCACACAGCTTAGGCCAAAGCTAGCCCACCCACCTGTGAGTGGAGGTTTGCAGGGGAGGTACAAAGCATCCTGGGATGCTGGAGGATGGTGAATAACTTTAATCTGGAGGGGATCTGAGACAGAAGTTCAATCAACCAATTTAACCTAAATCAGTTAAGTCTGATACTATACCCATCCAGGTTTATCTTAAATCGGTTTTGTTTATTTTGAAAGTGGTTTGTGTATGGAACTACTATTGTGTTACATTACAAATTTGACCCAGTTTCCAATGTTTTATATATCTCACACTTTATGTGTGTAACTTCTGTCCCTAGCCAGAGACATCCCCCCTGCTTTTTCAGGGGGTCTAGCACACAGTTACTGCTTTCAGAAGGCACGTGGTGTTTTAAGTTTTAGTTCTGCAATAATTAGGTTTCAGCCAGAAACAAAGTGATGGAATCAAACTGGAGGCAATGGGAGGGGGGCCAGCTGGTAGATCAATGCACTAATGTACGCTGACCTTCTGCTCTTAGCCAAGCATTCATGTCTCCCAGGCTCCCAAGCCTAAGTAGGTAAGACCTATAGAAAAGCCTGGGGGTAGGGGTGGGGAAGGCTGGGTCATGGGGGATTCTGTTTAGCAGTGCAGAAATAGCAGCAGTAATAAGATTTTTAGCTGACTGGTATTTTCCACTTGGCTGTAGCATAGAGTGGGAGGAGAGGAGGCCTAGGTGGGTGGGAGGCGAATGGATGGGGCCTAGGGATCTGTACAGCCACAAGGAAACTGTAGCTTATCAGACCTTTATATTCCAGGCACCCGTCATGAAGCTGCTGCAGCTGCACGGGAGGGAATTGGGAAGCAGAGACATACAGCTCTATAAGCAGAAACCGACCACTGATGCAGCAAGGACAACTGTTCTGAATAGTTGCAGCAGAGCCGTGTGAGAAGCCCCTTGCAGCTCTGCCAGAACACTTCTCTCTTGACAGCCAGTCACTCTGATCTACTGCAATCACTTCTCTCCTGTCTCTTGGCCCTTAGGCAGCTTTTCCTTCCTGGGCTGCAGCACCCGCTCTTTGCCAGTTTGCACTGACTGCAAATGGTGGTTTATACAATCTGGATTTATAATAGCCTTTGAAGGCTAGGTGGGGACCCCTACAACCTGCACTGGAGCTCTGGTCTCTGTAGGTGAAACACAAATGCACAATTTACCAGCAACCTCCCCAAAAATACTAATGAAACTCTTCTCATCTCCTCACCATAGCAGACATATATAATACATTCATTACCTCATCTCCTTGAAACCTGGGTAGGTCTGCAGCACCAGTGCCCTTTGGCTGTGTCTATACTAACTGCCGGGAGTGGGAATGAGTAGGCAGGGCTCATTTCTTGGCACTGAAACCAGGTTCAGCAGGGAAACGTAAGGTGAGAGAGAAGATATTGTTAACAAATGAAAGGAGATAAAACCTGGGCAGAGTGTTTGCTAAAAAATCTTACTAGGGTAAACCTAGGGGATCCATTTACACCATTGGGATAAGTGTCTATGTAAACAACTTGCAATTATACTGAGCATCCTACCAAATAAAGGCTGCACTGTCAGATAGATGCAAAGGATATCTGGCCTATAACTCTATGGCCTGCAGCTCTGAATCTCCCTTCTCAGTCTGCTGATTTTGCAGCCAGATCTAGGTAACAATCTGCTCCCTGTTGAATGCCGAGCTCTGAGCTTTCCTAGCCAGCCTGCTGCTACACACATTGGCCAGTGTCCCAGTTTTCTCCTTCCAATTGCCCAATGTACCAGCTGGCCCTAGTGTGGGGCACAGGTGAACATTTCATTCAGTGTGACTGCTGTTAAACAAGATTTAAACACACACACAGTTTGGCTCCCTCAGTGTCCAATGTGACTATTTCACAGAAATTAGTTGGGGGGGAAACAAACCCTCTCCCTTTATGCCAAGCAGCTCCACTGACTTCAGTGCTGCAATTCCTGATTTGCATTAGCACGAGATCAAAGTCTGGCCCAAGGAGTCTGCGCTCCTCTCTGATGTCTTCTTGCCAGCTGGAAAGAATAGGGTAAGGGAACTGGGGGGAAATGGCCATTGGGAGGATCTAGAACAAGACAGGAAAATCCTTCTAAGGGGCCTCAGGGAAGCAATACTCTGGGGAAAAAAAAAGAATTACCTCTGCTTCTATGTTCAAACCATAAAATAGTCATCTTTCCCAACCTTTCCCCTTCCTCCAGGGACGCTGCAAGGCACTGGCTTCTCTTCCCTGGCCTCCAACTGCATTCACAATGAAATGTTAACAAAAGCATTAGGCAGCAGCCTGTGGAGCAGGGAAAGTTGGAGTGTCACCACTCATCACAGGCAGGAGAAAAAAAAACACCCCAGAGCCCTGACAGCTCAGCTCTGTACGTCACATCAGCATCCACTGGAGAGACTAGGCACACTAGAAGTCGCAGTATGAAAAAGCACGCTACACAAATAGCAATGTGTCTGTGGGAGGGGGAGAGAACACGCTGGGCCAGTGGAGAAACAGGAGTGGAACGAAAGATTGAATTTCAAGCTACCTTGGAGACTAAGCCTAAAACGGCTCCATATAGTTGTGCGCGCTTTCCGCTAGGGATTGAAATCCCTGTTCCATCAAATTCTCCCCAATGCTTGTGACCAACGTACCATGTTGCATGTTAAACTTTTTTTTTTCCTTTTTTTTTTTTTTTTATAAATTAATCCATTCACTTTTGGGAGGTAAGAAAGTATCTACAAGCTAGCACACAGAACTGAGGGGGCTAAGTACTACTGAGCTCTGCCACCCATTATATGTGACCTGGAACAAGACAGAATTTTGTGAAGCCATCAAACACAGCAAACAGAACTGGGGACAGGCTAAGCAAATTCAGGGATATTTTCAGGGACTGGATACATCTGAAGCTGGCTAGTATAATAATGGAACTTTCATCTGTAGGTTGCTGGTTCCTATTCAGCACTAACGTGGCAGAGACTACTGTCTGGCAGCTAGCTGAGTTTGTAATGAGTAAGGGCAACATCACAAAAATAACACTCCAGTTGATGCTAAATGCCCCTTTGCTGAGGGATAGACCATGGATTAAATAGACCAAGGGTTGGCAACCTTTAACAATGACGGACCACTAGCAATTCAGCTGCTGTTGCAAGCTGCTGATTCCCCAGCACACAGAGGCATAACAAGTAAGGTTTATATATAAATTATAAAGTAATGAGGGCTCTGGAGAAGACAGATTGGGAACTTCTGTCTCATTACATAGGAAGGGGACATACCATGAGACTGAAAGGAAGAATATTGAAAACACTGAAAGAAAACATCCCGACGCCACCAGAAAGCACAATTAGACTGGAACTCATTGCCCTAAGATGTCATTGAAGGTAAAAATTTAGCAAGATTCAAAGGGGGAGTGGACATTTATTTGAATAACAAGGATATATAGAGGCAAAGTAGTTAATGGGGGTAGAGGGAAGGTTTTGGGGAGGACATAAAACCTTTTGCTACACTGAGGGATTTAGGAGCTTGGGGTGGGGGTGGAAACCCCATACCTACCATATTTACTCAACTATCAGATGAGGTTCCTCCCCAATCAGCATAGGGGGGAAGCCCCTATTCCTGCCCCCTTCCATTCCCCTTACTGACGGGTGCAGCTCATTTCTCCTGGGCATGGAGAACGTGGAAACTCCTGTCCAGCCAATCAGCAGCACTGACGCTGCTGCACTGCCTGCCTGGCCAATCAGCAGTGCCAACACTCAGCCCTTGCCTGGCCATGCAGTAGCTTCTACATGTTGTGCTCCTGGGCAAGCAGTTCGAGCAGCATCTGACAGTAAGGATTGGAGGGGGGAGGGGAAGAAGCAGGAAGAGCAGGAAGGCTGCATGGGAAAGAAGTGAGTGGGGCAGAGGGCAAGGGGGACCACCTGACCCCCTCCCCCCCAAGCTATTGCTTTCCCTGCTGTAGCAGGGGAGTAGGGGGAGGGAGATTCAAAACAACCTTCCAATATTTAGATGATGTACCTGGAAAATCATAACAAATTTATGATTTTCCATATATGGAATCTAATTATTGAGGGGTACTCTTATAGTCAGGGTCATCTTATATTCCAGTAAATTTGGTGTCCACTGTAAAGTTTCTTGCACCTTCTTCAGAAGTGGCTGATCCAAGTGACTTGCTGACAAGATCCTGGAATAGATGAGTGAGTGACGAGACCAGATTGAAAACCCATCCAAAAAACAATTTTCAATATGGAACATCAAAATAATACAGTCACATAATCATTATAAGGGGCTTCAGATCAAATCCAGTAGTCAGGTCCAACGCTTCTTAGAAGTCTCATCTGAAGGACTGCAACAAGGCTGGGTAGAACGTATTTTAATCATTCAATCAACTTTTAGACCAGCAACTCTTGCCTACCAGGATGGACTACATTGCCAAGAGAACAAACAAATTACAATTTTATGCTCTACAAAGTGGCAAGTTGACATCAACAGCATAGACCAACAACAATTTGGTTGTCACTATCACAGTCAGCAGCTAATTCCCTCATGGTTCAGCAGAAGGTGTAAACCTGTCCCAATGTGCCTGTGTAAGAGGTCCCAAGACAGTGTAGACAACTTCCTGACCCCAGCTGGTGATCAGCTCATAGCTCACAACTGGAAGATTCCTTTAATCCCAACTAACATAACTGCAGATGTTTTCCTTATTCACAGAAATAGAGTGAGGCTAATGTCTAATTCAGGGGTCAGCAACATTTCTGGGCAGTCCCAAAAACACCTGCAACCCTGACTTGTAACACGTTGACATGCCAGAGGTGGATGGCGCAGGAACTGCGAGTGGCCTGATCCTTGTTGTGGCAGCACAACCTCAACCCCCTTCTCTGCCATCCACCCCAAGGCACGCATACCGAGCAAAATGCCTTTCCATGCCACTCTGGCAACTGTGCCAGGAGTTGCCTACCCTGGTCTAATTCATATCCAGGTTCACAGCAAAAGCGAGCAACACCTTGTTCAGTGAAGAAGCATTTTCCAAATAAAGAGGTGTAAGCATAGCCTGCCTTCCCCCCTCAGGTGGAATCCTGGCAGTGGTTAACTGTCCTGATTCCACCACCTGCCATACATCCCCTCGGGGGTGCGTGGTGCCCCCAGAGTCTGGGGAGGCACAATTTGTGGGCAGGCCAGAAGCTCCATATCCACTCCTATACTTCTGTGCCACAGCTTAGTGGCTCCCCCCACACTGCTGGCCCATGTGGCAAAAAAGCTGCCCTGTCCTAAGCAGTGCCGAGTCAGGGGCCAATCTCAGCGGGGGCATATGCCTCCCACCAGTTGCTTGTGCATCCCCTCTTCTTATCCATTATCATAATTATACTCCCACAGGATGGCTCTGGACCATGGATGTGTATCTAAAGATTATTCTCATTCTTGTAGTCTGGAAATAAGAACCTATTCTCCTCTTACCTCTTGCCTAACTCCATGTGCACACTTTCTCTTTTGTAATATTTCTGCCTCCAGGGTGAGACGATTTTTTCAGTCTGGGCTTGTTCAGTCTGAGCAAAAGGAGGCTGAGAGGTGACTTGATAGCTGCCTACAAGTATGTCAGCGGGAAGCACCAAGATCTGGGGAAGCAACTCTTCAGGAAGGCACCCCTTGAGCAATGGTCACAAACTAACAGAGGAAAGATTTAGACTGGACCCAAGAGAGAATTT
>NW_017729025.1:91058326-91062155 GCF_001723915.1 Gavialis gangeticus | reverse complement strand
TATTTCCCTGTCCTTTGAACTGAGTGCATCTTAATGCATTGCAAAACCAGAACCTGGCTTCAGGGGGAGGGGGCTGCACACAGTCATCAGACAAATACGCCATGCCCCATGGCGTGAGTGACTTCAGTAGAAAAAAGAAAATCCATGGTTTCTTTGTAACTTTGGACAACCCTTTCAAAACTTGCTCACTCTCACAGGGATTCAGTACAGTTTGGGGCTCTCAGTTTTCAGACTGGGAATTTAGTCATATCTTTGTGCCTCAGGCACTCTGACTGAACAGGGTTGTCTAGGAGTGTACGGTGGGGGCATTCAGGATATGGCTGCGAGACTGGGAGTTTTCAAAACTGCTCGGAGACCCCATGTCCTATACAAGGTCATTCCAGAGGCACATTAGACCTGGAGGCAAAAATTAAGCTACCTACTTCCAGTGGATTGTAAAACAGGGGTGAAACAGATGCAGCAGACAGGCTGATTGAAAGAAATGACAAAAGCACTGAGAGGACAGATGCAACAAGAAGAGGAGACAGGAAGTGTGTCAGAGTAGTGGTCAGGGGCAGCATCTAGTAGGAGCATGTAGCAGGATGTCCAGAACAGACTGGTGCATAAAATCTTCATTAGTGAGCATACAATTAAAATGGTAAAGCAGTCACACACTCAGAGGTAGGGGAGAGATGAGTATTTCTTTGGCTAATGCACCTGCACTTGTGGAGAGATCCAGGGTGGGTAGAGCAATGCAGCTGCCGTCCACCTTGGCTGTGTGATATGAGACAGTTCACGGCACATGAGAAGTCTGGCAGAAGCTGCACTGACATGTCAGTGAGGTGAGACTGCTCACTGCAAACTACCACACCACTAAAAAGGCCACAATCTTGGATTTGCCCATGCCTTCATTGAAAAGCCAAAGCACCCTGATGTTGAGAGAGGCATCTGCAGGAAATGCAGGGGTCCAGCCAGAATCTTTGAGGTCAGGGATGAATAACAATGGTGCAGAGGTGGGGGGTGGCTGGAACAAACATAGGGTAGGTTTGGGTCTCAACCTCAGCTGTGAAAGATGTTCTGGTTGTGGTGGAACTACCTTTGCCAGATGGTGGATACTAGGCCTGTGCGAGTAGGCAGCTATTCAATTCGGCTTCAGATCCGGCTGCTTCAGATGCCAGGGATCTGATCTGGAGCTCCAGATCAGTTTCCCGTTTTAATCCAGCCAAAGTGACACCAAAGCTTTGGAGCCGCCTCGGAGATCTGGCCATAGGGTATAATGGGGAAATCAATGAAATATCAATAATTTTGTTGTTTTTTGTCTGTTTTGGATGAAACTTGCAGGGGTGGTAGCCTCTGCTGAGAGCTTGAAACCTGGCAGGCTTCATGAAGATCAGTGCAGGGGTTTGGGGGGAACTGTACCCCAAATTTCTGAAAGCAAAACTCATTTCATGTGCATGTTACACCACAGGGGGGTGAAAACTGCAGGGGTGGTACCTCTTGGTGAGGCCACAACGCCCTCCAAGTTTCAAGAAGATCAGTGCAGGGGTTTGGAGGGAACTGCACCTCCAGCTGCTGACAGGCAAAACTCATGACATAGATGATCCTGTGTGTGTTAAGGTGCAGCAGGCTGAAAACTGTAGGGGTCACGGCCCCTGCTGAGGCCACAAAGCCTGCCAAGTTTCAAGGAGGTAAGTGCAGGGGTTTGGGGGAAACTGTACCTCAAGCTGTGGACAAGGAAAACTCGTGACATAGGTGACTCTGTGTGTGTTAAGGCGCAGGAGGGTGAAAGCTGCAGGCATGCTAGCCCCTGTTGAGGCCACAAAGCCTGCCAGCTGTCAAGGAGATAGGTGCAGGGGTTTATGGGGCCCTGCACCTCTGCCTGCTGACAGGCAAAACTGGTGACATGGGTGCTTGTGCAACTGTGTCTGTCTTGGGGTGGCGGGCAGGGTGGGGGACGGGACGGGACGGGAAGAAGATTACTGCAGGCCTGACTGCTAAGCTACTGTGTTACCAGTTACTAATTAATTACCCCCAACCCCTGCACCGATCTTCTTGAAAAACTTGGCAGGCTTCATGCTCTCAGCAGAGGCTACCACCCCTGCAAGTTTCATCCAAATCAGACAAAAAACAACAAAGTTATACATATTTAATTGATTCCCCATTATACCCTATGGCCGGACGTCCGAAGTGGTTCAGAAGCTCCGAATCACTTTGGAAAGCCTAAAGTAGCCAGTACTTTGATTTGGACACGCTGCTTCGGACGCTGAAGCATCCGAAGCTTCTCCAGATCTTAAGCACGGTCCGAAGCCTTGCACAGCTCTAGTGGATACCACTGTTTAGACTACAGTAATGGAGAATGCAAATGACAGGGTGCAGTATCCCCACTCCACTTGTGTTCGATGGATCAGGGCCTTAGACTAGAACTTCTCCCGAGAAAGCAAGGATGACTATGTGTTTGCCTACTTTTAAGACATAGGGGCCGCAACTGATTGGGGGGCTTGGTTATGAATGCAAATATTTAAGAAATGGGAATAATCACTGTGCATATCTAAGTTCCCTTCCAGCCCCTAACATCTATGAAACTAAACAGGGAAAAAAATATCTACTAGAGATCTACTTAAACTAGCAGAGAGAGATGTAACAAGAACTAGAGACGGTTATTAAAACCTAACAAACTTAAATTATAACTTAGGAACAACATTCAAAAGTAAGGGTGAATAATAATTTAAATTAACAACCGTAAGTCTTGAAGTCTTTACATCAAGACTAGAAGCTTTTCTGGAACATACACTCCAGGCAAACATAAGACATTCGGTAAGCTGGGAGAAATTCAATGGCCTAAGACGATCAGCAAATATCACCTTGTGGTCCCTTCTGACCTTACAATCTATGACTCAGTAGAAAGAAATAAGGACTCCCCCTAAGGATGCACATACTTTTAATATGTTCTGACTCAGTTTAGGTTGAGATGTATTGCATTATCCTTATATCCTCAAGTCAGCCATTGGCATAGCAGTGTAATCATGGCAAATGAGTTGGTTATGGAGGAAAGGAGACAAGCCTTTGTTTTACAAGCCCAATTCTAAATGCCAAAACCATCTGTGCACATATGTTAGAGAGGACTGACAATCCTCATAGCCAAGAAATGCAGCTCTAGTGCTTAGGTGATAACTTCTATGAATTCAGTTCTCTTGCCAAGTACTGGCCAGGAACACAGAGGACTGAAATATAACGTGAAAAGAAAGAGATGCTTCTAATTCAGTTAGTAATAAGCAGCATCTGAGATCTCACAAGAGAACCTGAGAAGTCCATCTGACATGTTAGGCGAGAGGGCTGGGAGGACAGAGAAGTCCCAGAGATCTGTTTACGAGTACTGTAGATCTCTGAAGAGATTCAGAGTACAGCTCAACTAATTGGGCACAGAAACATCCAGAAATGAGGGTGTAGCAGTTATTCAATTGGATTTACTGTTTCTGAAAATGTATGTTTTCATTTTGAGTAAGAGGGCCTGCAGATCTCACAAACAGAGCTTGGAGGAAAATATTATAAATACAGGAATAAAAATAGCTGCAGGGACCTATTGGCTGTGTCCAGAGGAGCACGGCCATGCAATATGTGACACCACAGACACATCTGCAGCACCTCATGCAGCATGGAGAACACCTGAATGTGCGGTAAGGGAGCAACTCGGAGGAGGGGGGGTGACCTCTGGATATCCAGGGGTCAAAAAAAACCCACATTAAAAAAAAGAAGCAGAGCAGTGCACACAGGGGCAGCATGTGCCACTCAAAACCAGAGTTAGGCTCCGAGCAGCAGGACTGCCACTCCTGCAGCCCCAGGAGCGGCCCCC
>NW_017729025.1:91054769-91057793 GCF_001723915.1 Gavialis gangeticus | reverse complement strand
CCACCCCACCCCCACAGCCCCAGTGCTGGCCCCAACCTCCCCTATCCTGCCCAAGGTAACCTGCCATGCATCAAAAGGCATGTGGCACAGGCATGCCCCGGGGACAACTAGCAGCGGCACAAGGTTGTCCTGGGGGAACCAAATATCTGCACTCATATGGCCATGGCCATTGGTTACTGGATGCAGGACCCAAAACAGCAGAACGTGTCTGCTATGAAATCTAGGATGAGTTACCACTATGAGTACAGCAGAGTGCTCTTCCAGTATCAGCTCCCAGGGAAGCCCTCTGTTTGGTTCACTGCAGCATGTTTTCTCATAATTCAAGGATGATACCTACCATGGCTCACTGAAGGGTCCAATCCTTGAGCCACAGATCTTTCTGCAGAAGTTGCAGGTCTTTCCACAGTGGAAAGTAAGCTGCAGGCTGGGAGTCGTCTTCTTTTTCTTCCTCTGCTCTCTCTTCCATGCTTTGAGGTAAAGCATCTTGCCCTCGAAAGGGGCTGCCACTTGGTTGAGGTTGCAGTGCCACTGGGGTCAGCTGGTAGTCAGCTCCTCCCAACTCTTGATGTCAGCATCAGTCTTCTTGCGTAGGTTTTCAATGCATCCTTTTAGCGTTAGCATATTCTCTAGGTATAGAGTATATGCTAAGTGGGAGCATTCATTATCCTGAGGCTACACAGTCTAGGGGACTTGCATTTACCAGTAGTTACTAGCTAATTTAAATGGAAGTCTGTCTCTGTTAAACAGAAAATGGGCAGAGCTCAACGAGATAAAAGGTTTGTAAACCGTCTCCTGACTTACCTGAACTTATGGGGAAAGAGACAGCGTCCTCTAAAGAGCCTTACTGAAATCCATAGGAATGGATGTTCAATATGTAGGAACCTAGTACTACTTTGGATGCAGGCTACAGATTTATTGTCTTACCAGCAACCGCAGAGAACACTCAAATCTTAACCTTAAAAGCTGGAATACTTCTGGCTGTGAAGATCCCCAGACTTATGCTTGTTTACAAGCCTCTGAAGTAGTTGGGGAAAAGAAAAAAAGAGAGTGAGAGATGCAGCCATTCTTCTTCAGCTTAGAAGATGCCAGGTGACATGCTCCACTTATTATAACCTCACTATGGAGAAAGAGAAGTCATCTCCGAAAGAAGATCTGAGGGAAAATTTGTTTACATATGCATATGCTAAAGTTTAGAAGTGTAAGCGTTATGTCAAAACCTTGCATTTAAGCAGCACGTATAAGGAAGTCCAGCAGCTTTACTGGCTAATGGCTTTCATTTAAAAACAATTTGTAAGTATTTCAAATCCTGCTTACAATGTTTTGTGTGCATTAAATATCTGTTTACTAAGAAACTGTATGGTACTCTTTTTTGAAGCCAGCTGAGAACCGTTATTAACACATACATTTACAGTTTTACCTACAATAGTCCTGAGGTTTTCCTCTGTTTAATGCTATTAAGAAAGACCCTAAAGAGAGAGAAATTTGGCCTGTGCCTCAGCCGAGCTGCAGGAAGGTGGGAAGGGCCCTAGAACTACACGGCATTACCGTAGCACCTTTAAGCAAGAAGAATTCAGCATCTGAGTGCTTGTCAAAATCAACACTCAGAAAGTCTTCTGGGATTCATTTGTCACTATATCCAGTGCTTTGAACAGCCTTTGCCCCAGTCTTGACAGTGCTGTTACCACAGTGCAATGTGTGCGCGCATTTAAATGTGTGTGTGTGTGTTGCAGCCAAAAAAACCATACAATGTGATACAGAGCCTTTATCAGTTAAACAAAAAGACTATGCCAGTGTTGACAATTCCATTGTGCACTCCAATTTCCTTTGCATTTTAATTACAATTCAGTAATCTTCCTCTTTTCTTGTCCTCCAGAGGTGTACAGCAGAACTGTGCCCAATGAAGTAGCTGCTTTGTTGCACCCTAGAGATGCATTCATTTGAGGGCTCAGCAAACTAAATTGATAAGCTTTTTGATATCCTCCTGAAAGGCAGAAGGTAGGAAAGGATCTGTCATGCTAATGAAGATCTGACAAAGTAGGCTGTTGTCTACAAAAGCTTATACATTTCTGAATGGGTTAGTCTCCAAGGTTCCACTTTCTCCTATCTTCTGCGTAACTTTGGAAAAACTCAGCTAACTACCTCTATTCCTGAAAAATGTTATAAACTTTCCTACTGGTGTTTTTATTGTAAACATCAGTTTGAAATGGAAAAAAAAAGAAACTCTCAGGACTGAAAACAAACGTGAAGCAAAACTGGTATCTGACTTTGGGTTAGAGATAGAGCTTGGACCTTACACTCTCTTTCAAGTGACCCCAAATGAAATAAGAAGTTGAAAAACCTCCTGGAAGGCTTAGACATTAGGTTCATTGGTGTAATTAAGAGTACTTCATTGTAGATTGGCAATGAGATTGCTGGCAGAGCAATGAAGACCTACTGACACAGAGTCTGAAGAACCCTACACAAGCCATCCTCTCAGCTGGACAAAGGGTACAAGCCAGCCTTTTCCCAGAGCCTCCTCTGCTAGTAGATCTCTGAAGCAACAACAGTCCCATTGTGGGACAAACTTGTATCCCACCCTTAGCTGCACAAAAGTATAAGTGGATCTGTTCTTACAGCACACCCTGCTGGCAGATCTACAGAGCATGATGCAAAACCTAGAAATGCTGCCTGAAGCTAGAAGGATCTTGTTCTGGCAAGTGATGATTATATGCAGGAGTTATGTGGGAAAGGCAGATTTAAATACTGCACATATTGGAAAGTGGGGGAAGCCTTGAAAAAGGTTGAATGTGCATGACTCTCTCACCTTCACATTCTTCACAATTCACTACAAAAACAGAATGAAACATTTAGACCTCCTTCATGGTGCTAGCAAGCAATTAAATCTATCCTCAACTGCTACAGGCAGCAGCACTTTGTGCTCTGTTCACCACCCCTGGACTTACCTTCTGCTTCAGATTTACTGCCATTTCTGACAGTCAATAAAAATGTGGAATGCACTAGACAGGAAATCTCCCCCCCCCCCCC
>NW_017729025.1:91034042-91054548 GCF_001723915.1 Gavialis gangeticus | reverse complement strand
GGGGGGGGGAGTCTCCTAACCAGGCTGTGCATTAATAAAGGCTGGGCAGGTTCTCAGGGAGACACTGTTCTCAGGGGCAGACCACACAAATGACAGACAGCACCTCTGGAAGTGATTGTGGTAGTTGATTAATTGGGTGCTGCAGCAGGTTTTTGCCCACATCATCTGTTCACATAAGGCAATGCCTCATGGAAAAAGGGAAGAGAGAAAAATTAGGCTGACTACTGGATTTTTAAAGTTTCAAAACAAAAGAACAACAACAAATGGGAAGGGAAAGGGATTAGGAACAGAGAGAGGCCAAGGTACAGCTCTGCTGCTCCAATTCTATGTCCATGCATCTCCGTCCTGACTTTGAGCAACTTCAGTTACACCAGTC
This sequence comes from Gavialis gangeticus, assembly GCF_001723915.1. Lineage (NCBI taxonomy): Eukaryota > Metazoa > Chordata > Crocodylia > Gavialidae > Gavialis > Gavialis gangeticus. The sequence goes on along the minus strand of NW_017729025.1, from coordinate 91,054,172 downwards.
CTAAAACCCCAGCCATCCTTGTGCATGCATTCTTGACATGAAATAGTCTCTCTTGTTCCAGACCTGGTCATCTCCTTTAAAGAGGCTTGGCAGTTATAACAAAGTACATGGCAGTTCTCCTCTGATTATGTGGATCCCTACACATACTCCTTCATTCATGCCTTAAGGGAAATCCAAACCCATGTTTCAAGAGGGAAAAAAGATATGAATAAAATCCAAACTCCAATCTCCCCCTTTATGGTCTTCAGTCTGATATTTAAATCATATTAGTTACTAATATTAGTAATTAAATGGGCCTTAACTGCACCTTCTTATTAGAAGGTAGCAACAATCTGATCCCCCATGCTATGGCAGGGAAGGCAACATTCAGGGCTGCATTTGAATGTGCTTGCTCACCTCCAACCTCCACTAACAAGCCCACAATCAGAAGAGAAATCTTTCTTTCTAGCATTCGGACACCAAAAAACTGACTTCTAGTCACCTTGGTGAGGACTCTAAGAAGCCAGTGCTTGATGATACAAAATCCAGCCAAAGGCTCTGGTTTCATTATGAAATTAGTATCTTCTCCACTGAAGACCCCCACTCAATACCAGCCAATTGTTTTTTCTTTCGTGTACCATGACACCCAGCAGCCTTCTTTCTGGCCACATAAGCTATCCAGGGTGATGTTTGTCAGAGCTGGGTTTTCAGTCTGAAAAGGGGAAGCAGAAACATTTTAAGATAAAACTCAAATGAAAAACAGGCCCTTGGAGAAGAAAAGAAAATGGATGGTTTTGCAGCAAGGAAAAACACTGACAGTCTGGAGACTTGGACCCACATCTGCAGAGACCTATGGTGCAGCATTGGGCAAAACACACTCCGTGCCTCTGTTTCATTTGTGGAATGAGGTGTTGTGCGGCTAAATGCATGTTTGTAAAGGGGACTGAGAAGATGCCATGCAAGCACAAAGTGCACATTGCAAAGGCAGAGACACACCACCCAACTGGGATCAGTCACCACAGACCAATGGCTTTAATTGAACAACACTTTTCCATCTGAGGACATAGTCCACATGTCCCATCTCCTCTGCTCTGCTTTCCCATTCCCAGATTTTTTATCTAGCTTCATTTCCCTGGAGTCCCAATCCCTGGTAAGCTACAGTCCTTGACATATAGCACACAGCACTGTTACCATCTCAGTTTTAATAACTTAGCAGGGTCAAATCAATATTTGTGAATGATAAATGGTCATGACAGACCCTACAGGTAAAGCAGATGGTACTGGCAGCCATTACATGGTGCTGCAACATCCTGCATCCACAGGTATATCTCGATTAATTGAGATTTAAATTGGGTCATGACCTTAAATAGGTGACAAGAGCTCCCCGTCCCCAGAGCACATATTTCAAGAGTTGGATGGTTACCATAGGTGTCCTAAATTAGCAAAATTCTAACGTCAGAACTTATATTCTGTCTTTGTAAAATTCCTCAGCAATTTTAATTAGGAAAAAAGAAAACTCTTCACATCCCATCCTTAACTGTGGTGTATTGTTTTAAAACTAATATTTCAGACCAGGGCAACTGCATTTCAATACTAGGGAAAGAATTCCTCCCTTCTAGAGTACAAAATGCTTTGGGGAAAAAAGGCATGAGAATACAGCAATCATTCAACTAAACAGTGATTTAGCTGGTAGTGCTATCAGCTGTAGCTAAGGAAAAAAATCAGACAACTGAACTTCTAATTTTAAAAAGGGAAATACATTTTAGGCCTCCACATATTGTTGGATGCTCTTAAATAAATAGCTAACTCCTTCCTGTTTTGAAAGCTCTTCAGTTCACCTTTGAAAGAGATGGATGATTTGGGCTCCAGGATCCCAAAAGCAAAGCTCTGCTCCCCACGCAACAGGCAATAATTCAACAAGGCTGTGCTGCCATCAGTCATCCTCCTCTTCCTTTCAATGCACCTTTCCTGTCACTCTTTGACAATGGGAAATGGATTGCAGATGTTCCCCAGTATGTCAGTTTTGGGGAAGGGAAGAAAGGGTTGGAAAGGAGTGACCTTGCAAATACTACCACTAACAGCATGTATCTTACTCCAAGGGGACTGATGGTCTCTTGAATAACTGCTTGGCTTTACTAATTAGATGACCTGAATTTCTGAGGGAGACATATTTAGCTCCTTAAAGCATGGTTATAGTTATACAGACTCTGCAATTTGTCTTCTCTCAGCCACTATCATATGAAATATGTTCAGTTTTCAAGTTTTGTTTAGTTTTGTGGGTTTTTTTTTAAACCTGCCAGCTCTGCAAACTAAGCCTGGGATCTGAGGAGTCAAACAAGGTTCGCTATGTGCTCTCCCCACTAATAAAGATCCTGCTGTCAAGTTTCAGGATGATTCTGTTGTTGACGCACAAACCAGAAGAGGCTCCAGTTCGTTTTCCTGTTGCTACACTGATTTCGAAGAGGAGCTAAATCAAGTTTGTAAGGTGGACAAAGAGGACGTATGATCCTCTACATGGGTCTCCCCTTCACAACTCATTATGGGTATGGGTTGGGATGGAGAAGAAATGGACAATCTCCATAGCATTGTATCCACATGATAGCCTTGAACTCCGTATACCACAGCTGGGGGAAAAGGTGGGCAAGATGCATGTGTTGCTCCCATCAACAAGACAGTGAATCAACAACTTCAGATTATATAGCTTCAAACTGTATTACTGCCTTCCACCCCCTAAGGTAGAGCCCTACCTCCAAGTCCAATGGAGCTGTGCAGCCATAGCAATGAAGAGGGGCAAGAGGACCTGGGAGAGGCAAAGTAAGCACAAATGAAGTCGGTATGGCTCCTTCAGTATCCACACAGGTTGCAGTGAAATGCCAAATTTTGACAAATGAATGCTCTTTCTATGTGTAGGACAGGTAAGTGGGTATTCCCAAACTAGCTGATAAGGAACTCACTAGGGGAACCCTCAGGGATTTTCAATCCCTTACATAGACTAGACTACCTAAGAAATGGTTAGGACATTAGGGAAGCATGTGACTCTCTGGATTATAATCCCACTTGAAACCAGTGTGGCTTCTTTCCACCAGCTGGGGTGTACTCCCATCAAACATGACTCCGCCCTGAAGAAAAGAAAAGCAATTTTGCTCAAAATCAGTGTATAGCACCATCCTTCTGATATTAGTTCTAGTTACTGGTATGAAGAAAGGTAACAACAAAAATATCATCTCTCCTAAAGACTAATTTCATTTAGGACTTGCTTAATGAAGCATCTACATTGGGAAGTGGAGGGGGACACAGGCCTTCACTGGTCCCTACCTTCTCTCCCAATTTCCAACTTCGCAAGGTCCTTCTATGGGTCTGCATCTCCCACTGCTTCCCTTCAATTTTGTCTCTCTCCAGTGCCTCCTCCCAGTCTGAATTTTCTTCATGGTACAGGGAGGAGGAAGAGTGGGATTGATCTTGGAGGTCAGTCTTTCCTTTGGAACTTAAAAGGCTTTCTTGGCTGGGCCCCCCCTATACCAGAGGAGCAGACACATACGGTGTTGCAGCTCCACTGAGCAGCCTTCCATCTGCCCAATAAAACTAAGTAGCTCTTGGTGAGAAAGAATAACTACCTACTGATGGTGGAGGTAAGAAGAAAGAGGTGAGCTACATTAAGCAGCAGTCTCAGAGTAGTTTCCAATATTTCCCTGCATACTGCTTGTTCCTCCATCTTCCAGCTGAGGGCTAATGTTGTGGATGTTATCCCCTCCTCAGCTGAAGGCTGTTGAGGAGAAAAGTGGAGGTCACCTACACTTCTGAAAAGAGCTTTTCAAAGCCTGGTTAGCAACAGCTGGTCTGTATTATTCCCACCCTTGCTAGGGACAATGGAGCTGCAGCAATGCTAGAACGAGGGTAGGTTTGGTAGCTTAACCGCTGAAATAACTTCCCAGTGGTTGTGGTGCTTTTCTAAAACATGTTCTATTTGAAATTAGTCAGGGAAGTCCTACATCTTGGATTAGGCACAAAGTCACACAAGTTAATCATAGTTCCTTATAACCTCTCAGAATATTGCAGGATTCAAGATTACCTGTAAATGTAGCCTTAATGCAAAATGGCAAAGCTTAAAACAGGGGCAAGGCCTGAATCTCAATCCCCATTCACCTTGCACAATCATTTACACTTCTATAATAAAAGTTTAAAATTCTCCCTTGAGGGGGAGTGGAGGATCCTGTCTACAGCTCTTTCACACAGCTGTAAATGAGTACACAGGCTGAAATGTACTGGAGAAGCTGGCATGCACTTGGGTTATATTTGGTTCAAAGTTTAGGATTTTTTTTACAAAAGACTTTCAGAAAAATCTGTTTCAAGAAATGTTTCATTTGCTTGAAAATATTTTAACAATAAGCATTTCCCTATTGTGTCAGCACCAGACATCCTGCTAACATGCTGCAAACGTCCCAAGTAACATGTGGCTAGAGACTTTTAAAAGTCCACTTACAGTAAAATGTGATTCCAAATGGGATCAGACAGAGTAAATGATGAAGCATCATAGTTTTCAAAACTTCCTTTTGTTTTTCACAAGATGAACATGAGCCTGCAATGCGATGCTGTGGCTAGTAAAGCGACCAACACTGGCTTGCATCCATAGATGCTTCTCAAGCAAATCCCAGGACGTCATTCTCCCCCTCTACTCGGCCTTGGTGAGGCTACAGATGGAGTACTGAATTTTGGGCTCCACAATTCAAAAAGGGTGTGGAGAAGTGAGAGAGAGTCCAGAGAAGAGCCACGCACATGATCAAACAGACCTTATGAGGACAGGCTGAGAGCCATGGGGCTCTTTAGCCTGGAAAAGTGTAGGCTCAGGGGTGATCTGATGGCCACCTATAAGTTTATCAGGAGTGACCACCAGGATCTGGGGGAACGTTTGTTCACCAGAGTGCCCCAAGGGATGACGAGGTCAAACAGTCATAAACTACTGCGAGACCGTTTGAGGCTGGACATAAGGAAGAATTTCTTTACTGTCCGAGCCCCCAAGGTCTGGAACAGCCTGCCATCGGAGGTGGTTTGAGCACCTACATGGAACACCTTCAAGAGCAAATTGGATGTTTATCTTGCTGGGATCCTGTGACCCCAGCTGACTTCCTGCCCTTTGGGCGGGGGGCTGGACTCTATGATCTTCCAAGGTCCCTTCCAACCCTAATGTCTATGAAATCTATTAATGATAAAGGTGTGATTTTCACTATAAGCATTATACAAACCTTTTAAAAAATACAATACAGAGAGTCCAAATCTCAGACTGCCCTTCAAAGAAAATGTAAATGTCCTTGATCTGTAACAAAATACATACATACGCTTAAAAGCAGAGGTGTATTACCTGGGAACACAAGATAAGCAAAGAGGGAACATCTTTGCTTATATACCAATGCCTGAATCACACATGCTGTGCACACCTTGCATCAGCTGATGACATCAGATGCATTTAATGGCCTGATCTTAGAATGGGATACAACTCCATCTGTAGGCAGCATTCCTGAAGTCAAAGCCACACTGCCGGGATTCAGGGGACTAGGCTACTGAATCCTGATGCTAAACAGAGGCTTTGAACCTCTAGATCAGGGGTCAGCAATGTTTTGGGACAGTGGCAAAAACACCCATGATTCTGACTTTTAAGATGTCAGTGTGCCAGGGGCAGATGGAGGGGGAGACATGAGGGGCCCGCTCCTTGTAGTAGCAGTGCAGCCCTGACCTCTTCCCTGCCATCTGCCCTGAGACATGTGTGCCAAGCAAAATGCCTTTGAGTGCCACACTATGACACCCATGCCAGGTTGCCTACTTCTGCTCTAGATTATGACATGGCAGGTTTATATTATTATTTTCATGCCAAGTTCAATTTTTTCAAAAACAAAATCAATTTTTTTGGAATCTCACCTGCCACTTACTGAAAAATTAAACGTGCCATGGCAAATGTCAGGAGCCAAGTAACTCTGCTGCTTTTGGTGGCTTTGCTCCTATGGTGGCACTTCAGTTTAAAAATTTAAAATCTGGGCTTAATTTGAAAAGGTAATAAACAGAGATTGCATGTTTTACTCTCAGTTATATAACCAAGTCTCTGCTGGGTTCCTGCTTCTTTAGCTTCGAGTGGCTGGCCATTACTGTTACTGAGATGGGAGCTTCTAACTCAGCAGGGGTGGATGTGTCTCTGAGTGTGTAAGAGAAGGAGTATATGGGATCTGCATGCAAGGGAGGGATAGGCAACACAGCAGAGCTGTCCCAGGGTGGTGAGGGTGGGTACTGATTTGTTCCACGGCGCAGGCAGCCCAGACTGAAGGATAGCATGGTCAAAAACTGGCGGCTCAAGGAAGCCACTGAATGAAGTCTCTTGGGATGAACAACAGGGCAGAGGAGCTTCTGGGCCTCTGTAGCTGCTAGTTTCAAAAGCCTTTAGATAGCTCCTGGAAGAAGCTAAAATCTGCTCGCTCTTGACATACCCTTCCTCTCATAGGGCAAAAAGGCAGAAATGGTTCTCCCAGCATGTACTGTCTATCAAAGAGGCACAGACTATCCTCAGAGCAGCTTAAGCAGCCATGCTGTGTGCTCAGCTCTGCCCATGTGATTCCTCTTCTTTAATGAGACTTGACATCCATCTAATTAACACTTTATACAATCTCCTCCTTAGGGGAAAAAAAGGGTGGGAAATACTTTGCTTTGAGTACTGCCAGGCAAGAGCAGTGCAAGAAGCGGTGGCTAGAGAAGAGATTCAGAACCAGAGACAGCTTCTGCATGAATAAAATAATAGCTAGGTCTGTCCATCCACAAATCTAAAAACACTTGACAAAGGAGGCTGTGCTATCCCCATTTTGCAGATGGGGAAACTGAGGCACAGAGAAGTGACATGACTTGAGCAAAGCCACCCATCAGGTCAGGGGCAGAGCACATAAAATAAATCTGCTGTTCAGGATCCCCATCAAGCACTCTATCCACCAGACTACGCTGCCTCTGGTAGGAAAGTAAAGCAAACAGGTAGTTCTACCTAGCCAGATCTGTGAAAAAGAAACAAACTTCTAAATACAGGTGGTAAAGGAAGATGTTAAAAAGAAAAAACCATATTAAACAATGAACAGTATTCCTCTGCATTACTAACACTGCAGTAGATTATTATAAGTGAATACATGATAAAGATCTGATTTACTTTTTTACCAGGTGAAGCTGTTTGTTCATTTCTTTGCCTCTCCCTCAATCTGTAAAAAGAAACGGGTGTTTCACTTTTTGTTTTCAGCCCCAGCTAATTGTTAGGATTGCTGTATCATTACCCCCTACAGGGCAGAATCCAAACTACACCTGTATCTTGAGTCATATACTGCTCATAGATGGCAGAGTCTGCTGCTGCTGTTGGGAAGTTCAGAGCAGATTTGCAGCAGAATAACAGCTATGAATTTCTAGGTGACTACAGATTTGGTACAGTCTGTTCCATTTCCTGGTACTCAGGCACTTAGCACAAGGCCTGGGTATATGGATTTCTGAAGCTACATGGGACTATATAAATCCAGGAAAATGAAGAAGGGCTTGTTTGCCCTGAAATGCTCAGAAAGTTAAGCTGAATTAATGAAAGGTGTGAAGTTAAAGCATGAAAAAAATCCCTGTGTGGACTCTCTCATTTGGAAATAAAGTGGCTTTTGTTCATTGTAGCTTAATCCTCCTTCAAAGGGGTTTAATGAGTTTTAAACTAATGCAGGGAGACAAATCCTTATTCAATAAAAAAATTAAGACAGACCAAGTTTTGTGAAGTTATAGAGGAATGAGCCACTTGGGGCTTGTGAGCCAGCCCTCCACAAATCACAGGCAACCAGGAAGTCAGCATATAGTCCAAAGAGATCTATAAGAACATCCACCACAGCCTCTACACACACAAGCAACAAAACACCCCCACACCACATGGCAAAAGCCTTTAAAACAGAACACCCAAACCCTCAAACTACAACATGCCAAAGGAAGGGAGTAGGAGAGACCATGGGGACCACTAATGCAATGGCAGAGAAGCTTGTCCAGATGATCTTGAGTGATGATTAACCAAGCTACACCCTACTGAGGAAGGTAATAACCTTCTCCTGACAATTGGACGTGGGGGGAAAAATTATTTCTGACCCCATATCTAGTAATGTTGAGCTCTGAACATAGAAACAACACCTACCAACTAGGTATCCAATAGGTTTCTCAGCACTAGGGGAACTAGTGCACCTCACTCAGTCTCCCTTCTCTAGCTGTGGCCAACCTAGGGCGTCTCAAAGGAATGCACACTGCCAAACCAAGTTATGAGAAAAGGAAGGGGGGAATCCTTCCCTGGCCTCTACAGGTAACCAGCTCTGAAGCATGGGGTTAATTAATTAAATGCAATATAAACACTCTGCAATAAATATTGCAAGCCATAGTTTAGCAGTCGTTTTTAGTGGCAATCCACCACGGGCTGCCAATTCTCTGTCCCTGCTATTGATCCCCTGCTGCTTTGACCCCTCCTTGCTCAGTACCACCCAGAGATGTGGGTTTTCCAGAAAATTTTGAATTGGAAATTTTTCCAGAAAATTTTCCTATGCCCTAAGTAGAGCATGATCTAGCATGTTTGTTTGACTTATATTTAGTAAACAAAACTAAAAAGGTACCTCCATGTTAATTTTTCATCCCAATAGCCACAAACATTTGAACTGAAATATTTGATTAGGAAAAAAATTAAATACAGCACACTTAATGTGGTTTAAAATGTTATATTCAAACAAATTCAAAGCTTTAGGTGGAAAGAAATTATTTTTGTTGGAACACCTGTAAAAATGTAAAGACAATACACAATAGCATGTACTTCCCTTACATTGTTTGTTTAAATTTAAGAAAAAAATTGAAGGCACTATGACCCCAGCTGACTTCCTGCCCTTTGGGCGGGGGGCTGGAATTGATGATCTTCCGAGGTCCCTTCCAGCCCAAATGTCTATGAAATCTATGAAAACTGTTGATACACTAATTTTAGCACACCCAAAGAACTGTGCATGATATGCCCTGCTTTGGTTTTGATTGGACTTGCACAGCCAATTAGGTGAATTCATAATTTGATTTTTGGTTTGGATTATTAGGTGAGTGTATTTACCCTCCTGTTTACAAATCAATAAAACATATATGTATTCTCTCACACACTTCCTAGGGATAATCACCTGAAAAACATTAATTACAACTTTGAAACTGCCACACTTGCCTAATATTGTATTGGCATCCATTCATTATTACTAATGAATTTTATGAAACAATGAATTTTTAGAAATGGAAAATTTCCCACAGAAAAATAAAGCGGTAGAAAATCTTCTGGAAAATTTTCTGCCCCACATCTCTGGTGCCACCCTCCACTTACTGGGAGCTGCCCTAAGCCATGGCAGACATCAACAGGGAATAGCAAATTCAGCAGTGAAGGGACAGAGCAGGAGGCTTTAAGTTAATGCTTTAATGGGGCCCCCTTAAATCGCCTCCCTATGCCAAACAGACCTTCGTGGGTCAGATCCAAGTTCTTTAAAGGCCAGATTTGGCTTGTGTGCTGTAGGTTGTCAATCTCTGCCGGAAGCTCAGAAGGGAGGATGAAGAAAAGAAAGAAAAACTCATCCAAAAAAGGCTGCTGTAACAACCCAGGCCAAGTTATTTGGTTGTTTTTTGGGGTTTGTTTTTTTTTTACTTGTACATGCAGACCATAGACTTTTCTGAACCCAGGTCAAGATACCTCCTCAACAGGCATCAAATTCAGTTCAAGAACCCCCAAGATATCATAAGTCAATCCCCAGGGCAGTCCAGTGCTGCTCATCTAAAGGGCTGAGGTAGGCCCAAAGTTTTTCAAGTGTTTCTTGCAGATTCCAGGCTATTTTTGAATTCTTAATTAAGAATGCCATTTTGTAACGTACATAACCACTAAAGATTTCACGGTTGTCACTTTTATTCATGCTGTGGCATCTAAGAACTTAAAGGTGTCAACAGGGATAGAACCAGACTCTATTCTTAAAAGCACAAGTTTCTACTGCTTGAACTAAAGGATTATTGAAATAATAGTTATAAGAAGTACAGGCCTTATGTCACATAGATAAGGAGTTCTAATTCTGCTAAGTGAAGAACCATACTATATGCCAACACAGGCCAAATTTCTATGTGCTGCTGTTTGGAACTACGTACTATTTTGCTTAATATAATAGTAAATTAGAAAAAAAAAAGTTTTAACTGAAATGTTTAGAAAAAACATCACTTTTCTATGTGAATTTTGCTATGAAAAAATAAAACAAAGCTGAGTTCTAGAACTGCAACAATACAATGAAACAAAAACGCCAAATTGGGGGGAATATTAAAGTTATAGGAGTTAATAACTCAAGGGAAAGTGGGTGACAACATTAAGGATGCACCTATAACCTTAGCTCTTCAGTCCTTTAGAGATGCATGTGTTCACACCAGAACCTGACCTATATTCCACACTAGAAATTGCCTGCTGTTTCCTTGTTGATTGCAGTTTAGCTAGGGGAGGATATAGAAATAACTACAGCCAGTCAGTATCAAAAGCATGACCACATTTTGCAGAGTGAAGAGCTGACCACCCTGGTTGGTACTGGGTGCTGAACATAGTTTGGTTCTGCCCAAAGCTATCCAAATTTGCCACCAACTGTTCTCCACCATGGTGTAATTCTCCTCATTCAATGGAGACCGGCAGTAATGGGCACTGAACATGATTTGGACTTGTTCATATTCAACTACAACTATGGAGGAAACAGGGAAACTATATTTTGTACCAGGGAACAGACAAGACTTGGTTTCTACTGCTTGCATCTGTGAAAACTTAGCCTGAGGGACCCAGAACAGGAGGACACAAGGTAAGGGAGCAACAATAGGCAGTGGTTAAGGAGACTAAGCCAGAAAGGGCAGGGCACATGGGACTGCAACAGACACTGATAGTAAACAGGGAGATCCAGCCAGATTGGCAAGACAGAAGGGGCTAGGACAATCAGGATGCAGGAAGATAGAGACAGGACTTCAATGATTTAGCTTTCCTCTAAGGTCATAAATTCCTAAACTGCAAATCTTGTCTTTAATATGACCTAGAGCAGCTGATGATTACACCAACCACCAGTCCTTGAGGAAAAATGCCTTAAATGAGGATTGTAAGGACAGACCATCTTTTTTTAAACCTCCTGGATATTAAATCTTACTTTCTCCTGAGCTAGTTGAACCTGACACCACATTTGTCCATCTGTAGCACCCACAGCATCACCAGTCTCACTTTCTGGCCTTTTTCATAATGTTGTCTTAGTAAGATGAAAAGGAAAGGAATTCACTTCAGCTTTGCTTGCCAAAATTACCTCCCCATGATTCTTCTAAAAATACAGGAAGCAATGGTGCGACTGGAGGTGAGAGAAGAGGCTGAAGAAAGAAACTACGAGGCTTCCTATGACATGGGACATATCCCTGAAGAAGGATGGTGTTATCTTGGGGACAGAGGGAACAAAGAGAAAGGCAGAAAGAAAAGGAAAGGAGAAAGGCCTCTGTAAGACCACCTTCAAGAACATGAGGACTTCAGGTATAGCTCCTTGTGTATGTCCTAACCTCGTTCACAGCCATCCTGATGTCAAAGCCACAAAGCAGAGAACTACTATCGAGACAAACAATGCAGTCACAAACCCTGCTCGGTTGCTCTTCTGTTTTCCCTCACTTGGTTGTTGGATATATTTAATATCACTAACCTTAGACTGAGCAATGTGCAGTTCTGTAACATGAAGCCCCATCTTACATAGATCTCTTCAGGCATCTGACTAAGTGTACAACAAGTAGCTATAATAATACCTAAACGCCCACACCAGGCACTACTGGGATTTGCAGATTGCTATTAGCAGGTGAATGCAATGTACTTCCACATGGCTGATGAAAGCACCTGAGCCTCTATCAATTGCCAATCAATAAGTACTTCCCCATCTCTACCTTTTAGTTTCTGTAGTCTCAGGTGTCAGTAATCAACAAGAGTGGCAGCCTGATTAGATCCTGTTATCCATGCAACAGTAAAATAGGATCCTAGATCTAATCTTCACGTTGCACCTCCAGCATCTTTCACTCATGTTTAACTCTTTGACTACTGAAGAATGTAGACATGAGCTGAAGGATTTCCAATCTAGTTTTTCTCCATCCTCACCCAAGCCAGCAAAGAAAGCCCAACAGAGCGATTAGGCAGGCAAGGTTCTTTGAGTAGATGAGATATCTTTTGTTAGACCAACTGAGTTGGTCTAACAAAACATTCACAGGAAGCAGAACAATGAGTGGGCTCATCTCCCTAGCTGCTGCTCCTCAGTAACTACAAGGGAAGAGTTCTATTCTTCAGTCTTCCTGTCAAAAACAAGGTACGTATTTTATTCCAGAGCACACTGCATGGGAGTGTTTACTTTGCTGTTCTTCCTGCCCTACTGGCTGTCCAGAAGCTGAAATGCTCTAGGAGCTAGAACAATTCAAGTTTTTGGCATTTAACCCTGACGTAGAACTGTCCTGTACTCACTTTCAACCCACGCAACTTTACTGTGGCCTACCTAAAATCTGCAATTAGCTTGCAAGGATCAAAGGAAGACATTACTAGGAGATTACAAAATCCTATTTCCTAGTCAGTGAACCATTTCCATTCTATTACCACATTAATTTAAAACTACACTGTATACAGTTAATGAACTTTAAACATCAGACTTATCAATCATTGATATTCTTATACTCCACCAGCTTCATAAACAATGAGAGCCTGCAGAACAGTAACATAACTCATCACACCTCAAGGCCATCTTCTCTTCAAAAGCTTTACTATGCATTTAATAAACTATAATAAAATGATCAGCATACATCATAGATCACACTTCTGTTAAAGAATAAAAAAAGAACAAACTTAAGGTTGAGAGGTCCAAAATTAAAGAGGTCCAGACAAGACCATGAATGGCAGTGGGGACATGCCTGGATTCTGAAACGTTTGTTTCTAAAAGTTAAGGGGGAAAAAAATCAGTTTTGCTTGTTTTGAGTTAAACCCCAAGAAATCATGACATTGGCTCAAAAGCATAAGATTTTTCTCAAATAATTATACAGTAGGGCTTTTTTTTAGCAGATCTTGATTTTTGCACTCCTGCCCACCCAAATCTATGTTGACTAGTACAGTGCTGCATTTTTTCCCCAATGTAGGACTAAAATTATTTTGGCCCCAGCTACAGCAGTTCTCATTAGCTCCTGGAGGATATGGAGCTTCCAGATTCTCCCCAGATGTCAAGTTTATCATTATTAAATTCTGTCCCCACAAGCCACACCTCACTGCCTTCCAGTCCTGCACCTCCCCAGGGCCTACATCAATTCTGCATCTATCCCCACCATCTCCATCATTCATTTAGGTTTGACCAGCTACAGCAGGCTGCTCCTCCTCTTCCTTTTCCCAAGCCTATTGGGATATTCACAGCTCTTTTTCCCTCTTCTCCCCTTTCAGTTCCTTTTCTAAAGCCTAGTGTTATAAAGGATTAAGAGGAGAGAAGGAAAAGTCAAGAAGAGCTTACTATATTTCACAGGAAAGGAGGGTGCAGAAAGGGAGAAGAGCCACCTAGAACTGCTGCTAGGCTCTTTCCGTTCCCTTCTTCCCCTTTTCTCCACTGAGAATGGCATCAGTTGCTTCTTCTCTCTACCTGAAAAGTCTTCTTCCTCTGACAGTGGAGAAGGCAAACTAGTTCAGAAGGGATTTCCCCAGGTAGAGGGGAACTTTTGGGCAAGGCTGGAGTTTCTTACATTATTCTTAGACAGGCTACAGCAGGAGCCAACACTGAGTTACTTGCAAGAAAAACTTTCCAATTCTGTTTTCACCAGAAATCAATCCTGCCTTGTGTCAATACAGTAAGTGTCAGTTAATGAGATAGAGAACCTATCCCCAATAAGTTCCCAAACTAGATTTCACTGAATCTTAGAAAAGTAGGGCTGGAAGGAACCTGAAGAGAGTTATCTAGTCCAACCCGACGCTCAAGGTAGAGTCATCCCTGTTAAACCATCCTAGAGACGTGCTGGAGATTTCACATCCCTTCAAGATACCCTGTTCCAGGTCAGTGGTGATCAAAAGCTGTTACACCACCTACATGCTCTTCTGTGGCCACTGGGAAATGAGTTGGGGATCAGAGTACTGTTTCTAAAAGGTGTTCAAAAGGCATGAAACCACCATCACAAGTGGCCCCTGAACAAAAAGGAACAGGGGTGGAACAGGCTGCAGTGACTTAAGTCCTCCCTTATCACTAGAGAAGGTTCCTCAAAGCTGGAATGAGGCAGTTCACCAGGATGAGGAGAAGGAAGGAGTACTGTGCTGTGGCATTAGGAAACAAAATTTCCATCCCCAGAACTGCTAACTTCTGGTTAGCATTAATCTTCACAAATATATTCAAATAGGATTTGAACACATAAAGGAGAGAGACAAGTGTTGGGCGATGAGACGCAAGAACTAAAAATAGGAAGGGGCAATGATGCTAATATCTCTTTGTGCACACTGGGTACGTGGGCACATGTATGTCTGTGCGTGTAAGCAAACAGAAATTATAGCTGTTGAAGCAAACAGAGATAGAACATAAATATTTCCACAGTTCCTAAGAGGTTAGCAAGACACTGATGCTTTAAACGGCAGGGCTTTAGTAGGAAACCACATCCCTGCAGCAACCTTGAAGCAATCACTGACATTTAGATCTACATCTACATCATCTCCTTAGTGAGGGCAGACCCCAGTGCATTGTGGTAACTCAGAGGTGACATGAGGTAGCAATGCTATATTACAAAGTTAAGCCCAGCCAAGATCTCTGTTTTCAAAAAAGCTGTACATTTCTATCTGTTTTAAATAACTAAAACATGTCTGGGGCTTTCCTGGACAGGCCACCTCAGGAATGCTTTGTCCCCACACTCTGCTGTTAATCACAGGTTGTACAGGAAGGCAGGCTTTGATTTCAACAGCATATGCTCCTTTGCTGATGATGAAGCAAGCTGGTATTTTCAAATTTCTGGATCTGTATCCATTTCCTAGGTATCCCAACTCTATGTGATTTTTAAATCAAGTGCCGTACTATTCTTACTGCAAAACCCTTACAGCATAGATGTTCAGCTGTCAATTGAACACTGGAGAAATTAACTGCAGCCACCTATCAATTCAAAGAAACCAGCGTGCTGGCTCTATGGGCATCCAACAAGTGGTGCTTCAGCTGAGCTGATAAGAATTGGTATGGTATGGACTGTTCCGTGAATGCTGCTAGCAAAGGCAACCAATTCCTTTCCACTTGTCCAAGAGTTCAGATCCAGAGATGCCTATTCTGGTAGACAAAGAAGATGGTTTCCAGCCTAACAGCACTTTCAAAACTGAAGCTCCCTGTGACTAGCTACCCATTTGTGGTATCAGGTAAGAACTGATGGTCGATAATCATATGGATGCTTGAAAACAGTGCTGAATTGACACTGTCCCTTATTATTCCTAGGATGGGCTCTTTACCTGAGGGAGAATAAGTAGAAGTTTCCTGACACACTGACCTAGCTGGAGGGAGATTAGCAGATCTATCTTCTCCTTTACTCTAGGAATTTTCAAACTTTTATTCTGGAGTCTCTCCTCCTTTGCAGCAACAGCAAATGAAAGCTGAGCACATGGCTTCTAATCGGTGTCTACAGTGACACCAACTTCTGCTTCAACCCTCAGTTGTCAAAGGCTCAGGCCCACTTAGTAATTGCATGAAAAAACCCAGGATGCTCCAGGAAGTTGTGCTGGCAATTTAGTAGGCGGCAGTTTTCACAGTTGTTAATGAAACCATGCCCACACATGGTGTGAAGGGGGCACTGTATTGCAGTACGTTCCATCTTCCTCAAGAGGGTCTTGTATAAATGAGCTTGCTTCTCCCACCTTAAGTTCTGGCAGCAAACAGCAGCCTCCCCAGGAAAGCTAACAGAGCACATGGACACTCATTTGGCTGCCCTCAGATCCATGTAGGGCGCAACGTGCACCCTTGATTGGCACAGATGGTAAAGGCGTTGTTGCAGCTAGCAGAAAGTATGGGTGTATCTACATGTCTTCTGTCAGCAGCCAGATGGTGGCAGAAGCCTTGATAGGAGATAGGAGAGTTGACGGGAGAGTTGGTGTCGCCCTGCCAGCAGAAACTGGTTCTGTCACCTTTGAGGAACTGTGGGTACTGTTGCACAAAGTTTTCCTGGCAGAACCTGAGCTCTGCTAGCAAAACTAGGTGCTGTAGACCAGTCTAAGAAGTGAAACTGAGGTCTCAGTTACTGACATCATTACAGCTCTTTTGCCATGGTTTGCAAAAGCTGGTCGGTCATGGCTTGCATTCTGGCCAAATTCCAATGCTGGACTTTAAATCCTGACCCTCCTAAATTCCCCAGATATTTCTGTTTGACATTCTTGTTTACGTCCTGTCCTAAAGCATTATGTAACTCTACTGCATGCTCTTAAACAGCTAATGCCTACAGGCAGTTGCTTTTGAGTGGTGGATAAAATGATCCTTCAGTACAATGCGTGGAGTGTTTTGGGATCCTTCAGTATGAAAGGAGCAATACAAATGCAAGATGTGTTTAACTGAAATAAGAAACTGCCTGAGGTAACTAAATAATGCTACCTTGATTTCCCTAGGTATTCCTCTACAAGCCCACATGGAAGACAAAGTAATACTGAGACTGCCACTGCCCAGTCATCTACTTACAAAAGAAATACTCAGACATTTTTATGGGCAACCAAAAGCCATGTGACGAAGGAGGGTGCTCTGGTAGTGGAAATCTGAGTCTATGCTCTTGTCTTCAGAACTTCAAAATCTCCTAGCCAGTGCTCTGGGTTCAGCAATTGTGGTACCCCTTCAAGGAGAAAGTAACTCTACAGCGCAAGCAAATGCAAGTGCATCATTGCAACATTCTGCAAGAGTATATTGAAAAGACGACCCCTAACACAACCAAGAAGAGTCCCCATACTATTCAGTTGGTTTTAGTTTAGTTTATCACTTGCTCTAGGAATACCATAACATTTAAAAGCCAATGCCATCTACCAGTAGATCTCAACTCTCTCTCTCAAGGGACCGAATGGCCATACGTATTTTTGCTGTAATGTACACAGTCCAAACACCCGTTGGAATTGTAGGATTTGGATCATAACAAATAAACGGCATAGGGTAGGGGCTGGGGCGGGGATGGCAAGGTATGCAAATGGAGGTGCTTCACACCTCCATCCAGCACTCAGCTCTGAGGCAGATCAGCGTGAAAGAGGCAGCCTTTCTCACCTGGAATTAAGTTTGCGTGGACAGAGAATGATGGGGGGGAAAAAAGGAGGGAGGAGAAAGGGTGTGGGGAGGCAGGAAATGATTTCTTCCATTCTTTGCCTGGGCTTCTTATGAGTCTTAGCTCATGTAGATTATTTTCCCGCAAACCAATGAGCTATGACCCCACAGGTATCAGCTCTCAAGCTATTGCTAGATCAGACTCCATTAGCCGAAAAGCCCTGATCAAAGACACTAGTCTTCTTCAAACAAAAAGCACCCAGTCCCAGGCTACCTTAGTGATTATTACTCATTATGAAGTGAAGAACTCATTATATTTTCTCCAGTGGAGTTTGGGGTGTAGAACACAAGTCATTTAGCAATTTTTCAAGGATAACATGCTATGAGCTGTGCTTTGAAAGTGCTTTGTCTACCAGATAACATGCTGGACCTATATTTCTCTCATGGCAAGGGATCCTGATTCTCTTCCCTTTTTCTTCTGGGTGCTGGCAAACACAGGCAAGCCCTCCTTGACTATCTGGGCCCCTGTAGTAATGGATTCTACATGTAATTATCTCTCGAAAATAGAAGACCTGAGCCTAAGCACACTTTCCCCACCTTCAGCTTTGGAAGCTCAGTTCCCCACTGCAATTCCAATGAAGGATTCACATCAGGATTTGGATCGGTTGCCTTCAAGGTTATCTTAAAATCCCCATGCTTCATCATGGAAACAGGCTTGGCTTCCTCAGCCATTTCTCAGACACTTACTCCTTATCTTCTTCTATGATTTTATCTAGTATTGAAGCATTCAATTCACTCAGAGTGAAGGGAGTTGAGAGCATAAAAAAACACTTTAGGACTGACAGCCAGTCATGTTACATCATTAACATGAACTCCAATCTGACTACTGGTATATAGGTTTAATTATCCTTTGTGGGTAGAAGCACCTGCTTGGCAAACCTGCAGATCTGAAAGAAGGATGAGCATCTAGAGACAGGCAAGTGCAGTCTTCAAACCCATTCAAGTGAGGGGTGGGGGGATGACATCATCAAGGCCTGTTTTGAGGCCGCTGGAAACTAGTTAGACCCAACTTTCCCTAGTTGAGATCTACCGAGCAGGGAAGTTTCTTTCCTTCCTAAAAATAATTTTTAAAAAAACAACAAGCTTCTCATCCTCTACCCCACCCCTCATTTATAACTATAATGATTCTAATTGTCCTATTATCGATCAACTTTACCATTGTCAAAACCACTGCCCTCTTCCCAATAACTAAGCAAGGGTACTTCTTCCAGCGAGATGTGACAAGCAGCCCATTTGTCAGAATTGTTAACATTATCTGCTAAGGCAGATTAGACCTGGAGGATGTAGAGGCCCACACAGGCATGCACTCTCAGATATGACCACTCTGGTATTTCCTGTTGGATAATTATGTTTGGCCTAAATGAAATTTTGGTATCCACCTAAAACTCCTCTCCAGTTTCAGTTGACTACACTGTTCTTCATTTCCAGCCCTGGACTGTTTACATAATGCTAGTGAGCACTGTTAAAGGGATGCAGGGGAATGTATAGCTTGTAGCCGTGTTAATCTAAGGACACAGGCAGACAAGGTTCTTTTGGTAAATCTGATATATTTTATTAGACCAACTCAAACAGTTGGAAAAATTCTTCTTTGCAAGCTTTAGGGTACAAATATCCTTCGTCAGGCTGAGGAAGCATTTGCAGTTAAAGGGATGCTGCATTTGATACCAGAAGAGGCTGCATTTCAATGCTGGGGGCAATTATTTTGCTCTAGAAAATGCATGGCCTGTATAGGAATGTTCTAAGATAGCATCAAGGGGGAAGAAGAATGCCATTTTGCTTGTTAAAACACCACACTACACTGACAAGCATTATGGTTATTAATTTTCTATTATGTTGTGAAGGGTTAAAAAAAACTTGTCTCCTTCAACATCTTATCCACCTGAGGAACAAATGAGTGAATAAGAGGTGATCAGAGAGGGCTCTGGGAGTTGGGAAAAATAGCCCCAGGCGAGAAGGTCTTGCAGCAGAGAAGTAGGAAGAGCAGGCCATGGTGTGAGGTAAGTCCGTGCTTTTAACAGGTTTATTCCGCTGGCAGGGATTCCTTTCAGAAGCATTTGGGTAAGTGCTGTACACCGCCGAGTTCAATCTGTGCTAAGCAGATTAGTTCCTTACCGGTGAAAGGTTCTGGGCAGCAGTATAGAGTTGCTCACCATGTGATATGAGGGGGCTGTCATTACGTTTTACAGATATGATATAATTATATGCTCCCTGGAGGGTACTTCTAATTGAATTATAGGGTGTCTCACAAGCATTCTGGGCAGCAGTTAAAGGAAGCTAAGCAGTTCCTTCACCACCCAGAACAAGATAGAGACACCCTATAATTCGATTGGAAGTACCTTCCAGGGAGCATATCATTGATTCATGAAGGAGTTTGTTTAATAATCTCCCAAAAATACTACATGGGGCTTTGTCTCTGTAAAGGTGGGGGGGGGGGTTTAAATTTTTGTAATTGGCCATCTGAAACCCACCCCTCGAAACTGCAGAGACTGTGACTTAGAGCAGCCTGGTAGATGATCAAGACCTTCCTAGTTCACAAGATGTTACTCTCCCCTCTGAATCACTGCTGAACTGACCTCCAACACTGGAGTCCTGTACCTACCGCTAAAGGTTAGATGCTGAAAGAGGTCCAAACCACTCATACTAAAGACCTCAAGACACTTTCTCCAAACGTAGAATACAAACACTAGGCAAATGCCACATTTGACAATTACATTCCGCAAGTCTACGACTTCCTCTACAATTTATTGGCCTGTGTGTTGCATCCTGAAAAGCCACAGTACACTGCTGTCTGCTGTTAAGCTTCCGCCACACT
>NW_017729025.1:91025937-91029042 GCF_001723915.1 Gavialis gangeticus | reverse complement strand
ATACAAACACTAGGTAAATGCCACATTTGACAATTACATTCCGCAAGTCTACGACTTCCTCTACAATTTATTGGCCTGTGTGTTGCATCCTGAAAAGCCACAGTACACTGCTGTCTGCTGTTAAGCTTCCGCCACACTCCATCCCAAGGAGGGTAGGAATGATCCTATGATGGATTAAACTGAATATAAAATGTAGGACACAGGTTTTAAGTTTTAGCATCTCAAACTGCTCTCCTAAATCCACGTCCACGCACCTACATTTTGCTCTATTTCTGCACTAAGGTTTGAGACTATGCAATTGCTCTGCTCTGTTAATCTGTGCAAGTGACACTGTTAGCCCTGCAAAACCAGCTGTCCAAGTCTGCACAGATGACCCATCCAGGCCTGTCTCCAAGATGTCTTTTTGGGCGTCATACCCATGCACTGTCAAAAACTGTACTAGGGGTCACTGGAGTTCCTCTCTTTTGGCCTCCAACCACTAGTGACAAAATCACTGCAAGGAAGATAAATGTGTGGGATATAACATCTCACTACTAACTTGAGTCAGGAGCTATATGGAGCTGGACTGCTCTGCAGGAAGTTTTAGAAGGGATTTTACTTCCCAGTGTAGCTAACTAGCATCTGCTTCCAATGCGGTATGGGAGGGGTGAGGGGAGAAAGGAGGAGGGCACGAGCCCCGCTGTCCTTTCTCTCTTCACCTTTTTGGGACGCTTTGCTGGGTAACCCCAGGGGTGCAAGGGAACAGTCCTTGCTCTTTTCCCAAGACTCCCCACTGTTGAAGACAACTTGCTGTCACTCAGGCCAGGTGTCACATCTGTTATACCTTTTCCTGCTGTACTGTGCCTTGCAAAAGACCAAATAATCTGTCTCTCAGCCTATTGTTTGGTTACTTCAGGGAACAGACCACACCAGCTGCATATCATGAAGACGTTAAATGACTTGGTAAAGTTTCGAACCCTTCTTGCAAGTCCCAAGGACTGCATCCAGTTTCCCTTCTAACATGGTTCTCTCTCAAGTGCCATAGGAATATCAAAGCTTTTTATATTATTGATGTAATGTTGAGATGAAGAATCTTTGATATGGCACCAAAATGACCTCTGATATAAATCAGCAGAGCTACATGCCTTCAATGCCACAGCACCCTCATGTGTCAGAGGCAGCCAGAATCCTACTGTAAATCCTTCTCCCTTCTATTATACATACTCAGAGACTGTTCTCTGATGCAACCATCTGAAGCTTATCAAATTCAAGGCAGTTTGCTTATGGACAAGCAGTTATCTTGTACAGAACATTTCATCCTCTGTTAGTCTGCATGTTTGGAAAAAAAGGGAGTATAGCCATAGCTTTGTCCACCTCTTTTTTCAGCTGACAGCATGTTATCCTTGAAAAATTGCTAAATGACTTGTGTTCTACACCCCAAACTCCATTGGAGAAAATATAATGAGTTCTTACGCCTCTCTAGATTAGTCCCAAAAGACACAGAGCATCTTAAAAGTGCATTTTTGATGTCTTAGGAAACTGACAGCTCAGTGCTAAACTTGCCTCGTAAGGTCAGTAGATAATTCCTGGCCCGCAGCATTCTACACAGCACTGCTATCCAGGTGTGCTCAGCTAACGGAGGCGGAGATGGACATGTCAAACCAATATGAGCAAGTGAATGAGGTAAAAGGAGAGACACTTGCAATCTGGCCCTAATCCTCTAATTCAGGAGGGAAAGCACGTAACACAGAGATTAATTGGGCAGAATTTCCAAGTGAAATATTTGTGCATTTATCATATGGTAAAAAAAGGATACACTGCTCTATCAGGACACACAGCAAGATTTTTGTGGGGATGGGATTTTTTAAAATCTCATAACAATTACAGAGGCAAAAAGATCAGTTCAACCCCACTTTGTGTAAACAAAAGCCCACAGGGAACAGGCAGAATGAACCCTGGCAGATCCTAGTTGCAAACTTCAAAGTAAATTCTAGCCACCAGAGTCAAGAGGTTTGGTACTTATGGCACCTTCCTCCTTGTAGACTAATACAGGATGTGGGTCTAGGATGTGGGTTGTCAGGGATTCTGTATAAAAGTCAAATACAGGCAACCCTTACCATTCGTGAGGGATATATTCTTGTGATCCCCACGAATGGTGAAATCCGTGAATAAGGCACTGCGTGCATGAACGCAGCGCCCCTGGCAGCTGGTGGGGGGCACGGCTCCAGCAGCAGTGGCAGGAGCCTGGCAGCAGCAGCAAGTGCAGAGCTTCCAAGGAGCTCTTGTAAGCATATAAAGTGGATTTAAAATGCGGATTCGGCATTTGTGAATATTTGAAACCGCGAATGCTGAACCTGTGAATAGCAAGGGTCTCCTGTAGTTTCAACTCCATGTTTCTCTCTCCTGGGAATCCAGAGCTGTTTCAAGGGGTGCATCCCCATGAATGGGAATGTGCATTTCTCTGGGGACAAAACAGCAACGGCACAGGATGTGTCACTGCTACTTGTCCCCAGGAAACATCTATGCATGTGCACTTTGGCATGCAGCACGTGGCCCCAGGTGGGGCAGGGGCCAGCACCTGGGCTGGCCTCAGAAGCCCTACCTGGGGTCCTGGGGGCTGCAGGCATGGCAATCTGGCAGCAAAGAGCCTGGCTGGCAGCCAGAGCATGCCTCCGGCTGACCAGGCTCCCGTTTTGAGCGGCTCATGCTGCCACCACATGTACAGTCCCACTTCTTTTTAGGCTTGGGGTTTTTAACACCAGGATCTTCCAGGGTCAAAAAAAACCCTTCTGTGCTGCAAATGAACAGTGTGGGGAACACCTGCATGTGCAGCACGTGTGGTGCCACATACTGCATGTGCACACTCATCTGGACATGCCCAAGAAGCCCAAAGATGACAGTCAAATTTGAATGCCATACAAAATCACCCGAGTCAGGCAGTTGATGGTCCTAAGCTACTTCTGCTTCTCTCTCTAATTTGATTTTGATTAAACGTTGAGATAAGCCAGGGTCTTATACTGTCCTTTATTTGACACTGTCACATAAGTCCAGAGGTGTTTTTATGGATAAGTCACAGACCCACAGACAGGATGTCATTTGTCCTTCATGGACAGGTGGCATATATCT
>NW_017729025.1:91019681-91020937 GCF_001723915.1 Gavialis gangeticus | reverse complement strand
TAAGTCCAGAGGGGTTTTTATGGATAAGTCACAGACCCACAGACAGGATGTCATTTGTCCTTCATGGACAGGTGGCATATATCTCCACTCAATACCCATCAATAACACTATCTGGGAGGGGAAAGGTCGGCTCGGTGCTTTTCTTGTTCACATGATGGTCTCAGTCTCATATTTCTGCAGGCAATTTCAAACACCATGCAACACTCCACCATGCTGTAGCTTGTCATATTAACCCCCAGCAGGTCACACCACAGAAATCTCAGTGGAACCTCAAAATAAAGGTAAGTGGCTTAAGTTAGTCTCAGCAATATGTACAGCAGTGGGGACTCTGGATGAAGAAGCAAACTTAACATTTTTCCCCCACCAGTGACGTGCTGAGGAGGAATTTATTTATTTTAAAATTTCTGATGTACTCTGAACCCAAGATCACAGTGTACTGAACCCAAGATTTGCAGTCTACTAGAATCACCAGATCCATTTTTACAGTACTGCAGCCTAACTAGTTATTCATGTATGACCAGAAATTAATAGCATCAGAGCAGGAATTACTGTTCTGATAGTCTATGGCCTGGAATGGAGTAAGTCAGACTAGATGATCATAATGGTCCCTTTTGGACTTAAAAAGCTATGCAATCAGTTTGATTCATCTCAGCCTCTTAAATGACTAACAGTCTCTGTATTCATTTGGAGTGTGGTCACCCATGCAGGACAGGTGATGACAATCAAAGGTAGGAAAACAAAAAGTGCAATTAGTGCTGTAAAATTTCAGATCAGTACCTATGGCTAAGTATCTCTGTAAATCAGATAGCAAGTAGCCCCCACAGCAGCTCCTTTAATGTTTTTCATTTCACCGCTTGCTCCCCCTACCCTGATTTACAGGAGGGCCTCACTGGCTGAGCCATTTGTTGCTGATCACCAGGAAGTGAAAAACGCAATTTTAAATACGCACTTCTGGCACAATTTATGGAGATCCCTACCCATAACATGATGGGTAGGAAGAAGCCCATCAAAGTTTAAGGACCTCATTACCTGGTACTTTTAAGTGGCTCCTGGAGCTCTTGACCCCTGGATGCTGTGCACATTAACACATGAGACTGGTTTGAAGGATTTGTTAGGCAGCTCAAAGTTATACCACTCCAGGGCAAGATTATCTCTGGTCTGTGCTGCCCAGCTCAGGTTACACTAAGTGGGGCTACTCTAGATGACACCTTAGTGTAACATCCTACCTGCCCCCCCTTCCCCTGCTGAATCTGCTG
>NW_017729025.1:90996418-91014681 GCF_001723915.1 Gavialis gangeticus | reverse complement strand
AACATGATGGGTAGGAAGAAGCCCAAAGTTTAAGGACCTCATTACCTGGTACTTTTAAATGGCTCCTGGAGCTCTTGACCCCTGGATGCTGTGCACATTAACACATGAGACTGGTTTGAAGGATTTGTTAGGCAGCTCAAAGTTATACCACTCCAGGGCAAGATTATCTCTGGTCTGTGCTGCCCAGCTCAGGTTACACTAAGTGGGGCTACTCTAGATGACACCTTAGTGTAACATCCTACCTGCCTCCCCCACCCCTGCTGCTGTCCCAGATTGGGCCCACTGTTCCCCCCACCCTCCCCGGCACCCCAGATCCCTGCTCACTGCCCCCACCCTCTTTTGTTTGTGGCTGCCCAGCTGTCTATCCCAAGGCAGCAAGCATGGAAGAGTTAACCTGCCTGCCCAGTCGCTTCTGCTGTCTGAGAGGGCTCAGTCTGAAGAAAAGGAGCACTTCAGCAGCAGTGGCTGAGCATGCAAGCTAACACATCCCAAATTTGAACCAGCATTAATACTGATGTATTTGTACAGCTCACAGTCCAAAATGTAACAAGGACCTGAGTGTGAGCAAGTTGTTTCACCCCTCCTTTCCTGAGGTTCCTCTTCTGTAAAATGGGGAAAATAACATCAACCTACTTTGTAAAACATGTTGAGATGTTCTGATGAAAAATGCTACAGGTAAGAGCAATAGCATAACTAGGGAGAAGGGAGGAGAGCAACTTGGCTTTTTGCACGCATGTGTGTGGGATGGGGAGAGGAGGGCAAAAATACCTGTGAATACAAGATATCTGATCACGCTGCTGTGATTGGCACTGCAGTGGCCGGCACTATCCCAGGCATTGCTGGTTGCCCCATGTGCTGCATTGCTGCAGCTAAGTAAGGAATAGGTATTATTGCTATCACCAAACCATCACAGCCTTAGCTGTGCAGTCTATGAGACTGTTTTCTGAAATAATGAATTACAGAAGAAAAACACAACTGGTTATATCAACCTTCATGATATTCTTTTCCACACTCTACCCACCCTCTTCCCTTCCCTCTCAGTTCCCAAACTTAATATGATTCTTTACACAGACATGTTATTATTTGCATTCTAGCAGTGATCAAGGGCTCCAGCCCCAGTGTGAGGCAACAACACAACAAAAACACGGTCCCTGCTCCAAAAAACTCCTAGACTACTTGTACAGTGGTTCAGCAGGACAGCCACAACCAAACGAAATGTAAAAGTTGGATGGCAAAGCAACTCTTACTCAAAATCCTCTGGGAAGAAAAGTGGGTGAAAAAGCAATATACACTTTATTTACAACCCCCTGCTGCCCAGTAACTATGCTTAGTCATTGTTTGAAAAGTTGTATCCCCCAGGACTTAAAAGCTGCCATTCCTCAGGCTACCGCCAATAAATCTCTCACTGGCCAACCAACCTGTCCTAATATGCTTGTCCATTAATGAAGGATTGGCTCTGTTACACCTTGTTTTGCCTTTAGTGCAAGCTCTACATAAAAACCACACATGGAAACAACCATAAATTGTGACATACATCTCATCCAAAACTCAGTGTCATTCACAGATTTGGCAGGCCATTTTTACTACCAGTTTAACATTACAGCTTCTACTGACACCCTATATCCTTTCTGATCCATACAACACTATCCACAAACCCTTGGGACTGGAGCAGACAGCTATGCTACAAGGTGGACAATGACATTCCCTTCCCCCAAAGGAATTAATCTCTAAGCATGTGCCAATCCCTGCAGATCCCAGGAATGTTTGCAATACCAATGGCAAGGACATACATTTAAATGTGGCCTAATTCTGCATTGAAATCAATGAAATTGTACCTAGCAACATAAGCACAGCGTGTATAATTTGGCCCTTGTCTTCTCATTGGCATCCCACTTGGCTTCTAGCAGCTCACATATTATCCTAAACTTTCAAGAAAGTCAATGGACAGATTTAAAGGAACAGACAATAAAATAATTATAAATTAAGATACTGTCCCCACCTACTGTTATTGCTAAAGCTCTTATACAAAGGAAAAAATACTTTAAAACAGATTGGCTTTTCACCACCAATTCTGGCTGCTTTCTTTTTTATTCTTTGTGTAACTAGGATAAAAATAGGTTAGTTTCACTTCTGATTCTCATGGATGAGGACAGGGGTTCTCAAACTGTGATACATGTACCCCTGGGGGTATGCAAAGCATCTCTGGGGAGGTATGTGGGAGAAATTGTGTAATGGCAAATTTAATTTTCATTATAATAATAATTGGCATGTAAGGGTCTAAAATATGACAAGTATGCTGGTAGGGATACGCAGGCAACTGGTAAATCTGGAAGGGGGTATGCAATAAGAAAAAGTTTTAGAACCTCTGGATTGGACAAATTGCTAGTTCTCAAACCATGTAGCCTGAGAAGTTTACAAGCACAGGGAGGTGTGGAGGGGGAGGGAGAGGGGAGGGAAAAGGCAAAATATTTGCTTCCATCATCAATAAAAATATAAAGACTAAAAGAAATGAAACGTGCACACAATTTCATGAATATGGTTTAGTTATCTTGGGGGGGGGGTTGTAACTTAAATATTGCCCCTAATCTATTTGATGATGCCTTTTTAAACAGGTTAGAGGGAATAATCCTCACAACAGCTGTTCAGGTTGCGTAAAACTGCGAAACACAATCAGACCTATGTCAGAAGTTTGTATTTGGACATCACAAATGCATTACATTACGTGACAGCACCAAAACACTGAGTCCTGTGTGATCATTCCCCTTTCTCAACAGATAACTGTGGTTTATAGCTATTCACCACACATGCACACACACACACATGCACACTACATCAGAAAACAGCACCCCCACAGTTCTGGAGAGACCTGCTCTCTCTCTACTCCCACCCAAGATGAGTGAGGAAACTTTGACCATATTAGTCTTGAGAGAATCACAGAAGCAATAAGCAAGACCCAGTGGCAGGATCCATCCCCTTCCCTTCCTTTAATTTAAGTGTCAGCTCAACTGCTTTTTAAGCCCATATCACATTTACTGGGGAATATCACAGTTTAAAAACCTGAGATATTTTTAAATCTTTACAAATGTAAGTGAAATTTACTATACCACTCTTTTTGAGGGAATGCATTCAGTGTGATCATCTCCAGCCATAGGCCCTAGGGATTTGGTAGCAGATAATGTCTACTCTATGGTCTTTGCAATTTGTAGCACCTTATATTCCATCCTTGGAGATTTTTAAGAACCAGTTGGACTAGATGACTTGTAAGGTCCCTTCAACCCTAATTTTCTATGATTCTATGTTAAACTCGGACATACTTATGCTTGTGTAGGCTTCCAGCCTCTACAAACATTCAGTGGAGCCTGAATTGGTGCAACTCTCATGCCAGTGAGCACGGCAAAAGTGCAGACTGAAACGCCCATAAGTCTTTCAGCTATTATTATGTCCAACTCCAAAGGTCAGAGGGCCTGGACATCTCTGTGGCTTCAATTCCACAGATTCCCACACACACATAACTTTATTATTTGAGTAGTCCCACGGATTTCAATGGGACTGGTTAGCATAGGAAAGCTGAGCCCTGGCTTACGTGTTCACTGAACTGGGACTTCTGTGCATGTTATGTCTTTCTGACTCCTCTGAGAGCCAGAGGCCCATTACAATGATGCTGCAAAGGGAACAACAATTGGGAGAAGGCAAGGAACTGGGAAAAATGCACAGCACATGAAGAAATATACCGTACTGTAAAGCAGGGACTGGAGTCCAGGTCTCCCTCGCCATAGTGATTAGGTGAGTTCCTTAACCACTAAGATATATAGTCATGGTCATTCTTTCCCCACACCCTCTGGTCAGTCTCTTCCCTGTTTCCTAGCTTAGACAGCTCCCCACGCAGTGTGCTGGCATTTATGGGTTCCATTCCCAGGCACTTAAATCTCTCCATGCAGTGCAGAGGCACCTTGCCTGGGGCTGCAGATTCTGCTTGGTACCAAGGTTCTTAAAAATTAGGTGTTCGGCTACTCAGCTTTGTGATGCCCAGGACCTTCTGTGGAGGTAGCCCTCAGTATTTTCATACAAAGCCATAGTGATCAAACTCCACCCCAGATCACCCACACTTTGTTATTTGGGACAGGTGAAGTGAGTCACATAGAATCATCACAGGCTCCTGCAAACAAAGTCTGAGTCTTAACCAATGACGGCCTTAGAGAAAGTTCAGATCTAGATCGGAATTCTGCCCCATCAGCCCATGTCTGATCTCAACATTTGCCCCAAATTATTTTTCCCCTTTAAGTAAAAAGAAGAGATGGGGGATTAATTCACCATCCATCCCTCAACTACTACATGTTCTCTGCACATGCTGTGTCCATCTGAAGCAAAACTAGCAAAACAGGGGAAAAACGTTCCCTGAACTTCCAGCTCAAATGGAAATAACAATTAGAGAAAATGTCACTGCAGAAGCCTGGCCTCACAAGACTTCCAGCACAATATTTAAGCCATATACATTTGGAGGGGTTAATTTGTGGCTCTGCTGTGAGTGAATTCCATGGAGTTTCAGTTGGTTACACTAGATTAGAAAAAGCAGCTGAAAGCACAGGTCCTTACCCAGTCTCAAACTTCAGACTCTTGAATTTCATTGATGACTAGTTACTATCTGTTCTAAGTGTAAAGTAACAGAATTGTAACACTTGCCCTCCAACACAATTGCATCTGGAAGCTTATGTGGGAACTCACCACATTCGTTCATTAAGAGTAGGTGTAGAGTATCATAGAAAATTAGGGGTGGAAGGAACCTCAGGAGGTCATCTGGTCCAACCCCCTGCTCAAAACAGAACCATCCCCAACTAGATCAGTACACCCATTTACACTCCTAAACAGAATTCTGACTCGAATTCTGACTCAAAACAGTCCTTTCGCTGGCTGGAAAGGTCCCTAAATTTTGCTTTGTATGAAAACACCATGCTACAGAGCTGCACAGGTACAGTTGCAGTGGTTTGGATCATCACTTTAGATTACTGTAATGCTTTTCTCAGGGGAGAGTCCCAGGTAAACAAACTTGAATAAGAAGAATACTGTACTTGGAGAGGATCACACAGAAGGCAATACAGAAGCTGAAAATTTACACCATTAGTTTAATCCCCATGCTAAACTACTAAAAAGAATGGGCATATTGATAGAGTATTGTCCCACTATCACAGTAGTAAAAAGAGGCTGCAAGGGACACACAACCTAGAATTAGTGCTTAGTATACAATTCTGGCAGAAGGGCGTGCATTGCTGCCAGTTGTATACCTTTAGCTGCCACACAGATCAGCTGGTTGGATAAGCAACTAAGGGAAAGAAAGACCACATGGGAAGTGCTCCTTGTTAGGTAAGTAGCTTTGATTTTCCTGTGTGTGCATGTGCAAGAAACGGCCTGATTTGGAGCTATTAATTTGGGAGGTGTGGTTTTCATTAAAGACACCATTAAAAGTATTCAAAGGAGACATTTCCCTAAACCAGTTGACGTATTAGCCCTTTGTTCTCTCCTCACAATTAACACTTTTATTATAGGGGAAATTCAACTCTTAAATTGGTCTCCATGGGGAAAGGAGATTAAAGGAGATCACCTGTAGAACAGAGGTCCAGTTTTGTGACCAATGGTCTGGTCCTGGAATTATTCCTCACACTGTCTGAGGATAGAGGTTCAAAACAATCCAGTGTCCAGTAGCTCCCATTGGTCTCTAGTGTCCTCTTAGCTCTTTGGAAGAGATTTTGAAAAATGTTCACCATTGGGCTCTCTCTCTCTCCTCCCACTGAAGTGAACAGGAGAAGAACTGGGCCAATACTGCGTGATTTTAAAAATTCCACCTTATTTTGGCTTGGTTGAACGTCTGTCTGCTTCTGTTGGCAGTAACTAAATGGAACTATTAACCTGACTAAGGATCAGGCACTCAGACACCTCTTGTGCTCTACAGACTACCACATTTACTATTCCTGGAATTAAGGAATAATGAAAATGGCCAAGTAAGGTCTTAAAAGTTCTGTTAATTCATTTAAGTACAGGATTTTAGAGACTATATTTTTCTACCCGCTGGTAACATTTCCAAGCCCCCAATTTGTTACTCCAGGACAGGGGAAGGACAAGAAGTCCTAAGCACTTAGATCCTGCTGTAGGGTTCTTGCCTGGAAGAGGTAAGTATGGAAACGGAAGGAAAGCTGGAGAAACTGGCCCATTATCTGTTGTCTGCATTCACCTGTGAAAGCGAAATTTGGGATTAACCACAATAACTAGAACAAGTAACAGAAATGAAGGGGGTACTTACACAGTTTCATCATTTTTGAACTCCAGCTCCCCAAAAGTATCTTCAAAATCCTCTCCACCTCCTTTTGCTGTCCCTTCCACTGTCCTAAATGGGACTATGACTGTACCTCGAGCACCTGATGTCCTTAGGACTTTCACCTCCATCACA
This sequence comes from Gavialis gangeticus, assembly GCF_001723915.1. Taxonomy (NCBI): domain Eukaryota; kingdom Metazoa; phylum Chordata; order Crocodylia; family Gavialidae; genus Gavialis; species Gavialis gangeticus. Next base: position 91,008,242 of record NW_017729025.1, on the reverse strand, counting down.
CCGATGCTCTCACTGACATGTATCACATCACACTCAAATGTAAAGATGCCTGCATGGTCATCATCCAAAATAGTCACCGTGGCCACACAAGGAGAGGAGAGTATGGCCTTTGGGTATGGTGAGCTGTTGAGCTCTGGAGTTTCCTCCATCTCTACCACACGGAGGTTACTGAGGCGCACAAAGAAATGTTCATCTTCCTCAAAGATGTCATCATCAATAATTCCTACAGAGAACTCCTTCTGGGTTTCCCCTGATTTCAGGACCACAGTTCCTTCTGTGAATTCATAGTCAGCACCAGCATTGGCAGAGCCATCCTCTGTTTTGTAGTCCACATAGATGGTCTTAGATATGTCTCCTCCCTTCCGTACCACTGTCAAGAGGACGGCACCACAGTTCTCCAAACACTGGTAGGAGCAAGGGTCAAAGCACACTCTGGAGATGAATTCCTCAGGCTCTTCTGGACAAATCTCATGCAAGCTGGTGCTCTTCTTGGCTTGCTCAGCTGCATGCTTCTTCAAAATGTTGCCAGCGCCAGTCATCATTCTGGTAGCCTGGATGCGATAAAAAGCTCTGCTTTTCTGCTGGTGAGATAAGGCATAATAGTTGGCCATCTCTACCAGCTGGTCCAAGTCCTTTTCTGGGTGCTTTTGCTTCAGATCCTTGAGGATTCGGATCATCTCTTTGCGAGATTCATCTACCTCCTTCCCCTCCATAGTCACTAAGTTTCCATCCAGAAAGTGGGAGTTCATCATCTTGCCATCCATTTCAATTCCCTTGGTGTGATCACCTTCCGATTCTATGATAATACCCCTGTGCTTGTCCGTGCGGTATCTTTTGTGCATGTACTTATAGAAAAGCAACCGTCTGTCTGCCACCCATGCCAGAAGGACGCACAGAGGGAAGAAGAATAGAGTGAGCAAACCTTCCCACACCTGTACCACACCTGGGGAAAAGACTGCCAGGATCATGTACAACCAGATATAAGCAAAGATGCTCCAAGCAGCTGTGACAAAGAAAACGCGGAGGTGTTTTATCTTTCGGGTTTCCCCATCAGGAATCACATAGACGCAAATGGCTATGATGATAAACATATTGAAAGCAGCACTACCAACAATGGTAGAAGGTCCCAGGTCTCCAGCTATGAATCCATGCCCACAAACCTCTATCAACGAGAGAAGGATCTCAGGAGCAGAGGAACCTAGAGCCATGAGGGTCAGGTTGGAAACAGTTTCGTTCCAAATCCGAATAGTAGTGGTAGTGGTCTCTCCATTGGGCTTCTTGATTGTAATTTCTTTCTCTTGTGATGTAATGACTTCTATAGATGCCATGAACCGATCTGCAATGATGGAAACTCCAAGGAACATATAGATAAGTGCTACAAAATAAACAATTACCCTGGCAATTTTGTCCCCAAGGGATGGGTTTTCTGGGTACCATATTGGCAAGATCACGCCCTCCTTGCAGTCAAATGATCCTGCACATGAGTTGTTTTGTCCAATATTTGGTGAATCTCCAGTCAAGCCAGCATCCACCTGCAAGCCATGCAAAAATAGCACAAAGGTAACGAGCCCAAAATGGAGGAAGGCTGAGGTGAGAGGCTGCAACCTTAACAACGCCATACACAAGATTTAGCTTCTGTTGTGTAGATGCAACAGGTCTTCTTATTACAAGGCCAGGAATCTGAAACAAATAAAATAGAGATGGGAGAAAGCATGAGACAAAAAGAAAACAAGATACAATGTTCTCCTCATGCGCACACACACACTACAATATCTGAGAAATAGTGCTAGAAATGCCCAAGCTGTTTCTTTGTTACTTAGTAAATTGCATTTACCATTAGGGGAAACTATTAATGTAAGGAGCAAACTACTGGTGCTGCTTTTGGAGTTTAGATGCTGAACAGGCAAAGATGAATTGATAAACAAGTAATCTGACAAAGACTCAGATGATTTTTTTAATAAAATACTCTGCCCTGATCCAACTCAGGCTAAAAAACACAAAATCCCTTCACTACCTCCACGCCTGAAATGGAGTGAGGAGGCAGATCAAGGAATTGGTACTGACAGAGTAAGCACCGTTTAATAGTATTACAGGTTTCCCTCGCCAATCACGGTTTTGCCAACCACAGTTTTGAGTATCCTTGTTTTAGAGAAGGGGGACGACAGTCAGAAAATACCCTCCATGGCTCCTCTGGCCCTCCTCGTGCCTTTCACTTTCCCCCTTTCCCCCCACCCACAGCCCCTGCTTCTCCAGCCTTGCCAGTTTTGCCAGCCACAGGAACTTTCAGGAACCTAACCCCCATGGTTGGCAAGGGAAACCTGTACATCATATTATATATGCTGGTCCATTCAGTGACCCTGCACCCTAATGAAGGCTCCAGTTGTGGTGGTTTGGTCACATGAATGCTTCTCAATTGGTAACTTAATCAAGGACTAAAAAGCTAATTACACACACACACACACACTTATAGAAAAGCAGCCAGCCATCCGTCTGCCACCCATGCCAGAAGGATGCAAAGAGGGAAGAAGAACAGTGAGCAAACTAATTAGAGCTCTCCAGATCATGAAGATTCCCACTTTCCCTGAGAGACTGACTCCCCAAATCAGAAAGTAAATAATTTGAAAGGAAAGCATGGTAAGTGATTGGCACTGTTGCTGCCATGCCAAACCCTTTTCTGGACAGGTGCCCCAAAGGCCATCAGTATGGCACTGCTCACCACCATTAAGTAAGTCTTTCTCACCAAAATAATTTAGAAACTTTACATTTGTAAACATAGTAATTCTCTACTTAAAGTTTTAATTACATCTAGTGAACTATTATATGCAGAAAGAACGCTAGTGAGCTCAACTACCAAAACAAAATTCAAGTGTATATTAGTGCTCTTTGTTTTCTTCTGTGTGTGCGTGTTTGTATTCAAGTCCTGTATAAAATGAAAGTTGTCTCTAACCTAATGAAGAGGAAAACCCAGGTGGATTGATATTTTATCTAAACTGAACACATCACAGCCCAGGCCAATTTACCATATTTTACTACTCATTGCATTATATACTAGCAGAATTTGCTAAAGATTGGATTCAAACGTTATAGATTGCCATGACACAGGCTATTCTCTTTCAGCTATAATAAAAGGAATTAGCTAAGCTGTCATGCACCTGATAAAGTGTCTCAAATGGAAACCCAACCTTAAAAGTGAGATTTTTCCAAAGTCTAAGTGACTTTAGGAGCACAAGTCCCATTGAAGGGTTTAAACTCCCAAGTTACTTAGATACTAGAAATACCCAACAAAGTTCTTCAAGTGAATAAACAGCTCACAGCACTGTATGTATTCAAGGGAGCATTTTAATGTTATCAGCATTAGTAAATGCATCTCAAATGGCTATTTTATCATCATGTAGTGACACTCACTCACTTCTCAAAAGTGGGTGCAATCTCTCTGATATCAACAAAAATGTTTTCAGTGCTTAGATAAGAATCTATAAAGACAAGCAAAACAGGAAGGAAAGAATGAACAAGGACTGCAAATGAATAAAACCATTCCTGACAAAGCACAGACAAGGAGAGAGAATTGATTATGCAGCATCAGCATCACAAATCCATATCCAATGCCCTTGATATGGAAAAGACAAAGAAATAACACCTCTTTCACATTACCCAGATTAATTTAGATATGACAGCTTTGTTTTTCTTATTTGCTTTCTCTTTTCTCATTGCTTTTTCTCCTATTTGCTTTCTGGTTTCCTTTCTATTGTACGTCAGGTAGTCAGTGCCTGACTGACACGTTCAGAAACCTATGTATCCATAAAACAGATAAAGTACACCCAAAAGTGCTTTGCCAAAATGTCTCAGTGTGACCCAGTCTCTCAGTATGATAGGAAAGTTCAGTCTCGAGGGTATATTCAGTTCTTGGCTTCTTTTCTGAGTGTCAACAAACTGTGCCAATAACATTAGTAGATGTATAATATGGACACAGTCTGGTCTTAGACCAGCTGACTTAGTCAACAAGCTGACAACATTAATAATTTTCAATTGTTATCAACTTGGGCTGTTTGTGAACCAGAGTAGAAGGGCCCTGTAATACAATATTAACCCTTTGCCTCTCCCAGTTCCCCACTGCCTAGGTAACTACCCAGTAACTAGCAGGTGTTGTATTTTGAAGATAAGCTAGTTAGATCAAACTGAGGGCAAATTTTTAAGAAACACTGTAGCAGTTTAGAAGCCAAAAGCCCATTGTTAGAAGTGGCTTAGGCACATAGGGGCTTAAAACTAACTTTAGAGTCTCATACTTATACTGTATTGACAATTTACACTGACTGCTGTCAAGTCAGTCATCACTACTACCAACCTCCATCTCTGTAGGGTGACCATGTTTTATAATCATACACTTTTTGCCTACCTTATAGAGCTGTTTAATAGCATTTCCTGCCATTCATTCCTCAAAAGACTATGGCCAAGTACAGACAGTCAAAAAGTCCAAGGCTGAATCAGTTCAATTTTTGCAGGTTAGCCAAAGCTGTGTAAATTGAACTGATAAGCAAGCGCACAGACATTCACTTTCAATTCCGGAAATGTAGCCACATGCCTACAGTATCCCAGGCCAGAAGCTGTGGGATACTAGAGCAATGCCTCCCTGCTTGGCTGGAGCAGATAGCTCAGGACAAGGTTAGCCCTCCCACCCTTCGAGGGGAGTGGCAGGGAGGGTTTGTGGGAGAGGTGCAAAGCATCCTGGGATGCTCGGGGACTGTGAGTTAACTTGAATCTGGATGGGATCTGGGACAGAAGTTCAATAAACCAGTTTAACTTAAATCAATTAAGTCTGATAATATATCCAACTGGTTTCAGCCATTCTGAAAGCAGTTTATGTGCACTGAACTTCTGTTGCATTAGAGATTTGAACTGATTCTGATCACTTATACCAGCTTGTGTGTAATTTCTGTCCATAGCTTATGAGGCTTTCCTAGCCATTTTTTAAATTTTTATTAATAGATAATTACACTGATTATTCCTCAAACCAAGTGAATTAGGTTTATAACCAGTCTCTCTCACTGGTAGACTCTCTTTCATTTGTTTGGAATTCTAAGCCCAATCTAAAGTTCCAGTGCAAAACTTCAAGATTCACAACATATTTGTTCAGTTTTTCCCTAGCTGCTTGATGGGCCCCATTCATATTAAGCAGACATCACAATCACTTCAGAATATGATGCAACAAGTGACCTGATCTTACATTCTTGACACATATTTTCCCATGAGATTAAAATGAATTGTGTCTGTAGAGGAGTTGCCCAATTGGACCTTTCAATAACTTAAAAGTGTTAATCTTAGAAACCACAATGGAGTATCCTCATTATCCCTCTGGGAGTCAGTGAATAATTACTTTGCAACATGTGGTACATTTATTAGATTCAAAATCTGCTCTTAATAAAAATAACATGGTAACAATTTTACAATGTGAAAGTTAGAGTTCTCCTTGCAACCACAGGTCACCTGCATTATTCATATAAGAGCATATTTTGTACTCAGATACATTCACGCAACTTAACTGAATTCACTGGAGTTGTCTGTGCTTACTTGAGAACAAAAAGAATAGTTATAAAGAGAACCATAACTTTGGCATGTCCTGACTTTTGAGCATTTCAGTACAAAGACCAGTCTGAAGGAGAAAGGAGGCCAGGAGAGTTGCCTGTACTTTAAAAAAACCTTACTGAGGGTGCAGGAATGAACTATGCCAACATGCAGGAAGAGTAACAAGTGTGGCAGAAGACAAGCCTAGCTTTGCAGGGAACTCTTCAGTGCACTAACACACAAAAAGGAAGCTTACAAGAAGTGGAAACTTAGACAAATGACTGGGGAGGAATATAAGAGGACTGCTCAAACATGCCTGGGTGATATCAGGAAGACCAAAGAGCAATTGGAGTTGCCGCTAGCAAGGAATGTGAAGGCTAACAATAAGGGTTTCTACAAGTATGTCAGCAACAAAAGGAAGATCAGGGAAAGTATGGGTCCCTTACTGAATGGGGGAGGCAACCTACTGACAGATGGTGTGGAAAAGGCTGAAGTACTCAATGCCTTTTTGTACCCAGTCTTCACAGGCAAGGTAAGCTCCCAGACTAAGTGCACCAAGCAGCACAGTCTGGGGAGGAGGTGAGCAGCCAACAGGTTAGGGACTATTTAGGAAGGCTGGACATGTACAAGTCCATGGGGCTGGATGTGATGCACCCAAAGGTGCCGACAGAATTGGCTGATGCAACTGCACAGTGTCTCTGGCCATTATCTTTGAAAACTCATGGCAACTGGGAGAGATCCAGGATGACTGAAAAAGAGCAAATTTGCCCAGCTTTAAGAAAGGGAAGAAGGAGGATGCAGGGAACTACAGACCAGTCAGCCTCACCTCAGTCCCCCAAAAAAATCATGGAGCAGGTCCTCAAAGAATCATTTTCTAAGCACTTGGAGGAGAAGATGGCTATTAGGAACAGTCATCATGGAGTCACCAAGGGCAAATCATGTCTGATCAACTGGATTGCCTTGTATGATGAGATAACTGGCTGTGTGGATGTGAGGAAAGCAGTGGATATAATACACTTTGACTTTAGCACAGCTTTTGATACCATCTCCCACAGCATCTTACAAGCAAGCTGAGAAAGTATGGGTTGGATGAATGGACTGTAAGGTGGATAGAAAGCCGACTGAATTGTCAGGCTCAATGGGTAGTAATGAATGGCTCAAGGTTTAGTTGGCAGCCAGCATCAAGTGAAGTGCCTTAAGCATTGGTCCTGGAGCTGGTTTTATTCCATGTCTTCAACACCCTGGAAGATGGCACAGAGTGCACCCTCGGCAAGTTTGCAGATGACACCAAGCTGTGAGGAGTAGTAGATACACTGGAGGGTAGGGCTAGGATTCAGAGAGACTTCGACAAATTGGAGGATTGGACCAAAAGAAATCTCATGAGGTTCAAGTACAAAGTCCTGCACTTAGGGTGGAACAATCCCATGCACCGGTACAGGCTGGGGGATGGCTGGCTAAGGAGCAGCTCTGCAGAAAAGGACCTGGGGGTACTGATAGAAGCCAACGGTGTTCCATTGTTACCAAGAAGGCTAACAACATACTGGACTACCTTAGTAGGAGTGTTGCCAGCAGATCAAGGGAAGCAATAATTCCCCTCTATTCAACACTGGTGAGGCCACATGTGGAGTACTGTGTTCAGTTTTGGGCCCTCCATTACAGAAAGAATGTGGAAAAATTGAAGAGTCCAGCGGAGGGCAACAAAAATGGTTGAGGGGTTGGAGCACATGACTTATGAGGAGAGGCTGAGGGAACTGCGCTTATTTAGTCTAGAGAAGAGAAGACTGAGCAGGGATTTAACAACAGCCTTCAACTACCTGAAGGAGGGTTCGAAAGAGGAGGGAACTAGGCTGTTCTCAGTGGTGGTAGATGACAAAACAAGGAGCAATGGTCTCAAACTGCAGCAAGGGAAGTTTAGGTTAGATATTAGAAAAAACTCTCTCACTAGGAGGGTAGTGGAGCACTGGAACAGGTTATCCAGAGAGGTTGTGGAATTTGCCATCCATTTGGATTTTAAGGCCAAACTCAACAAAGCATTGGCTGGGATTATATAGTTAGGGCTGGTCCTGCTTTGAGCAGGGGGTTGGACTAGATGGCTTCCTAAAGTCCCATCTAATCCTAACTTGCTATTCTATTTTCTAATATTTAAGGGTCCATGCTATGGTCATTTTCAAGTAAAAGAATAAAAGGGAATAAACACAGTTGCCTGCTAATAACATGGTGTGCTACTGCTGTAGCATAACAAAAAATGGACACAGCAACATCTATTGCACAGCATCATGTAATTATCATCCCACAGTGAGAACTGGAACACTTCAAAGTTTTCAGAAATTTTATACCAGTAGTGGTCAACCTTTGGTGTCCACCACCCAGATGAGTGGTATAGGCCCAGTTCACAAGCTGAACTGGGCCCCAGAAGTCCTCCCCTCTGTGCTGCATCCAGGTGAGGTCCCACCCAGCCTATGTGCAAATGGATTAGTCCTGTGCTGCCTTCACCTGACCCCCCCACCCCCGCACCCATATTGAACCCCACGCATTAGGATCAGTCCAACACACCTGATCTAGCATGCAGGGCCACACAATCGAGATTGCAGGGTTCCCAATGGATCCAAAAATTTGGCACCGGGGAGTGGCCATCACTCCCCCCACCATATTTTTGAACCTGTGAGAAGCCTTGAGAGCCAGATGACACGGTCCTGCAGGCTGAAATGGACCCACAAGCCAAGGGTTGAGCACCCTGGTTGAATACAATTCATATGAAAGAGCCCAAAAACTATTTAAGAAATGTTACTTATTTAAAGCCTGATTCTGATATTTTCAATCACACTGGGTGATGTGTTAGGGCCTTGTTAAAGCTTATGCTGTGAGCTGCACAAATGTTAATGGGTGTTAGAGCTACCTTGAGTTTTAGGGCCTTGTTATACGGTAATTTTGGGCAGCTCTTAACCCTTGAATTGTCTACACATTAACACCTGAAACTGGCTTGAAGCACTCGTTAGGCAGCTCAAAGTTATGTCACTCCAGGGCAGGACTATCTCTGATCTGTGCTACCCAATTCACGTTACACTAAGGTGCATCCCATAGGCTACATCTTGGTGTAAACAAACCCCCCTCCTGCCTTCCCTGCTGGCCCAAATTGGGCACACTGAACCCCACCCCCCCATCACCACCACCCCAGATCCCAGCTCACTGCCCCCCACCCTAGCTGCTCCTGTGGGGCAGACAGCCATGCAAATACAAGTTGGGGGGGGGGGCAGGAGGGAGGGCTAGACTAGGTCAAGGGGATTCTTACCTTTCAGTCCTCCAGGATCCTGCTGGCCTGCAGCATGTACTGCTCTGAACTTCATAGTTTCATAGTTTCTAGGGTCGGAAGGGACCTGAGCAGATCATCTAGTCCAACCCCCTGCCATGGCAGGAAGAGCACTGGGGTCAAACGACCCCAGTAAGGTGGTCATCCAACCTCCTCTTAAAAACCCCCAGGGTGGGAGCCTGCACCACCTCACTTGGAAGCTGGTTCCAGACCCTAGCCGCCCTGACCGTGAAGTAGCGCCTCCTGATGTCCAACTTAAACCTTCCCTCCGCCAGCTTGTGACCATTGTTCCTGGTCACTCCTTGCGGCGCTCGGGGGAACAGGGACTCCCCCAGCGCCTGCTGATCCCCCCTAACCAGTTTATAACAGGCCACAAGATCCCCCCTCAGCCTTCTCTTTTGAAGGCTGAACAGGTTCAGGTCCCGCAACCTTTCCTCATAGGACCTACCCTGCTGTCCCTTGATCATACGAGTGGCCCTCCTCTGGACCCTCTCGATGCTGTCCACATCCCTCTTAAAGTGCGGCGCCCAGAACTGGACGCAGTACTCCAACTGCGGCCTGAACAGTGCCGCATAGAGGGGGAGGATCACCTCCTTGGACTTGCTCGAGATGCTTGAGCTAACACTAACACCCATCAACATTTGCGGAGCTCAGCATAAGGTGCAACAAGGCCCTAAGGGTAACTACACCTGGCTTCTGCTTTGCTGATTAGTTTGAAGCACTGACCCAAGTCAGAGCTAGTCACATGGGAAGTTCCAGCATGTAAATTTTGGCCATGTAAAATTCACTAAGTTACAAATCCTCAGTTGGTGCAAAAGAACATACCAGCACTCAAGTCAATGTCCAGGCTATGAAAGAAAAAGCAATAGCAAACTGTGTATATGGTGAAGTTACTTAAGGTGCACACAGAAGTTAGGTTTGTCACATGATCAGCCCCCTGAAAGCACTCTACAGTGGTGCCTTGACACACATGCATGGCTTCAGAGAACTTCTGAAGTGGCTGATCATGTGACAAATTAAACCTCATCTAATGAGGGATCAGATGAAGGCACTCCACTTTGGAGCACTTTAAGGAACTTTTGTTCCCTAGGATTAATTTGTGGTGCCATCGGAGCTATCGGAAGAGGGCAGAGAGGCAGGAGGGGGAACCAGTTGCCAGCTGGGGTTTGCCCAGCCCAAGCTGGAGGTCAGGTGGATTGGAGCCCTTGCACAGCAAACCCCAGCCTGCAGCTTGCTCCCCCTCCCCCTCTCTTCCTGCAGACTCCCCCAGAGCTGGGGGCAAAGTGGGGGATGGGGAGGCTGGCGAGAGAGGCAGCTCCTCAGTTGAAGCCAGGGTCCTTGGGCTTCTTCAGGCAGGCTCAATTTCCCGCCCCCCCCCCCCGGCAAACTCATTTGTTGGGTTGTGGGGTGCGGGGGGAAGGGGCTGTCTAACTCATGGCACTTTATGTAAAGTGCCATGAGTTACAGCAGAGACCTGAACATCTGTCAGCGCCCTTAGCCTTAAGTAACTTCAGCATTAAATCATCCAAACTGCAAATCAGTAATACGGTTCAGCATGTTATACAAAGAGGAGATTTGTGTTGCTTCCTGCTTACATTCTTTATCTATGTAACTTAAGAGATATCTGTGCACCCATCTGCTTTACGTTGTTTTATGTCTTTCTAGGTGTCCAGGGCAGGGGTAGCTGTCTATTGTTTTCGGCAAACCCTGCCCCTTTCTTCAGGGTCATCCCCCTTATGACCCACTCAGAGTTGCTCCCCGTCGGCTGTACACGTCCGGACCGCCTGCCATGACTTTGATGATCACCTGGTTCAGTGTTTATTGTCCGATGTGTGTCCGTCCAAAGTTGAGACTCTGGGGTCTTTGGGGTGTCCCACGTAGCCGAGGGCTCCGCCGCCCCTACACCCTCGCCCATTCCACCAAAGTAAAGGGACCGCCCATCACGCGTGTCCCTCGTCAGTTTGTTAACACAGATTCCACAACGGAAAAGATGAATAACAACACAAAGTTAACAGCTAGGGTTTCTCACCCACCGGGGAGCGGCCTGAGCACCTTGATGGCCCCCTGGGTGTCTCCCTGTCCGCTGTGGGCGTCGGTGCCCTCCCTCAGGTGCCCCTCGAGCCCTTCAGTCCCCTTCCAGGCTCCCTGGGGACCTTCGATCTCTTTAGGCACTGTTGAGGTCCATTCACCTCTTCGCCGTGCTCCTCTATCAAGGTAAATACGGCTCACGGCTCCCGCCGGGACCAACCGCTCTTCTGCGGCGCCTGCAGTTGCAGGGACGGCAACGCTGGAAGTTCCCGGCTCCTGGACCCGCAGGGGTTTCCCTTACCCCAGAAGACCCGGCTTCAGTGCTGGGCTACTTCCCTTCACCACCGAGGGTTCCAGCTGGCCTTTCCTCTGCCGCCACTTGCTTCCGGTTCCTCCCCGCCAGCGGCAGTCGGCATTTCCTTTATGGGGCCCCGAGCTGCTGCGAGCCCCTCCTCCTGGGCACACCTGCAGAGGGTAAGTAATTCAGCCCTGGGACTTTGTGCTGCGGGGCATACCGCGGCTCTATTAATGCCACGGCGTGGGGTTTTAGGGCACGCCAGCTCCACTCCTCCCCCACACTAGGGCTATCACACACCAGCAAATGACTGACGGGAAAAGCAAAGGGCTAAGTATTCCTTTCTGAGCAGAATAAATTATAAAACCTATTACCATAGAGCAAATGGGAAAAGCAAAATCAAAAGCTGAAATACAACTGGATGATCTCAGACAATAGCTTTGCGATTGCAGCAACTCTCAGAAGAAAAAAAATCCTTATTCTACATTGATTAGTACAAAGGTGTTACCACAAAACGTTTTCAAGATCAGGTCTTGAAACATTTTGACACAGCTCAAACTGTGGCATGTAGCATGCCAAAAAGAGGCCTTGCCTCTGGGACAGGCTATGAACCAAAAAGCAGCCAACTATTTCTA
>NW_017729025.1:90993714-90996405 GCF_001723915.1 Gavialis gangeticus | reverse complement strand
GGGGCCCCGAGCTGCTGCGAGCCCCTCCTCCTGGGCACACCTGCAGAGGGTAAGTAATTCAGCCCTGGGACTTTGTGCTGCGGGGCATACCGCGGCTCTATTAATGCCACGGCGTGGGGTTTTAGGGCACGCCAGCTCCACTCCTCCCCCACACTAGGGCTATCACACACCAGCAAATGACTGACGGGAAAAGCAAAGGGCTAAGTATTCCTTTCTGAGCAGAATAAATTATAAAACCTATTACCATAGAGCAAATGGGAAAAGCAAAATCAAAAGCTGAAATACAACTGGATGATCTCAGACAATAGCTTTGCGATTGCAGCAACTCTCAGGAGAAAAAAAATCCTTATTCTACATTGATTAGTACAAAGGTGTTACCACAAAACGTTTTCAAGATCAGGTCTTGAAACATTTTGACACAGCTCAAACTGTGGCATGTAGCATGCCAAAAAGAGGCCTTGCCTCTGGGACAGGCTATGAACCAAAAAGCAGCCAACTATTTCTATTAGAGAAGCTGGATTTGAGAAGATTCTAGTCACTGGAGGATTTTCCCCAGTAAACTCATGCAGTGGCACCTGGAAAATAGCCCTAATGCAGATGCCTGCATCTGTGCAGCTTTTAATCCTCTCACAATTTAGCATTCTATTAAAAAATACCCCGACCATTAGACCCATCCAGGCCTCTATAATAAAAAAAAGACCTTTATTTCGCTGAAGATAGCAGCTGTGCTGACTACAGACCACATGCTAACAGCTCCAGACAGGTGGCTATGCTCAAACAAAAGATGAAGCCAATCTCCCTCATTCATACTGTGGGATACATCTCAAACCAAAATAAAGAATGCCTTCAAGATTATCCTGCAAGACAGCATACTGAAAGGAGTCTGTGGGGAAAGAAGGACTCTTCTGAAGCCTGTGCACTCAGATAACATGTTCGCCAGAGAATTCCCACTTGCTTCATTCATTTTGTTATAATCAATAATAATTACTGTAATTAACCAGACAACATTTTAGTCCTGATGCCATTCCTTTTTGTTTTTTGTAATGTCATCCACTCAAATCAAGATCAAAGGGCCATCCAAGTCTAGAGGTCCATTAGGCTAACATGGCTAAGGCACAGCAGTGCCAATAGCCAACAGCACACAAGGAGTCAATGTAATGTTGGTATCTATATGTAACTCAGGTCCTCACATAAGAGTGAACAAACTGTGGAATTGCACTACAGGAGCGGTAAAGGCTTAACCCTCAATACCGGGGAGGCACTCAGTGGACACATCTACACGTGCCCTTTAATGTGCACTAGCCTGTTTTAACGCGTATTCAAGCATCACAAAGGGCATCTTTAGACGTGCTGTGGTACCCAGCACTGGGTGCTTTAATTAGTGAGCCACACTAATTAAAAGCACCTGTGCATCACATGTATCAGGGTCCCCGCACATCCCCGCACTGAACAAATAGTAGTGGGGCACTTTGAACTAAAGGTCACCAAACATGTTTTATTTCAAAGTGCCTTGCTGCCATTTTTTCAGTGCAGAGATACATGGGGACACTGATACACGTGACATAGAAGGCTGCCGGAGCATGTCAATTTCCATGCTCCAGCAGACTTGAATAACCGAGTGTGCTCTGACACATTGGATTTCCAAGGCATCAGAGCAGGCTACATGCATGTGTATAGGAGCCCCCAAAAAGTGCTCTTTAGCTAATGCACATTAAATTAAGCTAATGCACTTTTTTGTAGTACCTCACAATGGAGGTACTAGATTTACTGTGTGTTACCATGCTCATTAATGAACATGTAGGAAGACCCAATGAGACCCAAGATGGAACAGTGTTGCAGCTAGTCTGATATTTGTGGCAATTATTAACAAAGGTATCAGTCCTGCTGGCTTTCTGAACAAGCCTGGTGAACAAAGCCAAAGCCTAAAGTGTCTACTCATTCCTTACTTAGATAAAACTCCCACTGAACTTCAGTGAGCATGCAGGTATTGTTAAGATTTACAACCTCAAGAGTTTGACCTGCAAGAAACCTCAGATGGCCTGGAATATTTATTTCCCAAAGAATGTCGGAGATTGAAAGCATTTAGACCAGTAGCATAGCAAGAGGTAGATAAGTGGGGCACCAGCCCCAGACACTAATTTAGAAGGGGCACCAGAACAGCAGTCACCCACGCTGCAGCAGCAACTCTACTTGGCTCCTCAGTACTCAACCCATCACCCTTCCCCCACCTCCTTCCAGCATTTCTGCCTAGGGTGCAAAAACTGCTATTTACACATCAGATTCAGACTCTTGTTAACGCATTCTCTGACGCTAAGCCTGCAAGGAGGTTCCCTCCATCATGCAAGGGTGCTGGGTTGTTTCTGCAGAATTTTGCACCAGTAACCAACATCAGCCCCGCCGGGTGAAGTGCCCTGTTTATGGCTGGGGCAATTCCAGTACAGACTGCTCAGTCCAAGTTTCTTCTACACTACCCCATCCCTGATATGAAAGAGCAAGAAATAAATTTCATCTCAAATATGCCAAAAGCTATCTTTTCGGGGGGGGAAATTGCCAAAAGTAATTCTTTTCTGGATAATTTGCATTTTGCTGAAGTTTGCCAGATTTTGATCTAAAAACCTGAAAACAAACCAATTGGGTTGTTTGGTTTCAACAACATTTTTTACAAGCTCACCCAAAATTCCACAAAAAAAA
>NW_017729025.1:90992832-90993703 GCF_001723915.1 Gavialis gangeticus | reverse complement strand
CACGACATTTTTCATTACACACACATTATATACATACATACATACACACACACACATATTAACCAGCTTTACTCAAAAGCTATTCAACCCTTTCCTTATTAGTGAAGTCATCAACAGGAGTTTCTATCAGAACTTGTCTCTAATAGAGAAATTGGATCAGTAAAATTAGATTGACACTTTTACACCAAAATACAGTTTGTAATAAAGAGGACACCGATGACAGTATATACCTGGCTGCTACAAAACACGGAGAGTGTCCCATAAACTCATTTTAGAGAGACCAAACAGCAGTGAGATGTTCATTTCTTTTCACCCCTTCTTCCCTCAATCATATTTAAACTAGCACCTACAGAAGGAAAAGCTCCAAATTTCCTTCTCTGTCCCTTGACACATACCTTTATTTTGGCTCTATAGGCAATGACAACACAAAGTGGTTATTGTCATTGTCTTGTGCTCCACAGTAAACCAAATGCCAAAAATCTGGGCTTTATAGCAACACATTTAGTTGCTTACAAAAATAAACCCTGTAATATGTGCCAAGAGCAGCCCCCTTTCCTTCAAAAGGAAGAACATGTACAAAAGCAATTATAAGAGAATTTAGTATTAGTTGGGCAAGTTCTTAAATATTTGTAACAGGCCAGATTTCCATTATGACCATTTTCTACTAGTCTGGCAACATAAAGGAGTGTTAGAAGAAATAAGAACAGCAGGCTAATAAATCCTGCACTGGGTTAGGAGTATATAAGTAGTTTCAAGAAACAATTAATTCAGTAGGTCCCCCGTGAAAAAAACCAGTCCCCTGCAAAAAATGCTCAGGAACTGTGAAAAAGTGGGGAAACAGCCAGAAAGTGGAGGGGAAGCTGCAAACAGA
>NW_017729025.1:90985989-90992560 GCF_001723915.1 Gavialis gangeticus | reverse complement strand
GGGGGGGTGTGGCAGAGTGTATGGGAGGGGGGGAGACATGCTTCTGATTGGCTGAGGGGCCCCAGAAGTCCCAGCCCTCCCTAAAAATTGACATATGGCCAGGGAGAGGCAGGACTTCCATGGCCCCACAGCCAAGGTGGGGGGGTCAGTGCACTCTGCTGCAAGAATGGTGACTGATGCCATGCTGGGACTGCAACATTCAGAGGCAGCCACCACAAATTAGGTAGCTCCCTGTATATAACACACACAGCTAGGATGCACTGGCATGGAGCATGGCCCCCCATGTGGCTAGAAGCATTCCTCAAACACCCAGTCTATCCATATGCGCTCCAAACCCCTGGTGGTTTCCTGGGTATTTTGATGTCCATATGGCCTCTCGCGGGCAGCACCGCTGAGCTCACATGAGGCAGAGTACTCTGCATTGCATTCACTTTGGGCCTTGCTAACCCCACATGCTCTGCACTTGATTGACTAGGCATTCCAGTCCCCGCTGCAGCTAAAAGAGGCAGCTGCAGCTGCCCAGCACTTCCTGATTCTCTTTCAGGCTGTGCTCCAAAGAACTTTGCTACCAGGCTTCCAGTGTCCCCCAAATGGACAAAGCATGACAGCAGAACAAAGGCAACCCAGCTGGCTGCTGGAGGAGGCCAGCATCAGGTTACATGCTGACCCAAAACAACAGCAAGCATCAGAATATTAGCTAATTTTAAGCATACTTGGACCAGCCGTTTACTGGTTGCCACGCTACCTGCACACCTATAAAGTTTGTTCGACCCCATATAGTGGTAAGATGTTGTATGCCCATAATAAAAAGGGGCCAGGGGTCTGACTGCACCTCAGCAGTAACTGTTCCAGGGCCTACTCTTCCCAATAGTAGGAGCTCAACTAGGACATCTTAACTACTGTGACTATTGTTAATTATAACATGATTCTAAAGTGTATCTTGTATTGTCTTTCAGTGTTTGTGTAAGAGAGAACTTACCATTTCTGCTACCAAATAGAATTACTCCTTGGTTCAAGTGGTAGAAATCTGTACTTGGGTGTCCTAGGATCAAGCCTACCAGTGATGATGGGAAATAGTGGACTCCCCTGTGATTCAATGGCAGAATTGTTATCCACCACACAAGAAACCCAGGTTCAATTTCTGGATGCTTAGACAACTACAGCCATGGAGACACCAAATGCCTAGAGTCGGTCTGGCCTTTGAATCCTGTGTCAATGGCCTAAGTGGGGGATGGAAGTTCTGGGCAGCCTCCACTCCTCCGTACTCCTGCCAAGGCATATACATTGAAGGTCTAGGTGAACTCTCATGCATACACCATGATCTGGAAGGATTGACAGTTGCCAAACTATGACTGCTGATGGCAAATAGTGTGTGATAATTTCATTTACATATTCTACAGCTAAGCATTCTGCACACTTAGAGTGTTACAGGAATTACAACCTGAGGTTCACTTTTAGTGGCTTAACTACAATTGCATGTGCTATCAAGAGTTACCATTTTGAATTTCCACTTTTTTGCTACTGATTTGGAAACTTCCATTACATACAGAGTTCTATTAACAAACATCAGCCTCTTTATGGCATCTCTACTTATTTGTGAGCACAAATTATAAGGGCACAGACAGAAGTGTGGCTTCCCACTGTAACTGAGATGCTTTGCAGGAAGCATTTTGAGTTACAAGATCCTTTGGAAAAAACAGAAATTTACCGTTGGTTTCAGGAGGAGGGGAATCTAGCTGCAACCAATTTCCCCTAGCAACAGCCCCTCCTCCCTGCCAGCTTCCAGCCAGCCAGTGCTGTTTTCAGAATAGGAAGGGGGAAAGGGAGCAGAGAGAGCTCCTTCTAGGGCAGGGGTAGGCATTATTTTGGGCACAGGGCCGCTTACTGAGTTCTGGCAAGCCATTAAAAGCTGCATGACAGGCAGCCCAGGGCAGATTAATATTAATTTTCTAAAATTTTTAAGGGGCTCCACAGGCCGGATAGGATGGCCTGGCAGGCTGCATCTGGCCCCCAGGCTGCATTTTGCCCACCCCTTTTCTAGGGGTTCCCCAGCCAGCACTGGAGGGTGGGGTGGGTGAACTGGAGCCCCTCACCTCAGGGGGGCTCCAAAATACCTGCCCCAGTCTCCAAAGGAGGCTGAAAACCCCCCAGACTGAACTCCCTCCACTCCCTTTCCCCCCTCCCATTCTGAAAACAGACAGGCTGGGAGGCAGCACAGACAGAAGTTACAGAAGATGCTTTGTTCAGAAAGATGTTCATCTGAACTCTCATGCAATAAGGGTTCAGATTTCCACCTGATCGGCCATTTGTGAAGCAGTCTGCAGCCATGCACTTGTGTTTGGTCATGGCTACAAGCCACTTTCTGTGGCCAGATTAGGCCAAAGTGTCATTTCTGTCTGCACTGTTACTAGATGCCCAAGTACCTGCACATACCGGCAAATTCAGTGGTGTGCACTATGAATGGCTACAATAGAGGGGCTATGTTCTTTCAAATACATTTTTTGTCCCCACAATTTTGTGAGTGCACTGTCAAAAGCTTTCTAAAGAGGACAGAAGTCTCTCTCATGACGTAGCTCACTGCTACACACACTTTACCCACACACACACCACCAGCCACCATCCCCCTCCACACACCCCACAAACCCCATACCCACCCAACCCCACACACTCCCCCATGCCCCACATAAACACACACACACTCTCATGCATCCACAACCCCCCACAAAACCTGTACCCACCCCTCCCTACCCCCCACTCCTCTACAGTCCCTTACAATATACAAGAGTAAGACCTAATTTTGAGCTATTATGGAATCACCTCTACATACCCCACTAAAACACACACAAATCAGGACAAAAATATGTATTTTTAATAAAATTAAAATATGTTATTGTCAATGTTTGATTTTTAGTATAAATTTTTTTCCTGGTTCCAAGATGGCAAAAAGGAGTACTTCCAGGGACAAGGGAGGGATTTCTGGTGGCAAAGGTCAGGGTCTAGGGGGTGGGACTTTGACAGCTCACCAAAACTCATTAAGCAGCCCTCCACCTGAAATAAATTCCCTGCCCTGGCACAGACTCATCCTTGCTCTCCACTAAATTTGATGCTGCTTCAGAGCTGTTAACATAACAACACCACACAACACAACTGCATTATTCAATGTTCTCAGCCCCCTCACAGCTAAAGGATTTCACAGGTACAGGTCTGCCTCCCTCTGGATGATACCAGCAGCCAGATGGCAACCAAAACCAAGTTTTCTGGTGAAATTAAGCTTGCTCACTACTAGCATTTAGTGTGCAAAATGTAAAGCAGCAAGTTTACCAGATACTCCTGACCAATCAACTCTGCATCTTGTTAAATACATGCTAGTTGAATATACACCTTGTCCTATTTCAAAGTAGAGGCTGTAGCACAGCCTGTACGGTGGAGGAAGAATCATACCTACTATTCTTCAAACCGCAGAGCTGGTCAAAAAATTTCCAGTGGAACAGTTTTCCATCTGCAAATGCTGATTTGATGGAAACAATGTTTCAAGTTTCTACTGAAACTTTCAACAACATCTACAATAAAAAAGCAGGGAATTGAGCAGCAGCAAGATCACTTGGGTCCCCAGACTGCTGGCTCCTCACTGCTCACTAGCGCTGTGCGAAACAGCACTGTTCCATTTCACCTTGAGTTTTGAGGTTTTGATGGAACAGCGTTTCATACTGAATTTCATTTTGATTCGAACCAGCTGTTCCGTTTTGTTTTGTCAAAACAGTGAGGATATTTCAACTCTGTTTTGATGTTTCGCTAGATTGGCCAGGGACAGGAAGTCAGCCCAGCTCGACTGACTTCCATCTCCAGTGCTATGGTTGAAATGTTGCAACTTTTGAAACGTTTCAACTAGCCTCATTTTGTTTCGAAGCTGTTTTGAAGCCCTTTGTTTCATTTTGATTTTGCTGTTTTGACCTTGAAATGAGTTGAAACTGTGTCAAAACAAAATGGCCGGCAAAATTTCACGCAGCCCTACTGCTTACCTCTGCAGAAGTCAAAACTCTGTCTAGATGAGGGGCAGGCAGCTTTCACAGATTACTTTGTTTCCTAGGCAGACCAGGTCCCTTCACTGGGTTGCCAGGTCGCTAGGGAGCTGACTCAGAAATTCTAGGGAAATTCCATTTCAAATCTTCTAAAATAAAGGTTTAAAATCCTGTTTTAGTCAAAATTTTCAATTCCTGACTTATTTGTTCAGATTCAGTCCAGAACACTGTCAGACATGCAAAGTTTTCCACAGTACAGAAATTCCAGGTCATGCACAGTTTTATTCAGAGAGGCTTCTCCCTGGTTCTAGGAGAACAGGAAATAGAAGGGTGAAAAGGTTAATTTTCAGAAATATTCCACGGCTGCAGAGGAAAAAAGAAAAGCTTTTCATTCTTATCTGCAAACTAAAGAGCTTTAAATTCTCTCTGCAACAGACAGAAATGGAGGTGCCTAGCAAAGGTTCTGGCTGAGCCCAATTAGCAGGGATTTCATAGAATTATCAAAATTAAAGTTGGAGCAGTCATCTAGTCCATCCCCCCTGGGGCCAGAGCTAGTTTGTTCCCTTAGCTTACATTATTTTCAAGTACTTTGTCCAGTCCAGTTTTAAATTACCCAAACAATAGTATTTCCACTACTTCCCAGGGAGACTATGCTGCGATATAATTTATCTCAGAGTTTTCAGACATTTTCCTTCTACTCGGGATGAAATTAAGAAAATGTATGCTACCGATTCTCATTATACCCTCCTTGGAATATGCTCAGCGTTTTTCCTCCCTACTTGAAATGTACATGCTTCGGATGCTTGTAAATAGTTATCCTGTCCATAGTTATCCTTTAGCCAAACTGCACATATTTATTTTAATCTTCACAAATTAGCCCAAGCAGACATTTAATCATTTGTCTTGATCTTCTCTCAGTTCTTTCTAATTTGGCAGAACCATTCTGATCTGCAGGAGCCTACTTTCTTAGATCCTGTTCCTCTTAAAAATGGCAGTGAATCTCCTATGATTAAAGTTAATAGAAAACTAAACCATTGGGAAGGAAGTATATCACCTCCCAACTCCATAAAATCATACCTCCGTACACTGGCTTTTCTGGCATTGTATCATATTGAAGCACAACGCTGAGCTGCTATCCATTATCATCATTATGGCTTCCACAGCTTTCTCCCTTGCATATTTGGATTTGGGATTATTATTCCCCAGATATGCTGAATTACACCCTTAGAGACTACATTCCACTTTGTTGTCCATATTTACATGATCTCTATGTCCATCTTTGGTGGTACTTGTGTGTTGTCTTACTTTCTTGACTGACATACCAGAACATAAAGCAAGAGACTCCAGCGCCTGGCTCAAAGCTGTAACACTTAAAACCTCTATGACATAGGCACAGACAGAAACATTAAGAAAACTTAAGTTGTAGGTTATCCTTGAAAGACCTCTCAGCTTACTATCATCTGCAAATGTAATCGGCTGGTTCAACCAGTTTTTTGCATCATTAATACAAATGCTAAAACTGAACCTGTAAAATCAGATGCCCCCCCCCAAAATCAATTAATTGTCTTTATCATTACACTTTGTGCACAGTCATCCAACTAGTTCATCCTAGGTGGCAACGCTCATATTCACACTATTTGGAATTAATATCCTCAGTAGAGATTTCATGGCTCACCCAAGCACAATAGGGTCCAACTTTTTTGGCAGGTGTACCACACATTAGCCCTGCACCCTCCCCAACTGCCACTGCAATCCCCACCCCCTGCTCAATCTGCTGCTCTGCTTTCTGTTTCCTTCCATGTGCTCCCAGCCTGATCCGGTGCTTTACTTGCTGCTTCCTGCCGTACTGCCCTATCTGCTGCTGCATTGCCTGCCCCTCTCTCTTCTGCCACATGCCACAAACAAGCATGTGCCACAGGTTGGCCATCCCTGCCCCAGCACACACATTACTGACATTCAGATATACATTACAGCTACTGCATTTCATTCAGCCCCTAATTTTGTGATTCCATTTTTAAATTATAGCATGATTAATTTATTCGTTGTAAGCCCTGACTGTCTATTACACTTAGTTCATTTCTGCACTAGCTGTTTATGGATTCTTTGTTAATGTTAGTTGAGATTTGCCAGGCACCAAAGGGGGCAAAGGACTGCAGTGATCACATAAACCACACAAAGTGCAACTTCAGCTGTTATGGCAATTAATAAATGGAAGCATTCTCCAAGCTATTCTTTGCCCTCCGACGTACCACTGCCTTTTCATGGTCATCTCTTGTAGGATACAAGAAGCTATATGCCATTCTGCCCTCTTTAGTTGGGCGATAGGCTATGATTTGTTCTTCACTGCATCATCACCAGATGGTCTCACTTACTTCTTTGTTTTGGCATCTGCCAGTTTGGTTCCTGTGTCCACTTCCCACCCCTCACCTTGTCAAGGGCATCTACTTTAGAGCAGTGATGCTCAACCTTTTTTGCTCTGAAGGCCAGATGTGTGGTATCTGATCAGATGGGCAGTGCCCAGTCCGGATCTGGAAGGTGCGGGGGGGGGGGGG
>NW_017729025.1:90985662-90985887 GCF_001723915.1 Gavialis gangeticus | reverse complement strand
CTATGATTTGTTCTTCACTGCATCATCACCAGATGGTCTCACTTACTTCTTTGTTTTGGCATCTGCCAGTTTGGTTCCTGTGTCCACTTCCCACCCCTCACCTTGTCAAGGGCATCTACTTTAGAGCAGTGATGCTCAACCTTTTTTGCTCTGAAGGCCAGATGTGTGGTATCTGATCAGATGGGCAGTGCCCAGTCCGGATCTGGAAGGTGCGGGGGGGGGGGG
>NW_017729025.1:90983813-90985651 GCF_001723915.1 Gavialis gangeticus | reverse complement strand
GGCTGTCCCCAGTCCTGCTGTGCTGGGCTTGGAAATTTGGCAGCAGGAAAGGGATGGCATTGCTGCTGCTCTCCATTGCCACATTTCCTGACCCTTTGGGAGCCCCACAGGCCAGATGCCATAGCTCCATAGGCTGGATTTGATCTGCCAGCTGGGGTTGAGCGCCTTTGACATAAAATAGCACTGACATCTAAGGTGAACAGCTACATACATCCAGCTGGTCATCTTAGATGAACACTTCTCATGGAGACATTAGATGAGTTCTCCATTCATAATGTGTTACTAACAATTATGTAGGAGGTGTATGTTCACCTTTTGCAACATTAGATCTTCCTTCATCCTCTACTCCACCCATGGCTGCAATCTACCATGTCTCAGATTACTAACCCAGGGAGGTACAAGGGGCCAGAATTCTATCAGGAACCCAATTATCTTTTAAATCAATGACTTCCCAGGGCAACTTCAACCCGCTATCTTCTCCAGAGGAATCTAGGTTTAATTCCTGGTTCTACAACCAGTTCTCTACAGAACCTTGGGTAAGTCATGGAAGGCAAAGTTTTTAAGTTTGGTTACCTAAATATAGGTCCCAATTTTTTTAATATTCTGAGACCAATCTCCTACTTACATTGCCAGCTATGGATACAGATGTCTATCATCAGATACCTCCTTTGAAAAAGCTAGATGTCAATTTTTCCATCTGCACAATCAGGGTAACAAGATGGACATACCCTGCAGGGAATTGAGAGGTTTAATCTAATTATCTGTGAAGGGCGTTGAGATCCTTGGAGACAAGGCATTATAGATCGTAAGCATTTCTAAGACACCGACCAAACTTGATGAAAATAGCAGTGTTATTTATCTTTGATGCAAGTGTAGAAACTATTACTATTATACTCAGAAACACCAATCCCTCTTTTCTTACCCCTCACTTCTTCCCCCAAAGACTTCTTTTACTCAGTCATTGTTACATAAGAACTATCCTTGTGCTCTGAACAGCCTTTCTCCCTGTCACATCCAACTGGGAGCTGTTCTAGGGGAGAGATGTCTCATAAGCTGTATGGAGAATGGCCTCAAGCAGCACTGGCAAACTCTTTTCACGTCATGACTCACAGCCAATTCAGCCACTCTCAGTTGATTCTCTTCAGACATATCCCAGGATCCTTTGCACCGTGGCATTTCAAAGAAGGTATTCTGGTATCAGTGAAAAAGTTTACTGCAACTCCTTCCACCTGAGAAGGCAGTGGCAAGTTTACTGAGCAGTTCTGCTTCACTGAAATAGAGACCAGGAGCAACAGCTCCTACATAACTGTTTGTAACCCATTATGAGCACTGAGAATCACTGAACTAGGAAACAACTCTGCTCAAGGTAGACATATACCCGTATTATCATGATCATTCACATCAAAGGGAGAAGAACATGTGACATTTAACAAAAACCTACTGCTTTTAAAAGGACAAGTTTTGACATTTCAAGCAATAGTGCTTTCTGTTTCTTTTTCAATTCATGTAAATTAGAGCTGAAGGGGATGAGTTAGGTAATAACTCCCAAGTCCTATATAGGAGTACTGTCCCCAACACACTATACACCATGTGTAACATTAAGCAATCTTTGTACTTCAGCAGTTAATCACATTAAAAGTGCTAACTCAAGTAAGATACAAAACTGGGCTAGTTTTGCAGATTTAGAGTAGGCTAAGACTAATGTCATGAACTCTTGTGAAATTCAATGGCTGCCTGCTTACTTTGACAATTTTACCATGAGTCTCATAAGAGTTTATGGTTTTGTTCTGAAGCTGTAACCCCTCTCTTGGTATCAAGAGACTAAATGAGAATCTTGG
>NW_017729025.1:90976230-90978813 GCF_001723915.1 Gavialis gangeticus | reverse complement strand
GTAGGCTAAGACTAATGTCATGAACTCTTGTGAAATTCAATGGCTGCCTGCTTACTTTGACAATTTTACCATGAGTCTCATAAGAGTTTATGGTTTTGTTCTGAAGCTGTAACCCCTCTCTTGGTATCAAGAGACTAAATGAGAATCTTGGCTTTTGTTTTCTTGAACCAAAAGGATGCAGAAAAAAAAAATCTTGACCTTAGTGCACACTAGAGTTTTGAAACCGAGAAGCCAAATAAGAAGAATCCTTCATCTCTCAAAATGTGGTAAGAAAGAACCCATCATATCTCATAATAATCAACAACCCAACTTAACTAATCTCATGATTTTTGAATGCAGCAATGCTAACAGTGGGCCCCAAAAGGTAGAAGTCTCCCAAGATCACGTATGTCTCTTAAAAACTCTCAAATCAGCTTCCACAGACAAATAAAACATTTAATAGATTAGAAAGACAAAAGGGACCGCTATGTTCACCTGCTATGACCTCCTATGTCACAGATGCCATTAGAACCTTTCTGAATTCATTTCTGTTTGAACTACATGTCTTTTAGAGAAAAACATCTGGCCCTGACTAAAATTTCCAGTAATGGAGAATTCACCACAACGCTTGGCAAGTTGCTTCAATGGTCAATTGCCTTCCCTGTTAAAAAATCTACATCTTATTTCTATTACAAGTGTGTCTAGTTTCTGCTGCCAGTCTTTGTATGCTAGACTGAGGAGCTCATTATCAAAGCTTTGTTCCTTGTGCAGGTATATAAAACAGTGATCACATTACCCTTTAACCCTCTCTTTGAAAACCTATATGGGAGTCAGTATTCCAGCAGAGGTTGTAATCAAGTCACCCTACTTCAACTCAGGGTTCCGCTGTTTAAATCACAAATCCAAGGACCAAGTAAGCCCTTTACAGCACTACACTAGAAGCTCATGTGCTGCTGCTTATACATCACAACACAAGTCTTTTCAGAGTCATTTCCCTCATCCTGTATGTATGGTCTGTATTCCTTATTCCTTAATGTATGGCTTTACATTTGGCCATATTAAAGCCTATTTTAAATTTAGAATATATTATCTTAAACACCACCACAGCTCTTACTGTTCTTTCTTGGTATTCAGAGCCCAGCAGCACTTAATGGCCTATGGAGACTGAACTGCCCTTTCACACTAAAAAGTTGTCTGTTTTACTACAGGGAAAACTATGTGTTAGAAAAATTGTCATCTAATTTAGCCATTGAAGTTCATCACCATCATCATCATCATCATCAAGCTCTTATGTTCAATGTTCACCCACACGCTGAGCCCACTCACACAGTAGTAAATTATTACATCAAAATATCATGCTTTCTAGTGGCTGGAAGCAAAAAAAGCAATTATTAAATATACAGCTGATTAAAACACACTCAACTACAGGCTTTTCCATCAAAAATAGCTGTTGTCAAAGCCAGAGCATTTTGCGGAAACATTGATTTTGACCGAGTTGTTTGAGGAAAAGGCGTCTCCGATCCAAGGTAAACTTTCAAATGTGGGAGAAAGACCTGAATTGGGATTGTGTGCGCACAGCGGGGGGGTGGGGCGCTGTAATAGCCACTTTCCACACAATTCTGTTCTGAAAAGAAGCTTGGAAGAGTTGGAACAAAACCTAAAGTACGGCAACAAATGTTGAAACTTTGAATGTTGTCACAAAATGGAAGGGTTGGTCATTCCCCAGCCAGTTCCAAGCACTATTGACCCCCTAAGGGAAATTCTCTCATGAGCTAGAAATAGGGCTTTTTGGATCCTGGAGGTTCTTCACTTCATGATCCAGAAAGGGGGAAACCTGGATCACAATGACAAAGGAAACTGAAATCATGCACAAAACGGGAGAAGTAAAAGCTGTTTTTCCAAATTTCCTGGGCCCTATCCTTTTCTCTCTCCTCTCAGCTTTTTTTTTTTATAAAGAAAAAAATAAAGTCAGGATTAAAATAACATACCCCTTGAAAATCTCCACAAAACTGCAACCACCTTATTTCTCATGGCTGGCAGCAACACTGGATCCAGGAATGGGGCAAGAGGGGGTACACTCTTCCCCTACTGACCGTGCTACACATGGACAGTTTGATCTGAACTCATAGTTTCATAGTTGGTAGGGTCAGAAGGGACCTAAGCAGATCATCAAGTCCAACCCCCTGCCATGGGGATCAAATGACCCCAGCTAGACGGCTGTCTAGCCTTCTTTTAAAACCCCCAGGGTAGGGGCGAGCACCACTTCCCTTGGAAGTTGGTTCCAGATCCTAGCCGCCCTGACAGTGAAGTAGTACCTTCTGATGTCTAGCCTGAATCTACTCTCCGTCAACTTATGGCCATTGTTCCTTGCTACCCCAGTAGTGCTTGGGGGAACAGGGACTCTCCCATTGCCTGCTGGTTCCCCTTGGCAAGTTTACAGACAGCCACCAGATCCCTTCTCAGCCTTCTTTTGCAGAAGTTGAACAGGTTCAGGTCCCTTAGCCTTTCCTCGTAGGGCCTGCCCTGCTGTCCCCTGATCATGCGAGTGGCCCTCCTCTGGACCCTCCATGTTGTCCACATCCCTCCTGAAGTGTGGCATCCAGA
>NW_017729025.1:90967730-90976164 GCF_001723915.1 Gavialis gangeticus | reverse complement strand
CTTCTCCCCACATCTTAGTGTCATCTGTGGACTTGAACAAGGTTCTTTTCACCCCCTTGTCCAAATCGCCAATGAAGATATTGAACAGTGCAGGCCCAAGGACTGAGCCCTGGGGAACCCCACTGCCCACATCCCTCCAGGTCAAAAATGACCCATCCACCACCACTCTCTGGGTGCAGCCCTCCAGCCAATTTGTGACCCATCTGACTGTGTAGGCAGTGACACCACAGTCACCTAATTTTGTAATGAGGATGGGGTGAGAGACAGTGTCAAAGGCCTTCCTAAAGTCCAAATAGACTCTGCCCACCATGACACCTGCGTCCAAGGCTTTTGTGACCTGGTCATAGAAGGCCACCAGGTTGGTCTGACAGGACCTGCCTTTAATGAGCCTGCGTTGACTGCCCCTAAGCACAATCTCCCCTGCCGGCTCCTTGCAGATGTGTTCCTGGATAATTTTCTCAAACTCCTTGTCCAGTCAGTTCAGGTTCCTGCCAGAGCTTCGCGTGGGCAGCGAGCTTCAAGCTTACAAGCGGATCAGGGTAGGGGCTACCTAGAGCTCCCGTTTTTGTACGGCTCTAGAGCCCAGGGGGTGAACATTGCTGCTGTTCACCCTTCCCCTTTCTCCCCACCATGACTGAATTCAGGAGCAGGGGAAAGGAGGAGATGCATGGCTGCATCAGGACCCATTCCCTGAGCTCCAGAGCCATGAGAGCCGGGGCTCTAACCAGACTCCACACCAAGAGCTCCTGTGTAGCACAGCCAAAGGAAGGTGCAACTGTACCACCACACCCCTCTGGATCTGCCACTGCCTGGTAGCTACAAAATGGGAAAGTGTGTCCTGGGGTGGAGGAAGGAGTTGACAGAATATTCACTGTGATGTCATTTAATTATCAAACACAAACGCCCCAGTGTCAGGGATACTTTAGGCAACATTCACTTAGTGGCAAATCCAAAACGTTTCCCTGTTCTCATTAACTTACAAATTACTGCGCTATATCTAGGGGAGGGACTGCTGCAAGTGTTGGACTGGTGGATGGGGATGGCAGGAGTTGCTGCTGTCAGATTAAGACCAGTGTCAATATCTGACCAAAGGAAATAGGAGGACCTGCATAATGGAGAGACACATAGGCTCTGGGGTGTTTGAGAAACAGGTATTTCTGGGAGAAAAACTACACAATATAGCATTAATCTTCAGAACTCACTGATACAGATAAAAAACAGGGATAATTTATTATATTAGTGAAACTCAAGAAGGGTTAGATGGGTTTGTAAATAATATAAAAAATATCCACATTTTCATTAGCCAAGATAAAACATGTGAAGGATCTCAACCCTCCTACTCTGGACTATATGTCAAACTCTAGCTGCCTGATTTATGATAAAACTTCCATCATAGGCACCATACTGAATTTACCTGTAAAGGAAGAGGCAAATGCCTGTAGAGGACGGCATAAACAAAGCAGGTGGTTCTGAATGGGGTTTAACCTCTTAATTGGTCTAACATGAAAAAAACTAGGATCCTATGAGCGAAAGAGCAAGCCAGCTACTGGAAGGGGGAGGAGAAGAAGGGTGTGTACATGTGAATGTGTATGCACATGTGGCTGGATGGATAGCAGAAGGGAGAGCAAGGACTAATCTAAACAGTTTATGAGTGCCATTAAGGGCTAGGTAGCTGAAAAAGGGCTGGGTTGCTTGACAGGGTAGTCAGTCTGGTCACTTATTAAGGGTAGCTTGAGCTTTATTCATCAGGGAAGAAAAGGCTGGGTAAGGAAGCATGGAGGACATGACCTGTAGGAGGAACAGGAGCAAAAAGTCACAGATGTGTGTAGCAGCAGGGAGGGTCACACAGATGTATGATGAATAATCCAGCAGTTTATGGGGAAGCAACAGGGATATATATGCTCACTGCAAGAGAATAAGTTCATCCTTTTTACCTCAGTGCAATCACCCCCAGCTCCTAAGCATTCTGTATGTTCAGCCCTATCATACCCATGGTGCCAGCGTATCATATAACTAGCGGTTGAAACTACGTACCTATGAAAAAGCAAGCCCCCAAAAGTGCCAGAAGGGCAAAATTTTATTTTTAGCTGGAATGCCAGAAGGGTCACCACTCATGCTGCATTCACCCACAAAGCCAGAGTTTCATGCAGCATGATGTGGGCTGAGTGTCATTGTGGGGGCAACATCTGTCAGGATGGGTTTAGGTAGATGGATTATTTAGTGTAGAAAAACTAGAAACATTTATAAGCAGCAACGAACCTGAAACTATTGTTTGAATTTAACACAAGGGGGAAGGGGGAATGCCTGAAGAGGCAGAGCAGGTGGTAATTTATGAGATAAGGAGAAAGCTCAGCTACCAATTTCTAATGCACCCATCACCAGACCTCTTCAGTGCCATCAGCAAGGATGAGAAGCATCAGTGCTATCTACAGGCATCTATTCTGCTCCTGCCTGTCACAACCTGAGTTTCTGAAGAATCATTCTTGCATGAGAATTACCAAAGTGAAAATAATGAAATACCAGCAGGCCATTGGTATCCCTCCCTTTTAGGCATAGCAATATCACCTTTATGAAGGAGAACCTTGTACAAGAAGCTACAATTTGCATTGGCCTTTAGAGGGGACTAGAGTTCAACTCAGCCTGATGCTTGGTAACAGAGCCCAACTCCCAGAGCTAGAGCATTTCACCCCAGGGCTCTGAGAGATGTAACAACCCTATTGATCATGGCATTTTCAAACAAATGCAGAGGAAGGTGAGGTCCAGAAGTACTTCCATCTTAGTTCACTGATGGCTTTTGAGATGAGGACTTGGAGCCAAACTGTCTGCAGGTATAAATGGATGCAAATCTACGTTTAAAAAAATATAAATAAACAATCGCTTGCATTACACAAATTTGCACAGACAAGAGTCTGGCCCTCAGACTTTAAAACAGACAGAGAGTAATAAGATGGCGGAGCAGAAGGTGCTGAGCACTCATGTGAAACACTGTGCCTCGTTACTTGATGCTTTTGTGTGGTCTTCGTGGTCACCCCCAGGGGAATGTCATACAATAATCTAGCCAAGGTGACAGCTAAAAAGAGAATGGTACAGTGCAAGGGTGTTCAACCCCTGGTTTGCAGAGCCACATCATCTGGCCCAAACTCCCCATGGGCCTAAAAACTGGCTGGTTAGGAGATGCAGGGTGGGGAAGGAAGGGTGCAGTGACAGTGTTAATTGCTACTCCTCTGCTGCCAAATTTCTGGACCTGTGAGGCACTGGACAGCATGGTCCCAAGTACTAGATCAGGCACACAGAGCTGAGTGGTGGCAGTACAGGGTCTGACTTGGGTGTATGGGGCTGAGCAGAGGCAGCGCAGGGCACAACCCAGGCACACAGGAGCCACTCATCCTTCCATTGGGGTCAAAAGGCTGAGCATGACAAATATACAGGAAAGTAGAGAAGTTCAGCAATTATCAGATTGAAGCATGTGAGGGATACAAACAAGGATGCAAATCTATGTAAAAAAATGTGCTGCATCTGGGAAGGAAGAACCCCAGCACACCTACAGGCTGGGCAATGCTAGCCTGACCAGCACTACAAATGAAAGGGATCTGGTGTAACAATAGACCCCGCATGAATATGAGCTGGCAATGCGATGCAGTAGCCGCTACAGCCAATAAAACTCTGGCGTGCATCAATCAGTACATCTCCAGTAAAACCAAAGAAGTGATTTTCCCGCTTTACTCAACATTGGTGCAGCTGCAGCTGGAGTACTGCGTCCAGTTCTGGGCACCGCAACTTCAACAAGGATGTGCTAAAGCTCGAGAGGGTCTAGAGAAGGGCCACCTGTATGATCAGAGACATGCACGGCAAGCCATACGAGGAGAAGCTGAGGGATCTGGGACTCTTCAGCCTGAGGAAAAGGAGGCTGAGAGGAGACCTGATTGTGGCTTACTGCTATATCAGAGGCATACAGCAGGGGCTTGGTGAACAACTGTTCACCAGGGCGCCCTGGGGGAAAACTAGAAACAACAGCCACAAACTTCTGGAAGATCGTTTCAGGCTGAACGTTAGGAAAAATGCCTTCACAGCTAGGGTGTCCAGACTATGGAACAAGCTCCCCCCAGAGGTGGTGCAATCATCTACCCTAGAGGACTTCAAGAGAAGACTGGATAGTCACCTGGCTGGGGTCGTCTGACCCCAGGTATCTTTCCTGCTTGTGCAGGGGCTGGACCTGATGATCCTTCAGGGTCCCTTCCAGCCCTATGATTCTAAGGAGACATTTTTCACTACGGGAACGTGTGGGAAGAACAATACGTGACCTAGTGCTCTATTGAGTTCAAGTTGGGATGAATAGACAAAGGATTTCATCGAGATGAGAGTGAGAATTAAAAAAGGAACCAGTTTCTCTTTCTGTAAAATCTCAGTCCTTTTGGCATGTCACTTCTCAGAGGCAGCTTGGCCTAGAGACACCTTATTTATTTACCTGCTTTCCATGAAGATCAATTCTTTTGTGCATTTTGAGTGAGGATTTTGTACTCCAAAATGTTTCAGGTTTTCTTGCTACAGATTAACGTCTTAAAAATCCATAAGCCTGTGTGTGCAGATTCAGATCGGCACTCTTATGTTCTTCTACAATCAATTTGCATTCTTGAGCTACCCTCCTTGCTTGGACAGCAGCATTCATTAGAGCACAAAAGCCACAATGCTAGAGATAACTTGTAACTGGCAACCTTTCACTGACACTGCAGTTTAAGTACAGAAGGTTTTAGCAAACCTGTCCACATTCAAGGGCTCCAGTGGAGCTATGAAGGTTGCAGAGCTATGAAGTCTGCATGGTTTTTTGAGACCATTATCACCACATCCATGTTACACAAAAGTGAAACAATTCATTTCCACCTTTCTAAATGAGTGCTTTCTGACACAAACAGGGAAATGTTCAGACAAAAGTTTCATTGAGCTGATGTCAGAGCTGTAGCTAGATTATATTATATAAAGTAAAAATAAAGAACAATATATTAAGAAAGGAAAACATTTAAAAATTTGAAAATTAAAAATAAATAATAAAAAGGAAACCAAGCAATTAAGTTTAAAAACCAGGAAACTTGCCAAAACATTGACAAAATACAAAATGGAAATATGAAACTAGGGTTTCTTAAAACAACAGTGGCTGCATCTAGACCTATGGTTCTCAATCTTTTTAAACCCTCATTGGTTTAGACCCCTGGGAAAATGCCAGCTTTTTGTTTTAATTTCCTTTTTTTTCGCTATGGAAAAAATAATAGAACAATTCTGTTGCAAAGGACTCAGAAAGACCACAGCAGGTTGCAATGTTTTTGACCATCTGGATTCTTATTTTAAAAATCTGAGTTTATCTTGTGAATCACGTGTAGGTGTTTGCATACCTAAGAGTGCAAATATTGAGAGGCACCCCATGGCACCCTTAATAGGATTAAAAGGAACCCAGGGTGCCACTCCACCCTAGTGGAGAACTGCTGCTCTACTCTGTGATTGGGATAGGTAAATCCAGCACATAAAGCAGGCTTTAATATCAGTAGCTCAGGACCTAATAGCAATGAAACTGTGGTAACAATACATCAGTACCTAGGAACTGTGCGGTCATGGCAAATAGAATACCTCAGCTATGAATTTCCTGGCTTCAAAGGTTTTTCCATTGTTTTGATTGTATTTATTTATTTATTTTTGGCTTCGTAATTTAACTTCCTTTAATTTTTTTAATACAGAATTAGATTATATTACTGCCTGATTGAAAAACAAATGAAATTTGGCAGGAAGTCAAAGCCATTTTTTTTTTTTTTTTAACTGTATGAGTATGCAAAAGGCATCAGTACCCACAAAAATTGCCTTTAAATATTGCTTGGTCATTTGGAGAGGCAGGGTGGGAAGTGGGAGGGAGGAGTTGATAACATTTCCCTGAAAAAATACCCAGACAAATCAGTTCTAAATAGAAAAACTTTGTCTGAACGGGGTCCCTAATAAAAAGTGCTGACACACTTGACAATAATACTTCCCATCCTTGAGTGGTGTAATACAACTGGGATCTTCCAAGATGGTATCAGTGTGAGGAATCGCTCGCACGCACACACACGCCTGGTCAAGTCCCTTAACCAATCACATCCTTATGAACAGCGAGGGAGGGCTGACCACAGAATCTCAGACCAGCTTGGTGACTTTATATTTCAGGGGATAGTGAAAGGTGATACTAGGCCAAACTCATCCCTGATGTAAGGCCACTGAAGTGATACGCATGCAGCTTTGATTCCCCCAACTTTGAAATACAAGCTTAGAAAACACAGGAGCAGCCACATTCCCAACACTTCAATTCCAGGCAAGTAGCGCACAGTATTCTACCAGCGTTCCTCCACGACAAGAAAAGTCAATTATTTTGAATACAAATTGTCCTGGGCAGCTCACACTTGCACATGCCCAGTAAGTGGCAATAGGCAAGCCTGAGGAATGCAGCATACTGTTTACATGACCCAAGCACTCCACTAATATTTAGAAGAAATGTGCAACATCCCAGCAGTGCCATTCAGAATACCGGTGTCTGAGGCAACGTGGGCCGCAGAGTTGGCACGATCCGAAAAGTAATGGAATCTCCAACATGCATATCGGTATTTGGAATTGTACTCATCATATCCTAAGTCAGCACTTGACAGATAAAGGAGGTATTTATTCTGAATACTGAATATTGCCCAGAGCAAGCTCTATTGTGCACAGACTGTACCTTTCTAGACAGACGCAATGCCCCCTTTCACGCTACTATCCAACCACCTCTTGAGCTTTCATAAATTTATCTTTGCAAAATGCCTGTAAGGGAAGGAAGTATCACTGTCCCTATTTTATGAAGGAGGCACAGACAGATAAAGGGACTTGCTCAAAGGCACTGAGACAACCTGTAGCTGAGGCAGAGTAAACCCCCATTCCTAGAGTCTTAGCGCCACACCTTAACACCCCGCCTCTACTCTCTGCACAGCCATGGACCAGCACCAGGAAAGAGCAGGTGCTGTTTGTAACAACAAGCTTGACTACAAGACTTTGAGACTACAAGCTGTTGGATTACTGGAATAAGATTTTTGTTGGATATAAAACTACCCCGTTTGTATGAGGTGTTTGAAGATCTTTATTAAGGCTCAGTACCCTCAGCCCTGCAGAAGAGGTATTCCACCCATCTACTTACAGACAGGTGACCAGAGCCGTAGCACGACAGTGGACAAGTCACTCTCAGTCAGTGGGAAAGCCAAGAATAGGAGTCCTGGCTCCCACTTCAAAGATCCACCTTCCTCTTTCCTGAACCAGACCTTAATGGTGGGTTTGATGCCCTCTCAGCTGTAGGACATGAACATTTCTGAGCAAATGGAAGTCTTGTAACAGAAAACCGCACAAACTCACAGGCAAGCACTCAAGTTTCCTCAGCACAAATTACCTTGGTAGATACCAATGCACGAAGGAAAATGCACATCTGTAACGCAGCTGTGCACAGGGGAAATGACAAACTTGCTATGACTGTTAGTGCCATCTCTGAAAGATGCCAGTCCTTGGAGCCCCAAGCCTGGAAGCGGTTAGCAAGGCCTCTGCCTCAACAGTCCCTGAGAGAGTTGAAAGAGTAAAATCAGAGCACTTTTGAATGGCAAGATGCTGGCTGGAAGGTGCCTAGCATCTTCCACTGCTCTCTCTTTTGCAAGTCCTCTTTCAGGACCAAAGAAATATCCCAACAACGCTGCCCTCTACCTCTAAAAGGAGACAGGAGGAGTTAAAAAAAAAGAAAGAAAAAAAAAGAGAGAGGAGGAGGGATCCGAATAGAGAGGTGCATCCCTGCAACAGCCACCAGAAAGGCCCCTAGAGAAACTCCCTGCGGGGGAGGAATCTGCCCTCCCTTACTACACCTTGTCTTTCAAGAGCACGTAGGGGGTTTCACTCTAAAAACAACAGCCCCAGGAGGCCTCCTGTGATAACCCAGCAATTCAATCTGAGAGAAAATGGCCAGGGGCCCTAGCCTCCCCCCCCTTTATTTACAAATGTTTCATTTCAGACCTCAAGCCATACCTAGAGGGGAGGTGAAAAAAAAGAAGTCAGCAGCTGAAAATGGAGGAGACTGGAGCACAAAAACACTGGATATTTAGGTCAAACAGATAGATGTGCGTGCGCGTGCAGCGAGAGGCTGGAGGAAACCATTGCGAGGCCGGCGCGGAGAGGACGCCGGCTCGAGGCCGGAGGGGAGCGGGAGCAGCCCCTTCCCCGCGGGCACGGAGCCCGCCCCCTCTCCCGCTCCAAAGTAAACTGCTCTTGCCCTATTTAGGGCAGAGCATGGCGCAGTAGCTATATTTGACAGCCGAGGTAAACAAGATCTCAGCACAAGTGGATGGAGCACAACAGCTGCCCAGGATCAACCAGGCGGCGGCGGCGGCGGCGGCGGCGGCGGCGAGGAGCGCGC
>NW_017729025.1:90966937-90967719 GCF_001723915.1 Gavialis gangeticus | reverse complement strand
CGGCGGCGAGGAGCGCGCCGGGGGCTGCCGGAGCTCCCACCCGCCGGCCGGCCGGCGGCCTCTCCTGAGCGCTTCTGGTAAATGGCACCGCTCAGCCCTCCCTCCCCACCATCCAGCACAGCCCACACAGCGCCGGGCTGGGGCTGGGTAAATACCCGGGGGGAGGGTTTACAGAGAGAAAGGCAATTTATAGCCCCTCATGGAAGGCGTTTGTTGTGGCTGATGCGGGAAGCGGATTATATATATGTATATATACACACATATATATATTAAAAAACAAGCAAGCAAGCAAGCCTGCCTGTCTGCCCCCGCCAAGCGTCTTCCCGTTGCTTTCGGCACCTGGGCTGGAGGGAGCCGGGTCTGGCTCAGCCTCTCCCCGCGGAGATCCCGCCGGCTGGCTCTGGTTGAGCCCTGATCCCCCCGCGCGCGCGCGCAGCCTCCAGCCCCCTCCCCGGGAAAGCTCCCGATCGCCAACCTGCAGAGGGGGGAGCTGGAGGCACCTCGCTAATGCACACACCTCGGAAGAAACACCGCGGATTTTCCCTGCCCTGCAATTTCCACCCGCTCCCAGCCCGGGCGCAGAGGCGGCTCTCGCCGGGATGCGAGGCTGCAGCACCCGGCTGCCCTCCATATGCACAACACACGCGCGCGCACACACATGCACCGCGCACACGTTACGGCCCCGGCGCGGTAGCAAAACAGCCCGAATTTCCCAGCCCTCCCTGTCTTTGCAACGCGAAATCCCCGTCTCTGCCACTTCATCCCCCCCCCCCCCCCCCCCC
>NW_017729025.1:90946623-90961937 GCF_001723915.1 Gavialis gangeticus | reverse complement strand
CCCCCCCCCCCCCCCCAGCTCTATGGGAATTGCATGCAATAACCGAGGACCCGCTTCCTAGCAGGGAACTTCCCCCTCGCCCTGCATCCCCCGGCGGCGGGGCTGCAGCCCCCTTACTTACCCCTCTGGCTTGCCTTCGGGACTTTGGGGGGGTTCCGCTTGCTCCCCACGACAGATCCTTCCCGTGGTTAGACAGAGCTCATTGCATCCCGCCGTTAATCACTGCCTGGAGAGGGGAGGTGGGGGGGGGTCCTTCCCTGCATGTCAGTCCAACTTGCCCGGCTTGCTAAGAAACCTCTGCTCTGCCTCGCAGCTGCCAGGGGGAGTGGGGGAGTGCATCTGGAAAAGGGGGGGTGGGGGTTAAAATGTTGATAAATCCACCAGCCTTGGTCTTCAGCTGTGTGCCATATAGTTTGGGGAGGGAGGAGGAGAGCTGGAGAGGGGGAAGGATGAGGTAGGGAAAGATGAAGATGACAGTGATGAATGGGGGGTGAAAGGGAAAAATTGATTGTACCCCAGGTTGCAATGGAATCGGATGGGCTTCCCCCTTCCCTCTCTCACACCATCAGGGGCTCAGCTGAGACTTTCCAGCATCACGGTGCAAGGGAAGCCGCTGAGCCTGATTTCTGAGAGGTTTGCACAACTGCAGCAAGAAGCCAAATCAAAAAGCCAATCTCTAAGCCTCCAAACTCCACGTCACCCTATCAGCTGGGAGCAAGAACTGCAACAGAATTACAAGCCATGCATATTTATTCTGCTGAATTGAGGGGGGATTTTCAGATTGTTTAAAGCAAATCGCAGCGAAACCACAGGCAAACCCCAGCCAAAATAAATAAAGGCAGACCAGCTGTCTTGCATTTAACACACACACACACTCTCTCTCTCTCTTCTTTCTAAGTACATTGACTTGACTTTGTACCCTGGGGGTGGGAGGAAGAGGGACAGAAGGAGTTCACCCTCAGATCAAAAGCTATGGATTGCACATCTTAAATGTGGTGTGGCTGCCAAACACATCTGAGAGATTAAATATAGCCAGGGAAATTGTATAGGTAGCTCAGCCCAGAGTATCCATTTGAAACTGCCTGCTTTGTTTTGTGGTCACAGAATCCTCCCAGTCCTCTCCCTACCCGAAGTCAAATAACAACTTGTAAGGAGGCAAGTCATTTTTAGGCTAAAAATATGTGGCCTCACAAGTTGCTATTTGACTTCAGTAAAAGATGACTGGGCTGGGTAGTTTCCACAACCACAGAAACAGAAGGATGGCTTTGAAATCGGTACAGGGCACAACATGTAAGTGCCTCTATTTTTGTCAGGCACAACCACAGCAGGTACAAGTAAACGTGTCTCCCATAAGATTTACTCTTTGGCATAGCTTTCCCTTATGCAAAGCATTATAAAGTCACAGTACTGTGCAGCAATGTCCTTAGACACTAAAGCATATGCAAGAGCAACCAGCTTTACTGTAGGATGATGTACTATTTCATTTTATAAAAGGAAGCTGTCTCTAGCTCTGTTATAACAAAGTGGTCCTGATAGCTCCCCTCTGCCTCTGGCTTGAAGCAGGAGCTTTTAGCTTTATTTCAAGGCTTAAATACTTGCACAAGTGCAAATTGCCCATGTCCAAAGTGCCTTTGCAGACTGACCCAAGAAAGCAGTGCCCCGGGGCATTATGAACAGGTTTCCAAACTATATAACTACTCTCCCTGCAGCTAGTTACAGCCGCAGTGGTGTAAGGGGAGAAAAGGACCAAGTCTCAGAGCAGCTGGTAGTTACAGGAATCTTGACCTACCGAAAGCTCTTATTTGATCTGGGTAACTTATGACACAAGCTCTGTAAGAGCAGAGGCAAATGGACATCAGTACCTGTAGAAGGCGATTTTCATCATCCTGAAGCACCTGACTGCCAGTCCATATCTTAGGTGAGGAGATCTTGCAAAAAAAATTATTGGCCCACGCAACCCTAGCATAACAGGATTTAAGGAAATGGGAAAATATTTGCTTCCTCTGGCCTGGCTGCTGATTTTTAATATACTCTGGGAAGACAGGAAATGGATGACCAGCAATGAGGATGTAGGCAAGGAAAGGCAGAGAAACCAGGAAAAATGGTCCCTACAGAAAAGATGAATTAATAGGAGATGGCTGCATAGGGAAGCAAGCAGAATGCAAAATGTCACAAAGGCACAGTTGTTATGAACCCTAACTGATACTTTTATCTTCATTTTCATATATTGATCATATTTTCTTATGTTGTCTTTTCTTGTATCACCCCACACACATACCAGATGCAGAGAGTTCTAATTATCTGCTTGTATTATGTGTGCAAAGGTAAAGGTACTCCCACCTCCCCCACAGTCTGCTCACACTCCACAGATAACCCAGCCCAACTCAACCCAGGCAGACTCAGAGAAACCTTGCAAGAATGCCTGAGCCATGCAAGGCTACCACTAAAGCGTGCTGTGGGAACATTACACAGGGAGTCAGACAGGCAGCAGGGGATGGCTGTAGACATGTCTGATGACTGAGTGACTTCAGGAAAGGTGAACAGCATTGCAACACACATGCACGCACAGACACACGCACATGCACACACACACACAGGCATGGCTCCTAAGAGCCTGTGGCTCTCTCTAGTGCAATTGGGAACCACAGCTTTTTATACCGCATGCACTAAATCTAGGGTTATTAGCATCGATACATGAAACTAGCAGTGTGGCATTACTCAATGATATCTGTGATGTCAGGGAAGGCTAGAATACTTCACCTAAGTCACTGGCAGCTGCATACATGGTCAGATTTCATTTTGTCTGTTCTGATGCGTGGTACCTGGGTCATGGCCAATGTCAGCTTTGGTGCCATTGTCAGTCATGTGACTGTTACTTGAATCATTCCTGAATTGTATAAGAATAGAAACAGTGCTAGTAGTTATCAGCCCTGGGCCATGACCATGAAGGAGGGCCCACTATTGGTAAAGGAAAGGATTTGTGGTTACGAAAGAGAACCTGCGGTCAAGGAGTATTAGTTTGTGATGACATCTGTGACACTGATTCAGAATGACTTGGCCAATATCCCCCAACCTTCTCATGCCCCTGTTTCTCATCTATAAAATGTGTGTATTAAAAAAGAGCAAGAGTTAGTTCAATGTCTTCAATTCCTAGGTAAGAAGTCTCCCCACAAGGGCAAGCTAAGGGGCTGTTCAGGCCTGCAACCCGTCTGTAGCGGTTACAGATAATTATTTTTATTTAATCCTAATGGAGAGGTGAGCTGGAGTTAAAGACTAGAAGTACAAACCACTTGTCAATGGGAGCAAGGCCTAGGGGCAACATATGTATTTACAGTTAACAATAGCGTAACATAGACACAGCTCATCATTGTATACAGATGTTTTATTTCACCTCTCATCTCCAACCCTGTGCATAAAGTTATGCCTAAAATGTGTAAGAAATGCTTGTGGGCATTTCCCTCTCTTTTTCCATTCCATATGGGCGTGAACCTATGCCTCTCAGTTTGTGAAGAAAATATTTAGCACAACAGGGAATATATTAAATATTTTATTCCTCAGTAATCTCAAGATGTGCATTCTTTTTACTAATGTGGGCAAGAAAGCATCCAAGCCTTTAAATAAAAAATGTTTCTTATTTATGTGAGACTTAGCCAATAAAATGCAAGTAGTTAAGCAACTGCACTGCACATGGCATTCCCACAGTACAGACTTAAATATTGTTTTTAAGTAAATACTGACTTTCAGTGCAGACCTCCAAAGGACTTCTCCTGTGCTACGTCACAAAGACCTGTTGAAAGATAAGCGGATACCAGTTTTACTGCATCAAGGAACATATACTTTTATCTTCATTTTCATATATTGATCATATTTTCTTATGTTGTCTTTTCTTCTATCACCCCCCACATGTACCAGATGCAGAGAGTTCTAATTATCTGCTTGTATTATGTGTACAAAGGTCAAATTAAATGTTTTAAGAAAACTTCCTGTCAACTCTACTTTCAGAAGAAAGACTATAGATATAACACATAAGATCCCACATTCAGTTACCTCCCAGATCAGTGCTGGCAGTATTAAAATGATGCAGTAGCCATGTCTTGCATTCAACAGCATGACTAATTCTATCCCAACTATACAACTGGTCCAATAAAAGGTATCACCCCATGTATTTGTTCTCATACACTCAAAAATTAAAGGCCACACTTAAACCTCAGGTGAGTTTTATTGGGATCTGGGGGTTTGTAAGAAATATCAGACTAGCCACACACACTCTTCTTTGAATCTTCTGGGCCAAGAAATGGTTTTTCTAACTCAACCCCTGATCTTAAAGCTCATCTGAATTCTTTCGTCCTATATCCACCTTATCTGTAATGAAGATGCTGCACCTAGAAGTTATTGTGAGCACCATTGTCAGCTAAAGAAAATTACCGTAATAGACTCCAGTTGACTTTCTCAAAGCACTGCCAGGGCAATGGCACCTACCAACAGAAAAACTGCAAGTTCTGGAAAAAAACAATGGGAGCAGAATGAACAAATAAGAAAGAACAGTTTTGTTTCTCTGTAATTCACCAGAGACTACATAATTACTGTTAAGGCTCTGATATGATTTCCATCCAAAAATATCAATCTGCCCCAGGCATTGTACTGTATTGGAGCTAAAACAAGCAAGTGAGCAAGGAAGATTCAACCACTGCTTGTCTACTCTGCAGTCAATTCCCCACCATCTTGCTTTTCTGCTCTCTTTTCCTCCTCAGAGTGATCTTAAACATACACTACCTGGACTCACTTCTTTTCCATTCAGTTAGTTTAAATGCAAGGGACCTTACTGCCCCTCGGACAGGGCACCAGTGACACCTACTGAAGTCAAAGGGAGTTACTTGTATCTCCTGGGGTTGCAAATCTCCCTTTTTCATTCTAAACTTGGCTTTGGTTCATCTGGATTTCGGTTTCATGCTATACAGTTCTCATACCTTTGGGGGTTTTTTTTCCCATTTGGCTTTCATTAGGTGTCTGTTCATGTTAGCATTGCAAAGGATGGAATAACATGGCATTTCTTAGTAGGATTTCAGTTGGAGAACCTTCAAATGCAGTACTACTTTGAGAAACGGCTGTTAAAAAAGGCAACATCTTCGTTTTGCCAGAATTCCTGAGCAAATTAACTCAGTTAACAGGTAAAATTATCATTATTCCAATGACCATCCTTGCAAATGTAGTCAAAGCTAGAAGAGGCAAAAAGGGCTCTTCACACACATCACCAGTAATAAAGGCCCTATAGCACAAATTGTACCCTGGGTGATACCCATGCTGTTCCACTGTCTTTTAATTATGTTCCCAGTGACAGCTGTGCAGCCCCATTGGGTTTGCACAAAATGAAAGCTTGTAAATGGAATTCTGTTGATGATGCACCAGGTGGCATAGAAAGTAGCTTGCTCTCACTCAGCTGGCTTGTTTCTGCGGGCTAGCCAGAGTAAAATCTTCTAGTCACTCAGATCAGCTGGCCTGGTTGCTGTGCGCATAGGGAGCAGACCTGATAACCGGTATTTCACAGCCCCTATTCAAAGCGGAACTGCAATTTGAGGGGTAATGTCCTTGTTTTAAGGTCTAACCATGGGTCACATATATTTATTTTTGCATGTAAGGATTGGTACAGGCTCTTTGTGTGACCATGTAAAAATGAACAACATGATAACTTAAGCAATTGATGTGACAAATGTGCCCTTCTCTGTGCTACCTTAAAGTAGCCATGTTCTCTATGCACGTGAATAAATGTATCTCCATACACATCAACAGTATTTCATTTTTATGACTGAAAAAGATGCGAGTCTTGCACAATATTCAGAAGATTGGTACATTTAGACTCTTGTGGGGTACTACAGGCACTCCTACATTTACTCCAGTGTAAAATGTCCATCTGCATGTCTAGGGACTGAAGACAGAAGCTGATGTTAGCTGTTCTAATGGTAGAAAAGGTAGCCTTTAAGTAACTTGGCAACCCCAGCTACTGTGCATTGCCCTTAGCTACAGTTGAGAAAGGTTTGAATGTCTGTGGCTAAGTCTGCCTCAGCAAAAGAGATCTGCCTACAGCTGGAAAAAGCCACATTTAAATAGTAATCAAGGCCAGAATTTTTAGCTATTCAGGTGCCTTAAAATAACAGAATAGCAGATCCGTTCGGGGCAATTCCAGGAATCCAGAAGAAGCAGTTTTAGATGTCTTCTAAATCTCACAGTGAGGCAGCTAGATGCCCAGGCACAGGCTCCTTTCATCTACCTTCTGGGGTGGAATGCCCCAAGGGAAGATGTTAAAAAATGACTGGTTGCTGTCTGAAATAAGATCCATGGGATCTCAGATGCAAATTGTCTGCACCTTTCATTCATTCCCTTGAGAAGATCTTACTTATGGAAACTGACTTTAGGTAGAGTGAAACCATATACACTAACTGATGCAGTTAGTGGACCTAGCAGGCAAAGAGCTGTATTTGGAGCTAAAAAGGGATGCTCTAGAGAATAGGTAGAAGGGGAAACAAAATAGGACTGAAAGCACTCACCAAAGTCATACAAAAGGGAACCCTGAAAACATAAGGAAACCTTCCTAAGAGGACTCTGGGTGAAAGAGAAAAGAGCTCTTGTATATATAGTCAGATTGTGTCACGCACTAATTCTATAGTCAACTGAAGGATCTTGCTCTACAAGTAGGACTCCATGGTTATAGATTCACAGATGTTAGAGGCGGAAGGAACCTCAGTAGGTCATTGAGTCTGACCCCCTACCCTGGGCATGCAAGAGCACTGGGGTCAGATGACCCCAGCTTAGGTGCTTGTCCAATCTCCTCTTGAAGACCCCCAAGGTAAGGGAGAGCACCACCTGCCTTGGAAGCCCATTCCAGATTCTGGCAACCCTTACTGTGAAGAAGTTCTTTCTAATGTCCAACCTAAATCTGCTCTCTGTCAATTTGTAGACATTGTTTCTAGTAACTCTGGGGGGTGCCCTAGTAAATAGAGCATCTCCTATTCCCTACTGCCCTCCCCTGATGAATTTATAGGCAGCCACAAGATCACCTCTCAGCCTTCTCCTGCAAAGGCTGAAGAGATCTGGGTCCCTTAGTTTGTCCTCATAGGGCCTTGCATGCAGGCCTCTGACCATACGAGAGGCCTCCTCTGGACCCTCTCAAGATTCTCCACATCCCTCTTGAAGTGTGGAGCCCAAAACTGAAGGCAGAACTCCAACTGTGGCCTGACCAGTGCTGCATAGAGGGGAAGCATCACCTCCCTGGACCTGTTCATCATGCATCTGCTAATGCATGATACAGTGCGGTTAGCCTTGTTGATCACTTCATCACATTGACGACTCATGTTCATCTTGGAGTCAACTATGTCTCCAAAATCTCTTCCCACTGCTGTGCTGCTGAGAAGGTCATCCTCCAGCCTGTAAGTGTGTTGGTGGTTCTTTTTGCCCAGGTGCAGCACTTTGCACCTGTCTTTTTTGAACTTTGTTGAACTGCAACCTATTTCATTCTGCCCATTTCCCAACCTGTCCAGATCTGCTTGGATCCGTTCCCTATCCTCTGCTGTGTTAACTTTGCCCCATAATTTGGTATCATCTGTGAACTTGGACAGGGTGCTCTCCATGCCCTCGTCCAAGTCACTGACAAAGACACTGAATAGCACCAGTCCAAGGACTGAGTCTTGTGGGACTCCACATCTTTCCAGGTTGATATCGACCCATCCACCACCACTCTCTGGGTGTGACCCCTAAGCCAATTTGCCACCCACCTGACCATGTACTCATCTACATCACAGCCTGTCAGTTTATTTACAAGAATAGAATGAGATACCTTATTGAAAGCCTTCTTAAAGTCTATGTAGATAACATCTACCTTGACTCCTGCATCTAAGCATTTTGTGACCTGGTCATAAAAAGAAACAAGGTTAGTCAATGAATCTGTGCTGATTTCCTTTCAGCCTTATTTCTCCTGCTGGGCTCCCACAAATGTGATCCTTAATGATTTTTTCCAGAGTTTTCACAAGGATAGAGGTGAGACTAACTGGCCTATAGTTTCTCAGTTCCTTCCTCCTCCCCTTCTTGAAAATAGGGACCACATTGGCCCTTTTCCAGTCCTCTAGGACCTGACTGGAGCACCATGAGTGCTTGAACAGCTGTGCCAGCAGCTCTGCTGTGACACTGGCCAATTCCTTCAGTACCCTTGGATGAAGTTCATCTGGACCTGCTGATTTGAACACATCTAGCCCCTCCAAGTGCCCCTTCACTAAATCTGCACTAACAGTTGGTGGACTGGTGTCCCTCCTGTGTCCGTCTATGATCCAACTGGAAGATTGGTCTTGGTCTGTATCTAGGAATACAGATGCAAATAACTCATTGAAGAGTAATATCATGAGGACCAAGAACATTAAGATCTTAATACTGCAAAAAGGCCACATACAAATATGAAGTTTCTTCTGGGAAATTTGCTGCTCTCCCAGGAGACCTATGAGTGTACAGACATTCCGGATTTTTCTCCCAGAACAAAAATGGCTGCTCCAAGAGAAACTCCTCCCCCCGCAGAAACAACCAGGGATAAATCATAGCCAAAAGACTTTCTCCTGGGAGAGTAAATGTCTGTACATGTTCTCTTTTCAGAGAAGCCACAACACAACCTTACAGCATCCTAAGGTGCTTTGCTCCTGCCCACCCTCTGGCTGTGCAGTACCAGCATTTCAAGCTGTCTGTTGTTTAACCCTCTCCAGGTAAGTTTTTCTACCAGGAAAACAAACCCTGGAGAATTCTCCCATATCATATGAAATGTGTACAAAGTATGCATCAGTTCACTGTCTGCTGCTAGTCCTCAGTGAAAATTGTTACAAGACAAACTGTGGTTACGTTTGCATGCTCTGTTCTCATTTATACCAAGAATACAAAGGCAGCTCAACAAGACTGATTAGAAGCTGAACAGGCCAATGGGTCAAAGGCCCGTTTGGGTTTCCCACTGAGATAGCTATATTACTGGAACTGTAGCT
Organism: Gavialis gangeticus; assembly: GCF_001723915.1. Classification (NCBI taxonomy): domain Eukaryota; kingdom Metazoa; phylum Chordata; order Crocodylia; family Gavialidae; genus Gavialis; species Gavialis gangeticus. The sequence continues at coordinate 90,952,929 of NW_017729025.1, read as the reverse complement.
GAAGGTGAAAAGTGCCTAGAAGAGCTGGGCTTGAGCTTTAACAGGAAAGGAAATAGAATTGCAGAAGGTCCCTGTGACCAAAATAGGTACTGTTTATGAATACTGGCAAAGGCAAGAGTAAGAGGGAAAGGATAAGCAAGAAAGAGAAGATATTGAGCAATGGGGTAATCAGACAGACCAAAGGAAGATGCACAAGTGGCACAAGTGGCACCCAGTTTTAATCATCTAAGTTACCCAGTGGTACTGCACCCCACATAACAGCCTGATAGTGGGTACACGCCCAAGTGCCTCATGCCACCTACTGTTTCACCCTCCATGACTCCTTTTGGCCCTAGTATGCATGTTGGCAACTACTCAGTACTGCCCCAAGTGGATCCAACTCCTTTTACTTTCTGCTGCAATTTAATGTCACCATGGATGGATAGAGGTGTTGTGTAAACACCCCAAATTGTAAGTGTCCAAAAAACTCAACTAGCAACTGTTTGACACTGCTCTGAGTCAGGGGATGCCCACCTTGTTCCATCTGCCCATGATGGGGGGAGATACAAGAGGCCTAGGTTCTAGGCTGATCTTCCCCTTAGGAGATTTGAACACTAATTCCATGAATTAAGAGGCAGCATCCTAGCCACAGGTCAGGCAGGACTGAAAGCACCTTCCTGTTAATGCAAGGCCACTAGGTAGCCAAGAGGGAAAGGACCTCTATGACAGGAGGCAATCAAGTTGGAAGGAGTCTGACTCTATGACTCTGGCAGGTGGTGCTGCCCTAAGAAGTTGTGGAGGAGCAGGAGCAGATGGGGGAGGAGGGGAAGTGAAGTGGTGCAGATGCATTCCCCTCCCCCACTTCACTTGACCACACTGTGGGAGAAGCATTCGGAGACTTTTTTAAGTCCCCAAAACAAGTAGGAATCCCTACCTCCCTTCCCTTCCATGCTCAGTGGTACGCCCCTTACCCCTCACCTGTCCACCACTGCTGCTGTCTCTTGGTGCCTAGGGACAGAGAGGGAGGCCCCAGAGACACTCTTGCCTGCTCCAGTCTGACTCCCTGTGGGGTCAGGCTCAGTCAGGGACAGGGACAGCAGTGGGATGGGGCCTTCCCCCACCCCGTCTGGTTCCCCTGGTGTTTCTTGCCACTCCAAGAGCAAGAAGGAAAATGGAAACCCTCCTGCTACTCCTGCTGATTCTGGCTCCATGTGTAGCCCAGCTGTAGCAGGGCAAGAGCTGTTTGTAGCCACCTGGCTCATCTGGGGACAACAGCAGCAGCAGGTTGGGGAGAGGGAAATGGGAGGGGTAGACGAGGGGTGGGGTGGGGGGAAAGATTCTTACCTGCTTAAGGATCTTTAGAAAAAGTCCCTGGCTGCTACTTCTCCCATGAGGTTAGCCTGCCCTGATGTGTGGCAGGGGGAGCCTGGGAGCTGGGGGACAGCCCTCCCGCCATTACAGTGCAGGTTGCTGGTTCTGCATCACCCCTTCTGAAATTCTAGATCTGCCCATAGGGAGGAGAGAGCCCATGCTTCCAAAGTTTGTGCATTTTGCATTGCAGACTGTGGAAACAGCCTTGGGGCAGAAACCAGGCTTCTTCACAATGCTCCAGTTGCTTAGAACTCCCTCTGAACTAGATACCTGCACTTAAAAAGCTTTTTAGTGACAGTGCTCATTCCAAGTCTTCATGCAGGAAAGGCCTCTTTAAAGACTTGGCTGCCCAGAATCCCTAACATAAAGGGCTATGTATGTACCTGTGTTTGGGGAGAAGAAAAAAACCATGGTGCTCACAGTCAGGTCTGTCCCACAGTATGGTGGCTGAGGTGCTTTACCATGATGTAGGAGTTTTAAGTTCAAATTCCCTAAGGTTTGGTGGGGGAAGGGAAACCTAGTGCTCTAACCACTAAACAATTTATGATGGAAGGAGGAAGATCCTTATGCTGCTCCCTAAAGAGACGTTTATCTGTCAAGTCTGAAGTCATGCTCAGATATGTATACAGTCAGGGGAAGTATAATTCCAAGTAAATGGAGACGCCTTAGTGCAGGTTAAAATTTCCAATTGGAATGAATGGAGAGCACTGTGCCATCTGTGTAACTGAGGATCTGTCTCTGGGGACATCTCAGTAGTGCTCATTGAAATGAACTGGAGATCTCTGTGGTTCTGTAGGATTAAATAAACTGGGGGCATACAAGCTGTGTCCTCACTCCCCATGGAGAGTACAGGAGAACTACACATCTACACAGGCAGGAGAATTAGAAGGCTGCCCTGACTAGTTAGATTGTAGTCCCTGCTGGCAGCCATACATTAGATATCTAGTGGGTGAAAGGGTACTGACCCTTAAGAGTTTCTAGGACATTAGCACAAATAAAGCTTTCTATTCTGCCGCTGATTATTGGAAGCTGTGTGGTATGTAGATTGTTTGCTGTATAACAGAGTATAGAAAGAGTATACAAGAATGGGGTGAAGAGTAAAAAGCTGCAGAATACTCCTGCCAGCTGACCTGGGACAAGACTGGTAAAGTCACACGTTACTAGATGAAGGAATAATATTTTATTTTTAACGGAATTTTATTTAAAATAGGTTTTCCCCAATATATTGGTCACCAACTAAGGATGGCAATTAGGGAAACTTCTCTAGATGCACTGATTTATAATTCCACTTTTTATGACATCTTAGAGTAATACCTCATCTTTACCTCCATTACAAGTCAAAATGTCAGTTGTTTGAGCGCTTTTATACCTCATATAAAATCAAATAAAATAAAGACCAAAGAATATAGCAACTGATACCTTGCTTCCTCTCGCTCAGAAATAAATAGACCTCAGTAGACCAAACAGGTTTGTAATGTTGTTAAACAGATAATATAATGGAATAGACATCTATAGATAAGTCATCAAAATCCTATGTGTTCTCATAGCTGTGTTACAAAGGTCTAGCAGAGGATTTGGGTCCCAAGCTTGTCAATTTATTCAATAATTTCATTCAAAACATTTTGAATTACAATATGAATGTGAACAGATGGTATTTAATTAATTTTGAAACCCAGCAAACACAAAACTGAAAGCAACCTATTTTCCTCTTAAACTCTGATACCAAGATATTGGCTAGTTCAGATACTGTATTGTTGGTACTAAATCAAGAGAATTCCACTTTTCTAAACTTAATTAAGCAACCTATTTACCCAGTGTTGCTAACATCCATGCCATGTACAAACAGATTTGCTTCTCAGTACCTTCTCCAAACGCTTCCCTTCTTCAAATCTGATTTCCATCAAGGTTCCAGATATGTTGCTATAATCTCAATTTTTTTTTACTAATAGGCTAAGTGCTGCTGCCACTATTTATTAGGGAACACAAAGGGATTACTGTATATTGTGGATTAGCAGGTAATAGATGGCACCTGAAATTCTCAATATATTTGGCTCAGGCATAAAATAACTGAGTACAGGGTTGTTCCTTGATGAAGAGAAAGTCTTTGAATAGGTTGAATGCTACTATTTAAAAGGATGTTTGATGGCATGCTAACAGAAAAAAAACAGTTAGGAAATTAATGGAATCATCTAATTGACCCAGTCCAATAATACTCTTCTGAGTGTATGAAAGTTTAAGCATGTGAAATTTCAGAGTGGAAGGTCTCAGAACTTAGGGGTAGCATCAAACAACACTTCAGGCTTGATAGCATGTTGCAATAGGGATAACGATACACTCTGGATAAAGATGGAACAAGAATTTACTCCTGCCTTAAAGTTAATATATATATATTTTTTAGCAAATTAGATGCAACCAGTTCACAAGGCTTCCTATTAACAGATTGTCTGACTTTTAAAATCCAGGACTAAAGGAGAGACTGCTCTGTCTTTGCCCGTGAACAATAAGATACCCTCCATGCTTCCCTCTAAAAGACCCCTAACTCCTTTGTATTAGAAATGGAGGAAGCTGTCCTGCAAAGACAATTAAAGTTAAGTAATAATTACAGTTAACAGTTAATTAAAGGGGAGAAAATAATGAATGTGGAGCCTTTCAGAAAATATTCAGTAAGTCATGTACTGATATTTCAGTCACTATAGTTAAAACACTTTAGGCCTGTAAGCACCTAATCATTTTTATCAGGATGTGGCTGTAGTACATCAGTTTCCTTGCTGGTAAGTAGTCTGGTTTATAACATTGAATTAGTTTACCCTTCTAAGCCCTGAATCAGGTAAAGCAGTTAAGCACAGCATGTGGGTATGCAGGTGCTTCACTGAATTGAGACCCCCTTCTCAAGAAGCAATTTTCTACTGTGGGCAATTTAGCCATATAGAAAAAGTGAGAAGACCATGTTTTCTGGAATAAGGAAAGTCCAAACAAAATCCGATCTTTAACCCACCACAGGTCACAGCTCTTTCTGTAGAATATAGGTGTCCTCCATCCCCTTGACTGTCAGGTTTCATGTCATCTGTGAAGAGCCAGCACTTGATGTAACGGAGTCTAATTCATTTTCACTGTCTTCTCCATCTCATTCAGAAGGTGAAAAGGAGACTTACAGTGAATGGAGACTAGCGAGAAAAAACCCTGGCTGTCCCAGAGCTGGTATGAGGACTCTACACCAACTTGACTCCTATCCCTAGCAGGGAGAATCTGTTTTTATAGCTATCATAGGTCTATGTGGTTGAAATGTTCCTTTGACTTTTTATATGTAAAATTTTTTGAATCAAATAGTTTCCAGGATACACAAAACAGTGATAAGAACCAAGCTAATGATAATGATGGTTAGTAGATTGTAATAAGTGATACTGAACTTGTGATTTGATTCTGGTGAATAACAGCACTGAAGTGTGATTTATTAAATAAAACATTGGATCTTCATTAGAGTGTGTGTAACAGGGAGCCTAGGGCTCCTATTACTTTGAGAGAGAGACTGCAGCAGCTAGAGTCCAGGCAGCTAAACAGGCCAGCAGTAGGAAAGGAAGCAGAAAGGAAACACTGCTGCATAAGCAATAAATTCCCCTTTTCCTTGCTGAGTAACACCTGCAGCCAGTCATGAGAACACTGCCCAGAATGGGCTGGCATCAAAAGAATAGGCAATTAGGAACAAAAGGCTAGGCGTGCCTAATGCAGTGCTACCTGCCCTGCAGTAGTGCAATAAAGCAGAGCTCTGTTTTAGGCAGTAAAGATGCTGCTAAAACAACAGGTGTAAGCTGCCTTGGAGGCCAGCCATCAGGCCCTGATGAGAAATCCCTACAGGCAACTGGGGGAAGTTAGTTGACCAAAAAAGGGCAAGGCCTGGGGTGGCATATAAATCCAGTGCCTGACCCAGGACATGCATCCTGACCCTGGAGACTGCAAAGAAAGGAGCTCTAAAATAGAAGAGATGCAGAGGAGTGCCTAATGGACACTTGGGCTATCTTAGGCTGGGGAGGCAGAATGCTACTGACTTAAAGGAAAATATGACTCAAGGGAGGTTATATGGGCCAGCTGAGGCATCGCTGTTTGGGTTAAGGAACCGTGAGGAATTTGTGTTATAGCCAAAGAGACTTATTCTTGTGTTACAGTTGTAGCTGGCAGGTTGGATTGGGGTTAGCAGGGGTGGCAGGAGGTCCCAGAGAGGCACATAAGGCTTGAGCCTGCTGGGGGCAGGGAGCAAGCTGTAGTATAGCCTGAGAGGACAAGAACTGGGTCAGGGGCCAAGTAAATGAGAGAGAGACATGGAGATAGGGCCAGGGATCCAGTATCTGAGAGAGGCAGAAACAGGACCAAGGGCTTAATGCCTGAGAGAGTCAGAGCCAGGGTTAGAGACCCTAAGAGGGGCAGAGGCTAAGGCCAGGGGGCCCAGCAGCCCAGGAAGGGCAGAGACTGCTTAGGACACTGAAGTCCGCCAAAGTATGAGACTAGGTGCCCACTGAATTGATTGGGAACATCTGCAAGGCATAGGCATGACTGAAGGGGAGGTTGGGAACCATGAATAGCCCAAAAAGGGAAGAGGTGCCCTAGGGGCATGACAGGTCAGGAAGGCCAACATAGAGTGAGGAGTGGATTGGGACCAGTAGGGACTGGGAGGAACCCGCTGGTGGGAGGACAAAGTGGAGCTCACTCTAGGCCCCTTGGGCAGTTTCCCTTTTCACAAGTAATTAAGAACATCAAGGCTTGGCAGGGAGGGAGGGAGGGAGGGAACCAACCCTAGAGACAAGCTGGGCAGGAGCTGTGGACCCACCAGGGTGCGTTGTGGCCCCACCTGGGGATGTGGTCCTGTTAAAGTGTGTCCTCCTATTTTATTTAATCAGCTTCTCCTAAAATAGTCTGCCTCTCATAAAACATTTTCTCAACTTACAAACAAGCATTTTAATACTT
>NW_017729025.1:90944729-90946612 GCF_001723915.1 Gavialis gangeticus | reverse complement strand
AGAGGGGCAGAGGCTAAGGCCAGGGGGCCCAGCAGCCCAGGAAGGGCAGAGACTGCTTAGGACACTGAAGTCCGCCAAAGTATGAGACTAGGTGCCCACTGAATTGATTGGGAACATCTGCAAGGCATAGGCATGACTGAAGGGGAGGTTGGGAACCATGAATAGCCCAAAAAGGGAAGAGGTGCCCTAGGGGCATGACAGGTCAGGAAGGCCAACATAGAGTGAGGAGTGGATTGGGACCAGTAGGGACTGGGAGGAACCCGCTGGTGGGAGGACAAAGTGGAGCTCACTCTAGGCCCCTTGGGCAGTTTCCCTTTTCACAAGTAATTAAGAACATCAAGGCTTGGCAGGGAGGGAGGGAGGGAGGGAACCAACCCTAGAGACAAGCTGGGCAGGAGCTGTGGACCCACCAGGGTGCGTTGTGGCCCCACCTGGGGATGTGGTCCTGTTAAAGTGTGTCCTCCTATTTTATTTAATCAGCTTCTCCTAAAATAGTCTGCCTCTCATAAAACATTTTCTCAACTTACAAACAAGCATTTTAATACTTTTATTTTACACACAGCTGGCCCATACCCTCCTGTCTTTTGAATAGTCGAGAGGGTTTCAGTTTCTTGAACATGTTAATTTCTTACAGAGAAGGTAAAGTGGCACACACAGAGCTTGGTCAAGCTTTTCCAGCCTGGATTTTTTTTTCTTTGGTTTGTTTTTTTTTTTAATTTAAGACTTTCTATTAGTGCTTCATATGGGAACATACATCAGAACATACAAGTAACAGTGCATAATGGCTCTATTGATACACAGCTCAATGTTGAAACTGCCCAACCAAGACACCCCTCTGTCCTCTGCTTTTTCCTATGCACTGCTTCCAAAACTGATGCACTTTGGATGCATTTTCCCTCAAAACACTCGTATAGAAGCTCTGCTGTCGCTCACTAGGCTTGGACTGGTTTTACGTTTTCTGTACAGACTAGCCAATGTACCCTCTGCCACCTTTACAAAGGGTCCTCTGCCGTGGGGCCAAAAGGTGAATTAATTTAGGAACAACAGAAAAGTCCAGATGCCTTAAACAGTGGGTTAATAAGCCCAACCCATTCAGATACTAGGATGGTCTTCTGAATTGGCCTGTACACTTTACTTTTTCATGGCTTCCCAGGTATTTATTGCATTATATACCAGCAAACTTTTCAAGCTGTGGGCCAGAACCACCCAGCTCCAGTGGTGTTGCCTCAGCAGCAAGTGGGGTTTGCCTGCACCTGTAATAGGGCCAGGCAGCTGGGAGCTGTTTCAGCACTAGTGCTGCTTTTCCCAGCACCCTCTTCTTCCCCCCCACCCCACCCCATTCCTTGGCTGGGACACGAGCCCAGCTTCCAGCCAAAGGGGAGCTGCGCTGGGGTTGGGCAGCTGGGAACCGCTTCCAGGATGCTGCTTGCTGCAGTATGGGCACAGCTTCCAGTCAGTGAGGACCTGCAGTGCAGGTGCAGGGGGTGGGGAGAAGCAGTGGCCATGTGGGTGCAGCTTCTAGCTGCCCAGCCCTAGCAGGAGCACAGGCAGAAGCAAAGCCTTCCAGTTTCATGAGCCAGATCCAGTTGCTTTACAAACCAGATCTAGCCTGTGGGCTGTATGTTGCTGATCTCTGTTACACACAATTGCAGGGTTGCAAATCTTTTTACCTATTTGCTCCACTACCTTGGTGAATGTTTTTGTGTTCTTGACCAGATTGCAGCTGTAAAGGGATGTTAGGGTGACAATAATCCAAATTATTGGGGAGCACTGGATCTGCACCTAGAACAAGGCTTTAACTTGTGTCTCAGCGAAAAGCTGCTGACCACAAGGTAAAATGGTATATTAAAATAACCTTGCAGATGCTTAGGCAAGTAGTTTCT
>NW_017729025.1:90942793-90944718 GCF_001723915.1 Gavialis gangeticus | reverse complement strand
TGCACCTAGAACAAGGCTTTAACTTGTGTCTCAGCGAAAAGCTGCTGACCACAAGGTAAAATGGTATATTAAAATAACCTTGCAGATGCTTAGGCAAGTAGTTTCTTTAACAAAGGGAATAGTATGCAGGATAAAATAAATCACTGGGCAAAAGGAAACAGGATATGAACCAGCTATCATTAGGTGATAAGACAGAGGCCAGACCTTGGAGGGGCTGCTGGACTCAGCAGAAAACTAGAAAGAACCAGTAGTTGACCAAGTTCATAGCCTTACGCATGCGCTCTTAGCAAAAGGCATGTAAATGAAGGAAATGCATGGGTAATCCTATGCTAATGAAGCAAACAGTAAACAGAGGCAGAGCTTGAGATAGAAGGATGTGCCCGTCTCAGTTCGATTATCTGATCCCACGCTGTTTTGGCGCGTGTGCCTATTGTCAGACATGATGGGGCTTCATGCGACCTCTGGGGAGGCCCTTGATCACTTTGGGGAGGGCCCCAAAACTCGCCTGCCATGACTTTGGATGGATCTTCAGTGGAGGGGTCTCCCATTGAGGGTACCTTTGGAGTTGTCGTGTCCGTCAGCGGGTGTACATGGGGCTCCACCTTCCCTACACCCTGTCCATATGCCAGCCCTCAAGATGAGCCTTAGGATCTTTGTGCGTCTTGCCCTCCAGTGATGTCAGTCCCAGACCTTTGTGTCTCTTTCTCTTTCTCTTTCATTGGTTCTGCTTTTGTTTTGTTTGGACACTGGGGCCTCTGGATGTTCCACTCTCAGTGATGTCTCTTTAGTAACCTGGTGATTCAGGTTGGCTCCGTATGCTACCATCATCCCTTAGCATTGCCTGTGTCCCCCTGCCAGAACCTCAAGAACAATGGATGACCAAGTAACCAATGGGCACCTATGCCAAAGTAAGGAAAAAGGAAAGAGAAGAAGGAAAAGAAAGGAACCGCTCCAGAAAACTGGAGACACAGGCAAAAGATAATACAAAAAAGGAAAAGACTGAAGAAGGAGAGGGGTTGCTGTGATAGACAGCCCTTCTTCCCCCTGAACTCTAGCCTGAGCCCAGTGTGTCTCCCTGACACGGTTCCGCATCCTCGCCCCAACCGGGGTCTTCTTTGGCTCCTCTCTGAGCTGCCTCTGGTCCTGTGCGCCCGTTCCCCCTGCAGCCGATGCAGGCTGCTGCCACCGACGCCTGCCTCCACGTCAGATCTCATTGATTCTGCCTGTGCTGGGTGCTACTGGCATGGGGGATGCTTGCAGCCTCTCCTGCTCTTGGCATCCCTGCTTGCTCGCTCTCAGAGCCGGCTTTTATTTCTGCTGGGCGGCATCTCGCACTGACATCACTCAGCTCCAGCTGTAGATAAGTGCGGCTAATAAACCATGTGGGTATTTCCTCCCGCTGTGTTCCTTCTGGCCCTCGGCATCCTAGAACAGGTAAGTTTTTCTCTTTTCCAGGGTTTTTCCTTTGGGGTTGGGTTACCCCTGTCCCAGGTTCCCCCGCGGGTGGGGCTCCTTGCTCCCTCATGCTTGTACCCCTGGGACAGAGGAGAAATGGGTGGAACCCAAGGAGAGACATGGGTGCAGTGAGTGTTAATATGTATGAACCAAGGTGTATAAATGTGGGAAAAATCTGTTGTTCAGGGCTGCTCCCCTGGTTTCATGGGCTGTGTGTCGGTGAGGGAGCTCACCCAAAGCTGTCTCCATTCTGAATAAAGCTGTTGCGAGCAATGTGTGCTAGTGTTTGCTCCCTGCTTGCTCTGGCTAATGAGTAACAGGATCCATGAGCAATTGGATAGTCGTCTCCCTAGTCACTGGGCGCCACATGGAGTCGGGGTCTAACAAGGGATACATCCCACTTTCCTGGATAGCCCCGAGAGTACAGCTTGCTCATCTTTTAAAAATGAGCAAACACTGTAATCTGAGCT
>NW_017729025.1:90935235-90937793 GCF_001723915.1 Gavialis gangeticus | reverse complement strand
CGTCTCCCTAGTCACTGGGTGCCACATGGAGTCGGGGTCTAACAAGGGATACATCCCACTTTCCTGGATAGCCCCGAGAGTACAGCTTGCTCATCTTTTAAAAATGAGCAAACACTGTAATCTGAGCTGCCAAAGGCCACATGAACAGAAGCTCCAGATAGAAAAAGCTGCATGATTTCCACCCATTTGCTGTATGGTTCACAGAACAGTTTCACATCACATAATGTTGGCGGTTGTAGTAGCAACTTGAGCCATCTTAGGAAAAGAGCCCTTCCATTACCATTTTGGTAGCTGTTACATTTGAAGCATGATCTTCCAAACCTTCAGCTCCTGGGAAGTCAATAGATACTCCACTCAAGAAAAGCCTCATAGTAAAATTAGAGATATGCTCCTTAGCGCTGTGCAAAGCTCACAGATCAAAGGAGTTTCAGCAAACCCCTTATTTCCTGTTCATGCAAACCCCAGATCTCTGCGTAGGACAGGATTGACACTAACCAGCTCTGACAAATCTCTTGAAAGCAGTGAGTTTTGTCAATCACAGAACCCTAAAAATAAAACCACTGGGTCTGTTTTTTCCACAAAGTGCTTATTGTTGTCACACAAAGTTATACAGTGCCTACTTCCATTTTTATCTCGGTGCTTGCATTTGCCCAGTCACATTTTGTAACCATTTGGGGCTCCATCCAGTAATCTCTATTCATGCAAAGCCCTGCAGGAGTAATTTTATTGAGACTCTCTGAGTGGGAGTTTGAATTAAATGCAGGCTTGCGTTCCTAATTATTGTTTTATATCAGTTTCCCCTTTTTATGCCTGGTCCTTTCCTAAATAACTTCTCCCACGGACAGAAAGGACCTCTTCGTTGCTCCTTCTCACGCATACTTTTCCTTCCCCACATCTGCGCAGGACCCAAGCAGAATGCGGCTACTGTCATTCCACTGGGGCTTGTGGCTGACCTGTGCACTCCACGACCCCCAGAGCCAGTCAGACTGGGTGAGAAACCAAGGCCCAGTGCCCTAATGTCAACCAGCACGTGGCAGCAGGTACTGCATGTTCTGCTTTTAGCTGCTGGAGGGCTAAACAATGTGCATCCCCACTTACTTCCAAAGACATTCTGCTTTGCATCTGCCCTGTACAGACAGAATGCCTCCAGCTACTTCCAGTCATCTGTTGTAGCCCAGAGATCACACTGTCCAATGTCAAAAATCCACAGACGGATCTGCACCCATCCTAGTACTGCAGGGAGGAACAGAGATGCACTTACATAGGTATTTCTGGAGAAAGCAGAACATACTGTGTGCCGGCACTGATTATGATTTTCACGGTATTTTGCATGCAAATAGAACTTGGTATACAGTGGGGAACACGCTTTATTTGAACTCTATGTACTCACATTTTATTGTTCATTTTAAAGTCATTCCCCATTTTATAGCCTTCATGAAAAATGAGGGAGGTCTTCTAAGGGAAATGGATAACTCTGCATTGGAAGGAAACAGGCACATTGTGTGGGCAAGTGTGAAGCCTGCAATGCTGCCCATGCTGTCTGGGTTCTGTGGCCACTTTCATGAAGGGTAAAATGTACTTAAAAAAATTATTAGAAGAAACTAAACCTCAACAAGATCCTTCACTCCCCCAGCTGCAGCTGTGTCTAATCATTTTCATAGCGTACCAAGATGTGTGAAATCTCTGTTTAATTTTATAAGTGTGATTTTCGCCATGAAAGGCAGAGACCTAAAGGCTCCTGTCTCTTCAGTGCGAGTGCAGCTGCCAACACACTCTCATGACATGGAGCCCCCCCCCCCCAGTAACCTCACTTAATGGGGGTTTTTAGTGAAAACTCTTAAAAAAATTGTTTTGTTTTTTTCCTTTGATATAGACACTCAAGGATTTCTTTTTTTATGCAAGAAAGACAGACTTATATGATGTTGAGCAGGCGGTGTTCCCTTCATGAGTTTCCAGTCATAATTACTATTGCAGCCTCATCAGCACTCAGTTAAATAATAGATGTACAGGACTTCCCAGATGTCACTCAGCAGCACCACAGGGATGCTTGGTAGAGGCACAGACACAGTGAACAGAGAACTCTGACCCAAGGATCCCACGCTGCTGGCTGTTTACCAAGTTGTATGTGCATGCAAAATACCTTGACCCCTCTGACCCTCACTCAGCAAAAAGCTTAAGCACATGCCTACATTTAAACACACAAGTGCTCATATTGACAACAGTGGGATTGCTTATGGAAAATGCTTTGCTAATTGGTGCCAGGGTGCTCAGTCCTGACTAAATCCCAAATGCACCAATTCTTGTCTCTTGAATTATAAGAGGATCTTCAGGCATTTGGGAAATTGGATAAATTACAATGCCACTTATGTCCAATAGAAGGAGATACAAACAACCCTTTTCTTTCATTACTTTACTGTAAACTCTTTGGGGCAGTCACTGTCATTTATTAGAGAGGCTTGTACACTGATGAGCTATGAGGCCCTGACCAGATGAGCCAGGGTTAGAGACCCATAGCCTAAGAGGGGCAGAGGCTAAGGCCAGGGGGCCCAGCAGCCCAG
>NW_017729025.1:90929435-90930235 GCF_001723915.1 Gavialis gangeticus | reverse complement strand
TTATTAGAGAGGCTTGTACACTGATGAGCTATGAGGCCCTGACCAGTTGAGCCATCTCAGCATGACTCCAATTTCCATAGCCAGTTAGACAGAGCATATCCTTAGCTTGCAGGCACTTACCAAATTACACATGCCCAGGGAAGGCCAAATCCTGCTCTGATGGAAATTAGTGGGAGTTTCATCACTGGTAGCAATTTATTCCATGCTAAACTGCAGCAGCTGCTTAACAGCTTAGAGAAACAATACACAGTGGTTTAAGGCGGATAGTGAAGCATGTTGTATCCAGTAAATTGCAGGGGGGATTTTAGGAAGCAGAATGCAACTTGGAGTGTGGCCAGAACACTACAACTAACAGTCCCTTCGTGAAAAATACCACAAGCTCTTTAACAACTATTGTTGAGGACCCCAGTTTTACGTGTTCCCCTGAAAATGACATTGCCACCTGTCTGCAAATGGGGTATTTGTTCATTACCAATTGCAAGGGTCGATCCTAAACCCACTGAAATCAATAGAAAGAGACCCATTAATTTTGGTCAGTGTGTGACCAAATTGGCCTCTGAGTTTTAGTTTGCTGCCTCTACAGCCATGGAGTGAAGCACTGGGCTCCATGCAGCTCAGGGGATCTGCAGGAAGCCCTGCAACCCAAGAAAAGCGGTGAGCCTGATCTTTTTTTTTTCCCCCCTGGAGCCTGTCTGAGCTGTGTGGGGACCCAGTGCTTCCCTCCGCAGCTGCAGTGTCCCCTGGGACTGCCTGAGCCGGGTGCCTGCAGACAGGTGCTGCCGGGGGGGGGGGCACCGCTG
>NW_017729025.1:90925092-90929388 GCF_001723915.1 Gavialis gangeticus | reverse complement strand
CGGGGGGGGGGGGGGCACCGCTGTCGCGGAGGGAAGCACCAGCTCCTCCCTGTAACCCAGGGACCACTCCTCCCACTGGCAGCTCACCCTCCCCTCCCTGCTGCCAGAGTGGCAGGTAAGTGTGTGTGGGTGTATGCATGACATGGGGGTTTAAAAGACCCTAAATTGAAGTGGTGTTTTTAAAAACCCACCGCTTCAAATTAGGGCCTCTGTTTCACCTGTACATGCCCTTAGTCTATACAATGGCTATGGCTATGAAAGCACCCTACAGGGGTACAGCCCCCTGGTGTGGATGCAGTTTTGCTAGTAGGTAGACATGCTTCTCAAGAAAGCACCCCTGAATGACAGAAGCTCTAGCAGCAGAAGCCACCTTCTACCAGGAGAGCTACTTCTGCTACAGGGTGTGAGCTTTTTATGCCCTCAACCAAGGTAGCTCTATCGGCAGAAATTTGTCATGTGGACATGCAGTATCATCTCTGAACTGCCCTGGGTGCCAAAGCGAAGGGGCACCAATAGGTGCTGCCCAGCTGGGGGGGTCATGGGACAGAGCCGCAAGCAGCTCATTTGGTGGGGGGCACAGGGATGGGGGTAGGGCGGCTCCCGCCACAGCCTGCACTCCTGGGCACGTGCCCCCAGATCTATGCATAGGGTTAGGGCGGGCTGCTGCTGTGGGCTTTGCCCCAGGTACCAAACTTCATTCCTATGGCACTGATCAAGACAGACACCCTGCCTTTAACACCTGCATAGAAGAAGACTAGACTTGAACTGAACCAGTTTAGCATACCCTGAGGCATGCCCTGCCTTGCCTACCACTGTCCCCAAACTTTGGCATACCACAGCAAGTACAGTTCAGTACTGCATTATAGGCAGAGTCTTTAGGCAGAATACAGAAGCAAAATGAATGTTTTATAAGCCAAGATGAAAGGAGGGAGTACTTCAAAGGCTACAAGGCATTAATTTTCCCTTTCATTGTGGTTTTCCATCCCCCTTGTTTTAATATGATGGATCCTGCGATAATAACAGGCAGTGGCTCTGACTGACGTGCACATACAGAATAAAGGAGAACAGGAAATTGGATACTAAGCTTTACACTGAATTTCACCAGATTCTGGAGTCACCAGGAAGCGACCGTCTGTCAGATTGCTAATGCCTTCACAGTCCCCACAGCCGCAGCCCGGCAGTCGTGTGTTCAATTTCCTGCCATCAGCTGTTAAGTCTATTGAACAGCCAAAGAGGAGGAATATGAAGTGTAACTGATTTAGAGATTTATATGAATGAAACACCAGCGCTGTCTACACTAAGCAATTGAACTGTTGTGAAAACAGAGTTTTCAACAGGGTGCCCTGACCTGGTACTGACAGAGGTTGAAATGCTAGCATAGATAGGGCACCACCATTTTCAGTAGTGACTCAGGGGACCTTTCTAACCAAGAGCTTGATTTCCCAGTGTAGAAAAGTCTTCCATGTATGGGGGAATAGGTTTGTTGCAACATTATGTAAAGCATGGGTGAGATTCTTGATGTTTCCTTTTCTACCATCCAGTCTCTTGAAACAAGAGAACCACCTCAGGGAAGGGGCAAATGTTTGAAATTTCTTCTTGCCCCTTCCCTCTCCATGCCCCCAGCTGCTTTCTATTCTGGGCTCACTGTGCTACCTTCATGTTATCACACAGGCTTAATTACCTTTAATCTACTGCCTTTGATACCCTTCATGGGAGGCTGCTTTGCCTATCAGAGAGGCTAGGAATAAGGTGCCTCTTTCACAGCTTAAGAGAAGGAAAACCTTTGAAGAATAGGCATGTATCAGACATGACTTGCTAATACACAGTTAATATAGGACAGTGGAGACAGTACAACAGGGGCAGGCAAGAGACCTGTTTTCTGCTCCAAACACACTGTTCCAAACACTGCCTGTGTACTAAGGACAGAGTCCATTGCTTCTCTGTGCCTCACTTTTCTTATCTGTGAAATAGTGGATAATATCAGGGACCTTCCCATGGAAACAGCTTTGAGACGTGCAGAACAGGAGTACCATACAAAAGTGAGATATTTTTTCTACCTTCACTCTGGGTTTGCTTATTACTGAGATGAGTTAAAGTCCTAGATTCAAATGCCTCTGACATTTCTGGTGGGGAAAAGAGGGAGTTTCAGAATTTGAACCTGGAGTCAGACTTTGCTGTTAGCGCCTCTCTCTTCAGCAGGCCAAAACAAAAAGCCTAAATCAACACCCCCCCAAACTCTGAAGGATTTCACATCCAGATGTTAATTTTGCAGCCTGAGTACAAGTGAGTACTTGTACTCACCGCTGTACTGCTTCAAATGAAAAGCCCTCGGCCTTTAGACGGCATTGTATGCTCAAAGCATTTCATACATCATAATCTTCTTAACTTCTTTGTATTCCATCAGTGAGGAAAGTGAGGCACAGAGAGATTGAAGTATTGATTTCCATTGGTGCTGAGCACCCATAATTCCTGTTGGCTTCAATGAGTAATCCTCAAAACCATTAAGGATCAAGTCCTGTGTTTCTCAAGTTGCATACTTTAAAATGGAGACACCCAACAGCAAAATACAACTAAAAAACTATCACTGTTTTGCCCAGAGCTACACAGGAAGTCAACAGCAGATACAGGGAAAAGAACTCAGGAGCTCTGTCTTTAGACTAGACACCCAAGAATTAGGGTTGGATGAGCTT
Organism: Gavialis gangeticus; assembly: GCF_001723915.1. NCBI lineage: Eukaryota > Metazoa > Chordata > Crocodylia > Gavialidae > Gavialis > Gavialis gangeticus. The sequence goes on along the minus strand of NW_017729025.1, from coordinate 90,926,698 downwards.
GTTTAGACATAGTAGGCATTTATACATGTACCTTTTGTCTGCTCTGATGTGCCGGAAATTCAGCACATCAGAGCAGACTCAATTAATAGAGTCTGCAGAGCATGCAAACTGATGTGCCCAGTGCTTTGTCACATGCATTTATATAAGCGGCAAAATGCATGTCAGCATGCAGAAAATGGCAGCAATGCGCTTAAGAACTGAAACACTTTCCATGCATTTTAGTTCAAAAGTGTGCTGCCGCCATTTTCTCAGCACTGTCACACACGTTCATAGATTGTAAGGCTAGAAGGGACCTCAGAAGATCGTCGGGTCCAGCCCCCTGCACCAAACAGGAAAGACAACAGGGGTCAGGTGACGTTGCTGTTTATACAAATGCTGCATCCCTAGTGACCCCGAGGCCTTGTCCAAGTCTCTGACAAATTGGTACATTAGATTATGAGCATCTGAATTTCCTGATTGTAACTTCGATCAGAAACAGAAGCACTGGACTACTAAGAAAAAGGCTTTACTCCTCACACTATCAATCCTAAACATGAAGTCCTAGATGTCTCAAGAAGGAACGCACAGTCATATTTTCAGTTCAGCTTTGCAGACCTGCGAGGCTGGGCAAGTGTCTGAACTTTCTGGTATTTACATTACCTTCCACACTTTGACTTCTGCATTAAATTCTCCCTGTGCACTACAAATCAATCATCATCCCCAACTGAAAAGAACACAGTGGAGACATTCTTTGCATATGCTGGGCCATCAGCCTGGAATGAGAGACAAGATATTGATGCAACAAACTGATGTAATCAAAGCTTCTAAAAGGCAAAGCAGTGAATCACTTGGATGTAGCAGCCTGTCTGTGCCCTTATCTGCTATCTGCTTTTTCCAAAACATTCAATAAATAAAATTGCATTTAACTATTTATATTTACATGTGAATTTTCATTATAAAATCTTACAGACAACAACTGATGGGAAGGAACATGGCTTGGAAGTGGCTCAAGGAGATGTCAAGGCACATTTTCATAGATTTCATAGATATTAGGGCTGGAAGGGACCTCGGAAGATCATTGAGTCCAGCCCCCCACCCAAAGGGCAGGAAGTCAGCTGGGGTCATAGGATCCCAGCAAGATAAGCATCCAGTTTGCTCTTGAAGGTGTTCAATGTAGGTGCTTGAACCACCTCCGATGGCAGGCTGTTCCAGACCTTGGGGGCTCAGACAGTAAAGAAATTCTTCCTTATGTCCAGCCTGAAATGGTCTTGCAGGAGTTTATGACCATTCGACCTTGTCATCCCTTGGGGCGCTCTGGTGAACAAATGTTCCCCCAGATCCTGGTGGTCACCCCTGATAAACTTATAGGTGGCCATCAGATCACTCCTGAGCCTGCGCTTTTCCAGGCTAAAGAGCCCCATGGCTCTCAGCCTGTCATCGTAAGGTCTGTTTTCCTGACCTCTGATCATACACGTGGCTCTTCTCTGGACTCACTCAAGCTTCTCTACATCCTTTTTGAATTGTGAAGCCCAAAACTGGACGCGGTACTCACTTTACTAGCCGCTGCATTGCACTGCAGGATCATGTTCATCTTGTGGTCAATGATGACCCCCAAGTCTCTTTCTTC
>NW_017729025.1:90895585-90920092 GCF_001723915.1 Gavialis gangeticus | reverse complement strand
GCTCTCAGCCTGTCATCGTAAGGTCTGTTTTCCTGACCTCTGATCATACACGTGGCTCTTCTCTGGACTCTCTCAAGCTTCTCCACATCCTTTTTGAATTGTGGAGCCCAAAACTGGATGCAGTACTCCAGCTGCGGCCTCACCAAGGCCGAGTACAAGGGGAGAAAGACGTCCCGGGATTTGCTTGAGAAGCATCTATGAACGCAAGCCAGCATTTTGGTCGCTTTACTAGCCGCAGCAAATCTGTTTAAAATCTGTTTTTCTTCTTCTTTCTTTTTGGCAGCTCATCCACAAACTGAGCACAGTTCCCAGAGACGTGTGCTTTAACAGCTTGCAGAGAAGTCAATATGCCTTGTACTGATCCACCTCTTTGGTGCTTTCAGTACGATCAAGCAACTGATCCAAGAACAAAGGGGACCAAATTCAATATTGGAGTAAGCAGATACAAAGATGTGCACTGCTTGCTTTAGGGATAAATTTGGACCATGAGGTAAAATTTTGCTCTCCAAATAGGAACCATCCTGCCAGAAGCAGAGGCCAGGATTGCAGCCCAAGAACTTGCCAGTTAGGAGCATTACAACGTGTGGTCTGCCTGTGTGGGGGTGACTGCCATTTTCCTAGCATTCAGACAGTTTTCTGAATTTGTTTGCTTTTCCGTTAGGGAGAAAAATGCACGTGCACCAGGAGAAAGAGGAGTTTGAGGGGACATCAAAGCTAGCAGCATCCTGGATTGAGTGTGGTAAGTATAACTAATAAGCATGGATCCTGACAAAGAGCAGAATTCTATTACATCCTCAAAGGCTGAGGCCTCTTCTAGACGGTAGATTTCAGTCAGACACATGGATGCACATTCTGTGTATCATGCCATGGGAAAAACTTTTCTCCTCCTCATCTCAGTACTCTTACTTCCCAATAGAGTCAGTATAACTGGGTGCAAGGCTCAGGGGTGCAGCTGCAGGTGGTTAAAGGTGACAGTGTAGCATGATCTGAACTAATGTAGCTGATGTTAACATAGAGTGTAATAATAGTGAAATGTAACCATGTTAGTCTTGTCCTGTAAGCAACTTGAAAACTCCATTTTGTATCCTTCTGCTTGACTAAGTGAATGAACTCTGCATGGCCTTTATGTACCAGTGTGTGTAAAAGGGTGAATGGTGAGAGAATGGCATAGAGACGGGAGAAGAAGATTCAACTGTTTATGTAAGCAATAAGGTGCTAAATGTAAGTTACCAACCAGTAACTAACTAACAAATGGCTGAAGAATCCCTTTGAAGCTCGAAGGCATAAAAGGAGATAACAGAAGAAGAAATTCTGCCAGACAGGCAACAAAAACACTCCAAGGCTAAGATAAGCTGAAGACAAAAGAACAACCACAAAAACAGAAGCTGGGTGGGTATGGAAAAACCCCAAAGCACTGAAACAGAGGATGCCAATCCCTATAAAAGAACACTTTGAAAATGCCTAGTTGGGTGAGTCTCTTTCTCTACTGCTGTTTCACCAGAGCACAAATGCATCTGTTCACCCTGCTTCAGCTGTTATCTTCAAATCTGCTATCTTCAAATCACCATCATCTACTCATTAAGCCTGGCTTGGCCACCCTGAGCTGATATTGAGCAACTATTGCTCAATATATATCTGGTGTATGTGTGGATGAAATGGTTGTTTTGTGTATGTGTATGCATGTGTGTAATGATGTGTATGATGATTGGTGTGTGTTTGTATGAATGGTGTATCTGAACTACTATGTCTAACTCATGCAATCAATAAACGCAGCACCTTGCCTTATCCCCCTTTATAAAGTCATGCTCGTGCTTTGAGCAATTGGCAATTTGTGTAACAACAGCCTGCCTGCTCAGTGGGGTGAAGAGGGGTGGGGGTGGGGGGGCAGCTGACAGAAATCAGTGCCTGGCCTAGAGGAAGTTAAAAGCTCCTGGGAGTGGAGCTGTGGAGAGAGAGAGCAAGAGGGTGGTGTGAAGAAGGTAGCCCTGAGCTGGGAGGGGGGAAGTTTTTTTTCCAGGTCTGAGGGAGGATGGTCACTGCGAGTTAATCCTTTTTTGACTACGTTTGTTTGTTCATAACTGAAGCTGTGTCCTGCAGGGCAAGGCTGCCCAGGCAAAATCAAAGTTGTAGTGAGAACCAGTTACAGTCAATCACCATTATTGACTCCAAAATGAAAATGGGCCGACAATGCGACGTCATGGTCAGTAGGGCTAACCGTACCTTGTTGTGCATCCACAGATGCATCTCAAGCAGGTCCAAAGAGGTGATCCTCCCCGTCTGTGCGACACTGGTCAGGCCACAGCTGGAGTACTGCGTCCAGTTCTGGACACCACACTTCAGGAGGGATGTGGACAGCATGGAGAGGGTTCAGAGGAGGGCCACCTGCATGATCCGGGGACAGCAGGGCAGGCCCTACGAGGAGAGGCTATGGGACCTTAACCTGTTTGGCCTTCGCAAGAGAAGGCTGAGAGGGGACCTGGTGGCCATCTACAAACGTACGAGGGGGGACCAGCGGGGAATGAGAGAAACCTTGTTCCCCCAAGCGCCTCCTGGAGTAATAAGGAATAACGGCCATAAGTTGTTAGAGAGTAGGTTTAGACTAGACACCAGGAGGCGCTACTTCACAGTCAGGGCAGCTAGGATCTGGAACCAACTTCCAAGGGAAGTGGTGATGGCTCCTACCCTGGGGGTCTTTAAGAGGAGGCTTGATGTTTATCTGGCTAGGGTCATTTGAGCCCAGTTTTCTCTTCCTGCCTAGGCGGGGGGTCGGACTAGAAGATCTACAAGGTCCCTTCCGACCCTACATCAATGAATCTATGAAAATCTGAGGAGGGTAAAGGGGATCAATGATCCCTATCAGCTTTGAGTATGAGAGAGGCAGCTCAAGAAGTGGCAAGTGTTTTAGATTATCATGGAAACTAAGGCTCTGGGCAACCCTTGTTGCCTGCCCAGAATGCCTGAGAATCCTGCTTGGACAGCTCCTTTCTTCACTTCCCTGATCTTTGTGCCTTACAGCTAAGCCCATTTGAACTCAGATGTCAGAATCAAGTATCAGAGCTTATTTTAAAAACTGTGGTCCAAATTCCAACCTCCTTGACTCCAGACTCTAGTGGACGCCTATACCAGCAAGTTCTTTTCGGGATTGTTCCTATGGAAGTCTATGCAATCGAATATGGTTACATACTTGCTGCATTTGGCACATAAGAAATTCGATCCTCGGCTGATGTAAATGAGCCCAGCTTCATTAACTTCAGGGGAGATGCATCAGTTTCCACCTACTGATAACCTGGCTTGCTGTTCTAGTTTAAGAGCCTGAGTTATTTACACAAACATTAGCTCCTGTTGAGTGAGCCCAGCTCAAGCAAGAGCACTCACACTGCTGAACATGCGTGCTGTACAGCATGAGTTTTGTTAGCAGCAGCTGAGTCCTCAGTTCATGACTAGCTCCAGCATCAAGCTTGAGTCCTCTTTTCAACAGGCCACCTAGCTTGAGGGAAGAACACCTATAGACTCAAGCCAGTGGCTGGTACACATACAAGGGTATCAGGAGAAGAACAGTACTGGAGTTCTACCTTGAGCTACCTGTACAAAGAAGAGACATCCTGTTACACTGAGCTACACCTGAAGCAACTCCATTGGCTTTTGCAAAATTTCTCTAGAAAAGAAAATCAGGCCACAGTTCCTTTAATCGCATATCAAGAAACATATCCTAAACATCTCATTTTTTCAGGTCATACATTGGTTCATGTGCTGTTAGCAAATTTGAACTAAGAATAAGGCATATACATGAATAAAGCATGGCAAAAGCAGTAACAAGATAAAATTACAGCCTGCAGCTCCCAAACAAGAAGAGATGCACGAGGCACTTGAGGCATCTCCATGTTGGATACAGCAGTGCTTCAACATTAGGAGCCTCCCCAACTGGGTGATTCAAGAAAATGAAACTAAGCACCTAGGCTCCTTCTGCAGTCCATGAAGAAGCTACAGACATTCTCAGTGTCATAGCAGACACTGCCAAGCATGTCCATCTGCTCCTGCTCACATGCACCACACCTGAAAATGCAGCAGTGAAACTATTCAGGGGGTGTGCCTTATAGTTGCTCTTAAGACCGGCCTCTGGCATGCTTGATAGCACCTAGTGGGAGTACCCCCAGAGATGGATCTGCTGTATGTAGCCACTCTAGGTTTGGTATTTGCTACTTGGGAGCTAGAGCAGGTGGACAAGACATGGTCAGGAGCATCACTGCCAGGAACACACTGCAAATGCAGTGTAGAGGTTCCCTCAGGCACATCCTCAAGGCATTCCACAAAAACCTGCATGCTGAGCAGGAAGCCTTCTGGAGTTAGCCAATAGGACACTCTACACACACTGGTGTGGCTGATTCCCAACCCTCTCAGTAGCTCAGGCACTAGGCTCTAGGCTGTATATTAGGCACCATGGTCTATTTGGGATGCAGTGGGGGCCATCTGTATAACAGCTGAGTGTTTACAGCATTTGCCTAGGAAGTGGGACTGCTGGGCTCTATGTCTACCTCAGCCTGGGGTTTCCAAATCCACAACTCCTACCTACCAGAAGAGTGGTCTGACAATCAGGCTACAAAACAGTTTGAATAACAGTCCTCTCCTTCTGAAGCTGGGCCACTGCGCAGCCAGGAATGAAAGCCACATGGGCAGGAGAAAAGCAACTAAGAAAGAGTCTGCTCCCAGTTATTAGATAAAAAAAGATATATTCCTGAAAGAAGGACTGGAAGCCAGCTGTTCCCCCTAGCAGTTGAATGAACAGGGCTCTTTGTTTTAAGTGTAAGCCCCTGAATTCTGCCTAAGTCCTGTTTTAAGCATGCAAAACACCTCTCCAGGTCTCACCCCAACCCCTTATCTATCAGGTCCAAAGAAGACACACCTGAACCACTTTAACTTTCCACGAGAGGGCAGTAGCACTCACCCACACATTCATATAGACTTAGCTAGCAAGTTATAAGACATCAATTTAAGGTATTAGGGCCCTGAGAATGAAAATAAATAAGATACAATGAAAATTGGCAAGGCTGTCAACCCTCATGACTCAGAATAAAAAGATCACCAGTAGGGATCAGGAAGAAGCTTTCCTGATGCGGCACTGCACACAAGGATGCATTAAAAGTGGTTTATGCATTTTGAATCAGCCAGGACAGGCTACTGTTGGGTATAGGTCATTACTCAGCATCATTAATATGCTTGGTACAGCCTTAGAAAAAAGGCAGAAGATAATGGAGTAAATGGAATATCAGGGCAATGTGGCAGCTCTTCTGTAGGCCATGAAAGGAAATGTTTGATAATAAGAGATCAGAAAGGAGGAGCTGCCACTATAAAAGATAATTGCTGCACTGCAGGGTGTTATTTAGATTCTCAATAACTATATGGTGGACGTGATTTTTGCAAACAGCTGTTTCTTTCTCTCTTGTGCACACACTTACAGCCTTGAACCATCCAATTTGAATACAAAGAAAGCAGATACATAAGGAGAAGAACTGGGATTGCTCTGTGTTCAGACTGTGGAGATAAAATTGCTAAATTCTGTGGAAAATTGAAATTCCTTTCTATTACACAGGGCAAATTGAACAATAAGGAGAATATTGAAGTGACAAAGTTCATTATTGAGATCTTTGGAGTGAAGATGAGAACTACTCAGTGTGGGCAAGGGCTCTTAGGTATATACAATGGAAATGACATTTCAAGAGATATTTTGATGGCTAGATTAGCACGAAGAGATCAAATTTATAACCAGTTGTGATGGCTGGGGATTTCCTTCCAGCATGGCTAAAAATCAATTCCTACTCCAAAACCTTTTATTAAGATAGGTGATTTGTTAATATTTAAATACAAAGATGCACTGTAGGTGAGATAATTCAAATACAGTTGCAACTTGCACATACTTTGCCAACCACAAACAAATGGACAAGGAGAAACATATGTGCCTCTGAGCCAAAAGCAAAAGTGCACAATAATAGGGAAAATATACACTAGTGTAGTTGCCTTCATGCAAAAAGTACCATTTTTTACCAACTTAGACATACACAGACTTCATCCAGCACTGAACTACAGCATTCTCTGGAATGGAACACATCAGCTATTTAACCAGGCATGGTGCAACACAGTTGTTTTAAACAGTAAAACAGGGGTCCGTAAAATATGGCCCGCAGATTCATCCTGCCTACTGATAGGATCCAGCACATGGGCAGGTGCCCGCCAACTGATGGCATCTGGCCTGCAGCTGCATCCATATCACTCCACATGGGGCAAGTCCCACCTACTCCTCCTGCAGGGGCAGCCTGCCCCTGCTCTTGCTCGCCGATGACCCCAATCTCAGCCAGCATTCAGAGCTTCCCAGCAGGGCTTCTCTCAATACAGCTGCAGCTGCCCGGGTATTACTCAGCTCCCAACACTTCTAGTGGCTCTTCCTCCTCCTGCCCGTGGTCCACTGCTCTGGGCAGCAGGTAGCAATGGCAGCCGTGGGGATGCATGCTGGGCATCACACCCCCAGCCAGGCGGGAGAGAAGCTGAAGCTGGGCAGTTCCTGCCCCAGCATGCAGGACTACAGCTTCAGTTCCAGCTCCTGGTTTCCTACTAGACACTCCAGCTACCCAGCACGTTGAGCAGCCACTTGCTTATATACAAATTAATATATGATTTGCTTTTTATCTATAATTTGTTAAAATAATATCTTCTGAAAGATTTTGTGTGTGTGGTCCTCAACAGCTCACCAATACTCCTTAAGTGGCCCACCAGCCAAAATAATTGCCTACCACTGCCATAGAGGAAAAGCATGCTATCCAGATGAAATTGTAGGACATACCTATATAGTTAAAATGAAGTTACCAACAAATACAAGAGATGTGGAGGCTGCTGGAGCATGCTAATTAGCACGCTCCAGCAGGCTCAATTAATTGAGTCTGCCCTGATGTGCTGTAATTACAGTGCGTTGAAGCAGTGTTCCCACATGTCTACCGGCACCCTGGGGCATGTCCAGATGAGTGTGCATGCATAGTTTGCAGTGCTGCAAACTGCATGCGGTGCACATGCACCAGTCCTCACAATGCAAATTTGCAGTGCAGTGGGTTTTTTTTGACACTGGAAAATACCAGTGTCAAAAAAAAAAACACTGCAAAAAAAAAAAAGGGCGGGGCCCGGGGGCACAGCACATGTGGCAGGAGTGTGTGCCACCAGGCTGGGAGCCTTGCCAGCCAGAACCATGCTCTGGCTGCTGGCCAGGCTTCCTGCTGCCAGATGGCTGACACTGTCGCCCCAGAAGGCCTCCAGGACCCCAGGTAAACTTTCTAGGGCCAGCCCAGGTGCTGGCCCCAACCTCCCCTATCTCACCTGAAGCATTTTTCCCTGTGTTAACCGCACGTGCAGGGGTGTGGCCGGGGCAACAAGCAGTAGCATAAATTTGTGCCACTGCTTTTTTCCCCACAACAACCGTATGCCCCTGCTTGTGGGGATGCAACCCATAGTCTTTAAGTACCTAAACAGAGGTTAGGTATTTGATACATTCCAAGCTCTTTACACATCAGACAGCGGTACAAGATCCAACTGCTGGAACCTGAAACAAGGCGCAAATGTATAATAGTCGGAGAAAGTAGCTGCTGAAACAACTTGCCAAGGGATACAGTAGGTTTTCCTTAACTTCAAGTTTTAAAATTAGTATTGAATGTCATTATAAAAGACATGCTGTAGATCAGCCATAAGGGATGGTCTTGATGCAGGGATAAAAGTCTAGGACCCACACTAGGCAGGAAGATGGTCAGACAAGATGATTGTAAGGGTAATCTAGCCTCAGTATGGATGAACCTCTAATTATTTTGATCTCCTTTCCTGACTTCATTCAAAAGACAATATGTAGAACCAGGGTGGATCCTGGGGAGGGGATACAGCAGCCCAACTGCACCCCTCTTCAGCTGCAGTGTAAGCACAGCGAGCTCACCGGCATGTCAACGTGGGCTCCTGCTGTAGCTCCATAGGTGTCATGAGCTCTGAGTTCACCAGTTAATGATTGGTGCGGGCTCTGGCCAGAGTCCCTGTTTTCATGCAGCTCTGAAGCCCAGGGACTGAGCACCACCCTGCTCATCCTCTCTTTTTGCTTGCTGCTGAATTCAATGGTGATGGAAACAGGGAGGATACAGGAGGAAGGGAGAGTAAAAGGGGCAGCGCTCGCACCATCTCCAGAGCCTTGCATCAGCCTGTGCCAGTCAGCTGGTGAGCTAAAATTGCTCATGGCACATTTGGAGCTGTTCTGGTCTACCAGTGAGTTCAGAGAGCTCACTTCACATGCACCACACAGCCAAAGAAAGTGTGGCCACAGCCTTTTTGCTTGCTGTAATCCTGGACCCACCCATATGTCGACCCCCTTCTGGAGGTGGTAATCCAAGCCAGGCCCAAGATGAAGGGGGCCATCAAGTGAACTTTGTAAAGTTCACTGACTTTGCAATTTGGCATAACAGTTCACAGACTTTGCCATTAAGGCCTTTCAGTCAAAGACACCAAGGCTTAAAGAAAGTGGATTAGGGTTTGAATGATGAAAGCAGCCTCTGAAGTAAAATGTTTCTACAGATCAGAGCAGCAATGCAAGATTCAACAAGCTGTTTCTTCAAAGACATTACAGCAAGACAACTCATGTCACTGATGCGAGCAGGATGTTCAGGCCCTAAGGACTTATTCTCTGCTGTCTTGCACCTTGTGTCATCATTTACATCAGTGCCAAGTGGATGTAAAATGTTCCCAACAATGTGAGTGAGTGGAGGCAGTAATGAATTCCAGTCCATTAACATGATACGCCCACATTGTACGCACTTGGCACAAAGGAATAAATGACAATCCAAGGTGCAAGGCAAGGAGGCCCAAAAATAGGCAGCAAAGTGCCCACCCAAATAAACTGTGAAAATATTGCAGAAGAGCCATGTGCAGAAATTAAATGGTCTTCTCTGAGCTTTGGCAAATTGACATTGAAGAGAGATGTGTGAGTCATTAAAAGAAAAGGGTAAGCAGCCCTAGAACCTGTCTCTCAAATTTAAATCACACAAACTCTGAATAGCTTCTAACCTGCAGTACCCGTCTGTACAAATACGGGTCATGTAGACATAATGAGAGAGAGACAGGAGGGGTGACCTGAAGTGACAGCGTGAGGAAGTTTCTAACAAGTTATTATACAGGGCTTCTTTCTTGTCAAGATAACATATTTTTCTCCAGCTTGCTGTAATTCTTGACTAAGGACATCAGAGGTAGCACTTCTGAAGTTAGAGAAAGATGAATAGGCAACATCACCCTTCGAAACCTTTCATTTGGTACAGGATAATTTAGGGGATTATTAATTGATGCAGGGCCTCTCTTACCATTACCTGTTCAAATTTGACCTTACTCAGGAAAGATCCAGTTCCAATTGCCTCTCTAATGCTCTTGTGAAATGAGCTCATAGGCCTTAGAGGCCTCCTTGACAGGTATTTACAGCAGAACAACACGCTATCAGTTGGTGCTACGGCAGGTACACACTAGCAGAAAGGCTACAAGTGTTTTCAGCACTGTCCTTCCCATGTATTGATTTGGAGGGACCACCAGCAGGTAGGGTACGAAAGGACCTGAGTCTTCAACATCCGTTCAGTCCTTGGGCCTTGTGCTGAGCTTACTAACAAAGAGGCCAAGTAAATCCAACTATGGTGGCAATTTTTGTGACATGGACAAGCTAGCAGCTGGACTGAGAAATGCCTTTGCCAGCTTTTTCTAAATACATCCCTAGAGTGAAAGAGAAATATAGCTTAGCAGTGGATCCCTTGATGAAAGGTCTGGGATTGGAGGGCATCCAGAAGTTATGCCTTGTATTCATGCAAAATTTAAAGGAATCAGTTCTGCTATTTTTGGATTTCTGAAATGCTAACAGATTTTGTGATGACATCTCAGATCAGTAACATGTTCCTGCAGGTCCAGATGCTCTGGGTTTTCCACACCTACCCATCTTGCCACTCTCTAAGACACACACATCTGGAGACTAAATATTGTATTCAGGCAGAGCAACACACACACATGTTGTAGTAGTTGTTGGCGTACAGGATTGGGAAACAGGAGAGAGAACAGTCCAACACCTACACATTGACCTAACTTGAAGTCTATAAACCCACCAAACTCAACTTGAACCAGGATAGCTTTCCTGCTAAAAAGGCAGGCATAAGGATATGCAGGATCTCAACCCAGCTCTATCTCAGACTAATGTAAACCTGGAGAAGTCACATATCCCCTCTTTGGTTCTGTCTAGACTGGAACATTTTACCAGCGTAGGAAGACAGGTTTGCTGCACCAGCAATAAATTCCTAGTGTGGACACAGCTATACTGACAAAGCAGTTTGTTGTCCTGGTAAAGTAAAATCACCCACCCAAGCAAAACATACTACATGGTCAAAGTACAGCCTTGCCAGTGCATTTGCATCAATGCTCTGGGCTTCTGCCTGGAGAGTCCTGTCAGACAGGGATCATATCTCATGACTGCATACATGGAGCAGCATCCCAGTGACCCACAACTCCAAACTGGCTTTTACCTGGGAGTGGCCGCCTTCAGGAGCATCATATCCCTCTTTTTTGGTTGCTCTGCTTGGCTAGAAAAGGACAAAGCAAAGCAATCTCCCTTTATTCCCCTTCCAAGTCTGGCAGGGGTGGACAGCAGGGTGGAGCTAGCTTGGCCCAGAAACTCTTATTTACCAGAGGGAAGGTACTCTGCCTTATTCATATACCTCTTTAAACCCCTGACCCACAAACTGTTCTGTCCAACGTCTATAGTATAGATTTAGCTTTTAATTCATATTCTTCATTTATGTGATTAACTTAAAAACAATTACCCACCCAATTTTCCCTGTAGCCTAGTGATACCAACTTTCTGAGCCCATGTGGCTGGATGAGTAGTGTCAGGTCCATTCATAGACCAGATTCAACCGGTGGGCCCAACTCAGCATACAGTGCTGGCCCCGCGGGGAAGTGGGGGCAATGTAAATCTCTGCCAGTGCCGCAGGAAGGAATGGGGGGCAAGCAGGGTGACCACCCCAGGTGCCGAAGAGAAGGAGCACCAACAAGCACCCAGTCAGGGCGGGACACGAGATGGAGTCACAAGTGGCTTATTTGGGGGGACGTGGGGACAGGTGCAGGGTGGCTTTCACCACTACATGCACTCCTGGGCAAGCATGGGGGAGCGTGCAGCCCCCGGATCTGTGCGCAGGGTGAGGGCGGGCTGCTTCTGTGGGCTTTGCCCCAGGCACCAAACTTCATTGCTATGGCACTGAACGCTGTCCCCACTGTTAAATTTCTGAACCTCTTGGGACCCTTGTGGGAAAGATTACCTGGCCCTGGAGGCTAGATCTGGCCTGTGGCCACCAAGGTTGAGCACTTTTGCTCTAGCCACCTACTTGCTTGGAAAGAGCATATCAGTTTCCCCTCGTCCCTGCAGGCCAAAAGCAAATATGATAAAAGCCTTCCACTAAAGTGCTCAACCTCCCTTGCTTTCCCCCAGCCCAGTTGCCAAAGGGGTAGAAAAGCCATTGGGCAGCCAAAGGGTTGCAATGTTCAACCACCCTGACTACCTACCAGCTGGATATGGTTACATAGATCCCTCCTCACAAGGCTCTGGTCCATTGCACTTCCTGCCTAACAGGCAAAGGCAAAATTGGCTAGAGGCTGCAAGCTGGGTGGGGAGCTGTCACTGCCATTATTTTGATGAAAAGTCAGATTTGATTTGATTTTTTTTGGAAAAATTGAAATCTCCTCCCTTAAAAACCTTTCCAATGGAAGATTTGTAACCAGCTCAACTTGACTTGAGGGAGTGGAGCTGTGGACTTCAATAGGATTACTAGCAATTCATGCAGTAAGTACATGCAGAAGTCTTGGCAAGGTCCAGAGCATAGTAAGACAGTCCCTGCCCTGATAGACTTACAATTTAATTAATGATGACCCAAAAAGAGGCCAAAAGAGAAAAGGTGGCACACAAAGCTAAAGTGATTTCCCAAAGTCACATGGTAGGTCAGTGACTGGGATAAGAATAAAACACGGGGGCTTGTAATTCCAAGTTCAGGTGCTTTTTCTGGTTACAGCAACCACTGCTTGGGGCAGATTTTTGAGAGGTGTGTGGACGGTGCACACAGTCCAGTCTCTGTCCTGCTCTGCATCAGCCAGGAAAGCAGGCCAGCATTGTGGACAGGGAGTATATTGCACTCACGGTAGAGGTGTAGCAGTTTGTGCTCTTGCCCTGGGCAGTCCAGGAGTTCTCTAGTTGAGCGGGACTGCCTCAGTGCTCCCTCTGGGGCTGTGCACATCTGCACTGCTCCTTAGTCTGGCTGTGCGCTACTTCCCCAACCTAGGCTTGCAAAACTGTGATAACAACAGCGTTCAAAGGAAAGAGAATGAATCAAAAAGGAGTTACCTGAAGCTCAACCATGCTGCAGAGCCAAGGTGCTTTCATAAGCAGAAACCAGCAGATCTCATGAAGGAAAGCCACAGTGACTACCCTCACCCTGACTAGCAAGCAGCTGGTCACACAAGGAGTCTGGAGAAGTATGGAAGCAAGTCTTTTCCTTAGGAGATCTACCAAAGAAAGACATACTAAGCACAGCCACAAACTCAGTAGCGGTGTTCCTGCAAACTGGAGCTGGAGTCAGCTGTTCCAGAGAAGAGTCAAGTGAATGTGAATCCCCTTCACAAGCAACTGATCACATTTCCTGATAGGTTTCCTACTTTCTAGGCTCCTCAAGTGTTTAAAAAAAACAAACAAATTTCAGTCCCAAGAGAAAGGAGTTACAGCTGTGGTGGCATAGTCACCCCACACCACAGCACCAGTTTCTTCCTGGTAATCCTGGCATCACTGAATACCTATCCTGGAACTTCATGGGGCATAATACTGTCATTCACCCACACTGCAGCAATGTGTTTATTAGATCTCAGTTATAATATTTACTTGTGTGAAGTAGTCAATAATGCCACATTCTCCTAGGTTAGTAAGTGCACTTGTTTCAGTGCAAAGGTTTTGGCAACCTGAGCTCTTTTTAGGCAATGCTGTGAGAGCTTTGTCTGTCAGGTAGCTTCGCTAGCCGCTTTCTGTGAATTCAAGAGTTGGGTTTCCAAGTCCTGGATTTGCTTGTGGGCAGCAGCCAATTCTTTCACATTGTGACTTAACTTTTTAGTCAACATGTTACAGCCTGCAGAAGGTGTACACAAGAATCCTAGATTTCTGGGGTCTTAACTCCTCTATTTTGAAGAGCTTGAACTCCAACACAAAATAAAACCTTTGGAATTTACAAGTCTTGGATGGAGACATAGGATCCAAGAATAGTAGTACTAGCCCCTTTAATGGGCATATCCCCTGGACTATGGTCCATAGTGGGGATCTTTTGGCTGGCTTCATAGGAATGAGGCATCACTACAATGTCTAGGCACAATTCAGAACCTTAATAATTCATGTATGTATTTTTTGCCTGCTCAGATAAGAAATTGATAATGCCAGAAAAAAAGACCATGGAGACGAATCACTTTGCTTCAAATGAATCACAAAGGAAATGTAGGTATCAGGCTGTTCACAATTTCCTACCCCTCTATAAAACCATTTGTTTCAAAGCAAATAAATCAGAGATTGCTGGTCTCCTCAACAATCCCCCACACAATAAGATCTCAGCAGTTTTGGGTTGAGATCCAAACACCAGGAGTGCACAGATTTCAATGCAAGTTCCCTTGTTTCCACTCAAGCATAAACAACTAAAGAAAAACTCCTCTTACCTAAAAAAAACCACAAAAAACTTGGTTTAATTCTGTCTTTTTACTTAATGTACAGGAAGGAACATGTCAAATCCTTTGTGAAGTCTGAAATGTTTGGGAACAAGGGACTCATGGCTGGCTTGCCAAGTCTGTTGACTCCAAGAAGTGGTGTGGAGACCAAGGAGAGTTTGAGAAGCACCTGTCCCCAAAAAAACAAGTCTTCTAAAAGAATGAGTACAATGAAACTTTTATGAACATCTTAACAATGAAATACTGCAAGTGAATAAAGAATAATGCAACACAAAGACATGTATCTTAAACCCTAAAAACACCAAGTCCTAAAATACTAAGAATCATTAACAAGTGGCTAGCTGGTTTGAGACAACATTACTCAAGGTCATGAGTCTAAGTGTAGAAACAGAGGTCACCAAGTGGAGTGGATCAGCTATGGCAGAACACAACACATCCTGCCATAGCTGGTCTGGTTTGTCAGGTGAAGCATGCATTGCTCATTGCCCTGTATCGGGCAGGGACCCAATGCAGGACAGTGGGTGACAGTTTCCCGTTGCCCAGGGATTTGCTGGGTCCCTTGCTGCTCTGCGCCTCCTTGCCATGCTGGCATAGGGTAGTACAGAGGCAAGGGACCTGAGGAATTCCTGATGCACCATGCCTCCACACTGGCAGCTGTGTCTGGACCCATGCAGCCCTGTACCTCTACACTGGGACTCACACAGCACCATGCCCACAAGCTGGGACATGTACCAGATCCCACACCACCCATCCCCTTGTTCGTTGCTGTTGCTGTTACTGCCACTGCTGCTGTTCCCATGCAGCATGGCTGAAGTGGCTTTGAAGCTTCCCCCACCCTGAGACAGCAGGGAAAGCAGCAGAGGCAGACAAGGGAGGGAGGAAGGGAAGGGAAGATGTGCCTTTGAGCATGGAGGGGAAGGGTTGTGGATTCTTACAGGTTCTGGGGACTTCAAAAAAAGTCCCAGAGGCTCCCACAGTGGACTGCATGGATGAGTAGGGAAAGCCTGCGAGTGGGGGCTGCAGCCACCATTTCTGTGAGGTGGTTGTCCCACACCCCCCTTTGCCAAATCCTGGATCAACCCCTGGGCATAAGTACTAGTTGCCTGTTTGGGGGTTTTTTGAGAGCCAACGTTCTTTCCTTCTAACCTTCTTGCTACCTGCCAGTGGGCTTCCAATTGTGGCATCTGCAGCACAACAGATACTTTGCACAACAGATTTTGGGGAAAGCTGCAATGCAAGGTAGAATCCAGTACCTTGAAAGCAGCACATAATCCTTGAGCCTCTTTCTATCACTCTGTCTCACTGCATTACATAGGCAAAACTTTAGTACAACAGCATTTCCAAAAAAAGAAAACAAGAGGAAAAAGAGCCTGATTTGTAACTTCATTAGCCTTCCAGATAGGAGTCATGCAGAGGGAGTTGGCAAGACATCACACCAAAAAGACATCACACCTCTACTTGTGCCAATACAGTGAAGCACAGATTTAATATATGGCTCAAGGGAAGAAGTGGAGGGTAGAGGAGGGTCAGGCAGAAACTGCCTATCCAACTGCTGCACTTTTCATAGACCCAGATAGGGAAGCAAATGAACACCTAAGGCTGGTTAAATGGTGACAGCATTAATGGCACATTCATCACATGGGCACCATGCTCTCTACAAACATGCATCCAGATCCAAGGTGAAGGCAGTACAAGAAGAGAGAACAGCTGTAACAAGAGGTCCTTGGCTCAGGCAGGGCCCCCACGCTGTCAAACCCACCCTAATCAAATTGTATTCCTCCTTCCACTTAACCCACAGAGAAGTGAGAACTTCCCACCCAGCAGGCTGCTAGCAGCCACCAGCTGAGCAAAGTGCTGAGAAATGAGAGAAAATAGTTCATTTAATTCATGCAGCTGGTGCCAGCAGACCCCTGCCAGAGCTGTTTCAGCTGGCGTTCAGCAGGCATTTCCAACTTGAGGATCAGATTTCTACAGAGTTCAAGAGGGCACCTTTTTTTTCCTTGTTCACTGGCATCACTTTCACAGCCTGTCCTACAGGGTGCTAGTAAAGATAAATTCTGCCCTCCCTCCCAAGACAGGTACAATTTTGCTTGGGGAACTGGCTGCTCTAGCTGAGGGTTAAGTGAAGGAGACCACACTTCCAGGAATTTTACATTTCAACAGCCTCTCCTGTCTTCTTTCTGCATACTTACAACACTTTAGCTTACTCTAAGTTGTTCCTTGCACCTCTCACCCCACTCAGTCACTGCTTCTTATTCCCAGCCCTTCTGCAAGACTGTGGATAAGGCAGGCCACAGCCATTTCCATGCCCTTAACACAGACGTGGGCTTTAAACTTAATTAACTATTAATGATTCTGAGTGGCTCAGTTAATGCCCACTAATTAACTATTATAATCAATGACTATTGTAATAATCAATTATTATTATTATATGAATTTGCATGACAGCCAGGGCAAGGGGCCCCATAAAACAATTAGGGTTGGAAGGGACCTCAGGAGGTCATCTAGTCCAACCTTTTGCTCAAAGCAGGACCCTCCCCAATTAGTTTATTCCAGCCAAGGCTTTATCTAGCCGGGTCTCATAAACCTCCAGTGATGGAGATTCCACTTTGGGTAACTGTTCCAGTGTTTTACTACCCTCCTAGTGAGAAAGTTTCTCCTCATATCTCACCTAAACTTCCCTTGCTGCAGCTTAAGACAGTTGCTCCTCATTCTGTCATCTGCCACCACTGAGACCAGTCTAGCTCCATCCTCTTTTGAATCCCTCTTCAGGTAGCTGAAGCCTGCTATTAAATACTCTCTCTGCCTTCTCTTCTCTAAACTAATTAAGTCCAGTTCCCCCAGTGCCTTCTCATAAGCCATGTGCCCCAGCCCCCTAACCATTTTTGTTGCCCTTGGCTGGACTCTCTCCACCTGGTAGTGGAGGCCCATTGTGATGGGAGCAGTGCATGGACACACTCAAAGAAACAGGCCCTGCCCTGAAGAGTTTACAAGTTAAACAGAAGAGACAAAGGGTGGGGAATAAGCATCACCTCTATTGGCTGGGGTGATCTAGTTGGGGACTCTCCTGCTTTGAACTGGGGGTTGGACTAGATGACCTCCTGAGGTCCCTTCCAACCCTAACTTTCTATGATTCTATTTTGGAGAGGAAACAAAAAGGTTTAGAGCAGGGTTCAGCAATGTTTTTGGGTTCACCAATGTTTTTGGGCATAGTGCCAAAAACACTTACAACCTCAGCTTGTTCGATGTTGAGGGGGCAGACGGCAGGGGAACCGCGAGGAGCCTGATTCTTGTCGTGGCGTGGCCTCTTCCCCACTGTGTGCATGTATCTGCTGCCAGCAAATAGCCGGGCAAGGCTCTGTGGACCCTGGTGCAGCTGCTTGCAACCTCCTGGCTGCCTGCCACAGCCAGCCAGGACTCCGGGCAGGTCCCTGCCACCTGTCTCGGAGCCTGGGCTGCTCACAGCATGTGAGCAGCCCAGGCAAGCAGCTGCACCAGGGTCCATGGAGCCCCGGCCCAGCTCATAGCCAGTGGCAGGTGCACGTGCACTTCTGGGCTGATGGCAGGGAAGCCACAAGGGGCCTAATTCTTGTTGTGGCAGCACAGCCCCAGCTTCTTCCCTACCATCTGCCTAGAGGCATGTGTGCCAAGCAAAATGTCTTCATGTGCCACACTCTAGCATGTGTGCTGGGGGTTGCTGACCCCTGATTTAGAGCATGTTCCCACTAGCCCAATGTGGTGCTAGTGTCTCAGCATGACATGCCATGTCTATTCAGTTCACAGTAACTCCCAGGCAACCAGAAGCTGTATCACCATGCACTAACAAACTCTCTTGAGCTTATGGGAGTGTGCCAAACACCAAACCAAGCCAGCTACAGCTCACTGAGGAGGTAGCCTGCACAAAGCCAGTGCAGTGCATCTCACTGCAGCACTGTGGTTGGGGGCTATGGAGGTGTCCTCCATGCCATGCCTGTGGTCAAACATGGATACCATGGCACGGTCAGGCTCCTTTCACTGTCTCTCTGAAACACAGATATCAGCCATTTCTCCAAATTTAATACTCAGCTTAGATTAAATGGAAGAAATGCTTGCTGGCAATTTGAAGACAAACAGCAAACAAGTATTAATTATTAGCTGCACTACACTAGACACTAAGAAAATATTTTTTAGCTGCCTTTTGAGGGAAGAAGATAAAAGAAAGGAATTCCACTTAGTAGATTCTGTCATGGAGTTAATTAATTGCTGTATCATTTGAATCTGTTGAGACTGTCTAACCTCTGGTTGTGCCCACGTATAGTACAGTAGGTCAGGGTGTTTGGATGGAGGAAAACATCCCAGTTGGTCCTGTACACGTATTTGTTCTGGTCTGGCATTATTTATATCACCCCCAAGTGATTTCACAGGTGTGAAAAATCTACTGGGACATCTGTACAAGGTGAGGGGAGGCTCTGGATGGGGGTGAGGGGGAAGGAACTCTGCAGTGGCCTGTGCTAGTGCCATTACTGTGCCTAGCTGGTATATGACTCAGTCAATCTACCCTGGGCATGACATTTCTCTTGGGAGAGTGTGTCCTCTCCCCCGTTCCTCTGCTCCAGTGCACTGATGCTTTAATTTGAAAAGGTGACATGATTACAAGAGATGCTAAAAATACACACTAGCTTTTGTTCCAATCACCCTCAATTGCAGAATATAATTTCCAGCTTTCCTGTTTCCCGACAAACACTGATTTACTTAAAAATGCAGTTTGGGGAAAGGATCTCTTCCTTCCTTTCACAGTCCCCTCCTCCTACACAACATAGTGAAACCAGTACTTCGGACATTTTCTAGTTAACTCTCTCTTGGCTTTGCTAAAATGAATAAGCGCAGGTTTTTTTGCATTACTTTCAATTCGCTCGTCTTTTTTAGATTGTTTAGTATTTTAGCAATCTAGGAATCAACTCAATTAATTGATCAATCACCATTTCACATTTTTAGTTCAGCCATGTATTTAATTACAGCAGTTTTAGATTAATGGTTTACTAACAATAAAAATAACAGTAGCAGCATTTACTTGGCACGCCTCAGGTTCAAAATGCTATATAGATATGCATGTCAATGCAATTCTGCTAAAAACTTGGGCTGTGTGTGGACGTGTCTGCCCGTCCCCTTGGCTTCAAGACAGTCCCACTCGGGTCCCTGGCGATATAGAGTACTCACTCATGCGCTGCACACATCCAACCCGCCTGCCATGACTTTGATGATCCTCTGGTTCAGTGTATTGTCTGACGCGTGCAGGTCCAAAAATGAGACTTCGCGTTGCACAGGGTCCGTCGCTGTTGAGGGCTCCTCCACCCCTACACCCTCGCCCAAGCCTCCGTGTGTGTCCGCCACTAGTGGGCTGCTTCAGTCCTTCAAGTTTCCCCTTTCGCAGGGTGCAAACTTCAACCAAAATAGCAAAAGTTGAACACAAACACTGCTCCTGCCCGGAGCTGCGGACTTCGGGCTCCTGTGTTGGCTCTTAGCAGGGTCCGCTTCTCTCACTTGGTGGTCCCTTTTTCCTTCTTACCAAAGGGAGCCTCCTGCCCCACCTGGGGCCCTTTCCTTCCAGGACTGCCCAGTTCTGCCTGCCCTCTTCCTAGGGGTTTCCTGCTGCTGCCCCACCTTGCCGGTGCCAGACGCTCCCGGCCCTACTATCCCCGAGTTTAGCTTCTGGGGTCACCGCCCCGAATCCCGCAGTCTCTTGGGTCCTTACCCCTGCCCCAAAATGTGCGGGTGTGTCGCGTGCCAGAGTGCATCCGCCGCTCCGGACTCTCGCTGGCGTCCGTCTCTCGTCCTGGCTCTTCTGGTTCCACGCGCCGGCTCCTTGGTTCCGGCGCCTCCTTTATATTGCTCGCACCCGTCCCACACCTGGAACAGGTAAGTGAGTGCCCCGCCCTCCGGGGCAGCAGGCGGTCTGCTACTGCGGGAGCTACCGCCCCACAACTCTCGGGGCTTATCAGCTCATCTGCTCCCGCACACTGTGCACAAAGTCAAAAAGCCATAAGGGGACAGACCTCTGTACTGATAAGAACCGCATAATGGCTATTATAAAATTACAATTTGTTTTTTAGAAGGTTGGGTCATTACAAAAGTCAGAGGTTTCAGGGCATGGGCAAGTTTAGACTCTGAAGTGCAGGTTTTATCATTTTCTTTTGCTTTTTACTTTTATATCAGTTTTCATGCTGTGTTTTGGAAGATGAATGCAAGTGCTGGTTATGATAATTCATGCTTGGCTTCAAACTATTCAAAATAGAAGCTTTAATTGCAAGCTGTACATGCTTTAAATGGTAGATTGTGAATAAAACAGCTTTGGGTCAAAAGGAGAAAAAAAAATCAACAAGATAGTTTATCAAAAACCAGGACACATCAGGCAAGGATAAGATCTTAGTTGTTATAGGAAAGATTTTATCTTAAGCAGCAGACTGTGTAAAATATTTCTGTTTTAGAAAGTGTCTTGACCTTAAAAAAAGTAAGAATATTCTGCTTAGGAACAAAGAGAAGAGTGTGGATCTGATTTCAGTCATAAAAGTGTAGTATAACAATGGACTTACCTTTAACCCCCTTTGCAAGAAAAACCCTCAAGGTTTAGCTTAGACAAAAAATGCTGGAAATGTCTTTATATAAAGTAATTTCTTTGATAAGTACTCTAAAATCTTCATTCTTGATCATTTAAAAAACCCATCAGTGGTTGGAAAATGTTTTACAAAAGATATGGATTACTTCTCAATGCTTTTCCACTTGAAACCTTTGCTTATACTTTAGTTTTAATGCTTAAATAAGTTCATTCAGACACATTTTTTTAAAACTAAATGCAAACCTCCTGTAAAAAAAGTCCAGTGCAATTGCTATGTGAAGAACTGTTTCATTTACAAATATTGTGAGGTCAGTTGATGCTAACTAGTTACTTATAAGAAGTCATTTGAGTATAAAATATTTGTATTAATAGGGAGTTAATTAATTAATTAATTAGTCAATGTTTAGGTTACTTATTTACCTAGTTGAGAGAGACAGGTCATGTCTCCCATGACTGTTATGAGGAAATCAGAATGATTATTCCAGTTTAAAACTTCTCTCTACGGATTAATTAAGTTTTAAAAGGCTATTTGAAAGCTGAAAGATATTTTCTGGAAAATAAGACTGTTTGAACCCACATGAAGTACCATTTGAACACTGATAAACCAGAAGGACAGCTCAGAAAATGAAAAAGGGATCTCCCATAACATTAAAACTCTGACTTTAAATATATTCTGTCAAGTTCCTAGAACAAGAACAAAGGCCATTAGCACTCTGCTATGTATGCAGCAACCTACTGCATATTTGTGAGGAAAAGACAGTGCCAAAAACAACCCAGAAAGGCACTGAGCCAATGAAAGGGTGACAGCAGCTGGTACTGTGAATCCGGGCAAGCCTTCCAAGTGGCGTGTGCGCCTTCCTCCTTCAGTCACATTATAAAAGCAGAACAATATAAAAATTCTCTGAACTGAACAACCAGCAGAACACTATCCTCACATTGCTCAAGTTTACAACATTCGGCAGCACTTTCCATGCAGCGTTCTTATTATAGCATCTCAGCACAGCCTGTTTATGACACCTCTGCAAGGCAGCAAGAAAAACTAAACAGGAGCCACTTTCTGGCTCAGCACTGTTTCTGCAATATGACAATATCACCGAAATCACAGCATCAGGTTCAAGACAGAGTTCATAAAACACTGCCAACAAATTAGTTTTAATTTTGTCTTCTAATGATTCTAATGGGATAATGCAAGTGTTAAAGTATTTACAGCTTCCCCTGTTCAACACCACAGTGCTTAGAATAGACACTCCTGGAAAGGAGACAAAAGCTAACCTGGGTAAATGGAGAGAAATAACCAGATTTAAATTTTAAATTCTTCACATTCAGCAATTTCCCATCTCAAGAACACTCCTTGAATAGTTTTTTTATTGAGAAACTGGTTTAAACACTTTTTCTGAATGCACAAAACTTGGTTAAAATTGGCCCATTAATTGCATTGCTCAAGTTATCCCTGATTTATGGTACACCAAGATCCAAGACATACCAAGCTGAATACACCAGCTTGTAAATTAAATTATTCTGGCTAACTATAAACAGTTTTTGTTCATCAACCCTTGCCAAAATTCTGTTAAAAAAACAGTAGAGAAGGAAATAGTAAAGATAGTAACTGAAGGAACCATAGTTTATTATTTATACTTTGTTTTTCTCTTTTTTACTACCAATAAAATAAATTTGTCATAGTGATTGTTTTGATTTTCTTTAATTGATGTGGAAAAACCCCCACATGACTAAAACAAGAGTCAGATCCCTGTAAGAGCATGTAAGGAGAGTTAGTTACTAAGACTTAACCTCCCAGTTCTTATTTCCCTAGCTTAGTGGTGCTCAACCTCTGGCCCATGGGCCAAATCTGGCCTGCAGAGTGATGTCATATGGGTAGTGTTGCTCCCCACAGGCCCATAAATTTGGTGGTGGGGAACCAGTGGCAGCATCAATTGCTGCAGCTTCCAGAGCTATAGCAAACAACACTGCCACCGCTCCCCCGATGCCAAATTTCCAGACCTGTGGGGAGCCCCATGAGCCAGGTGACAAGGCCCCATGAAGTGGATCACAATGGTGTGCAGGGTCACCCCATGACCAGATCAGGCTAGCATGTGGGGTTCCTCCATGGCCAGATCCAGTACACATGGCCAGGCCAGCCATACTGGATCATGCCTGCAGACCAGCCCCATGATCACCTGCTGGATCTGGCCCACGGATCGACCCTGTCTGTGAACTGACTTTGTGCCACTTATCCAGCCAGTGGGGATGTAAGGTTGACTGCCATTGCTCTAGATTATACATGTGCATAGCTTTCAAATACAATTCCTTGGAGATTGTTCCATTGAAAGATTCCCCTACATCCTTGCACAGCCTGCTTGGGGAAGAGAGGGAAGCGGGAATGGGGGGACTGCTGCACAGTCCTCCCCCAGGCATCACTTTGCCAAGTGACTTGGAGCTGGCTGGAACAGCCTGTCAAGTAGCTTGGAGAGAGCAGGGCCAAACCACTTAGCAGACAGGTTGATTCAGTGCATCCTTTGGGCAGCCTCTGCAAGAAGGGCACCTATTGAGACTTGGGAGAATGTCATGCTCTTCTTTATGGACAAGGCCTAGATGTCTTTCCAGAAGATATGCTTAAATTATTTAGCTTATTACAAGAATAACTGGGTGGCACTTGATGGCCTGAGATATATGGAAGGTCAGGCTTAAAAATCTAGTGGTCCTTGCTAGCCTTAAAATCTATGATATCCTGTTCCATACGTTCCTAGGTGCTTGTCTAAACAGGGGAAATCTGCATCCATCTGATTATGTTAAAATCTTTGCCCCAGGTGAAAACTGCAAGTGTAGATGCATTGCATCCATGCTACTTACCAAAAGACATTGCACAAGCCTGAACCTCATCTCACACCAGTGCAAGACATCCATACCAAAGGTTTGGCTGGTGCAACTACATCAGTGCAAAAGAAAAGCCGAATTAGGCAAGACCTTGGGATGGACCCTGTAATTAAAGGCCCCAACTGAGAATTATAGTCTATCTCTAAGATCCTGATTTGTGTTAAGAAGCTTCCACCTCTTGCCAGGCTAGGAAAATGTGGAAATAAGATCACAGTGCTATTTTAAGCATTTTTCCTGACAATGTCAGACAGGGATCTCACTGGAGTTTGGGTATAGAGATCCCAGAAAATTTACCTCTGTCATCTTCTTCCAGAATTATTTTTTTTCTGTTTCCCACAAATATTAAAGAAAGTAAAAACTAAAAGGGGCTGCTGTTTTAGGCAGAGGTAAAGTTTGCTGTCTGTAGAACCTAGGAACTCTAGCTGCATTAGAGTTTCTTTCCCTACAGGAAGATGGAGCCCAGGAAAACCTACTAAAATAGAAGCAATTCAGGCCAATGCATGTCAGCAGTACTTGAGAGCTTTTTTAAAGATGACTTGACTTCTAAAGGATGCCAGGTTTCTTTAAGACCAAGAATCACAGAAGTTAAAGATAGAAAAGAACTATCAGGTCATTCAGCCTGTCCCACTGCCAGGGCAGGATGCAGTCCCCAAGCAGAGGATGTACTTGATCTTACCCCAGAGGCTAAGAGGCAAACAATAATAAGACGAAGTCCTAAAACTGGGCAATTATTTTGGCTGGAGAGTAGCTTCATTAGTTTTGGTGAGCCGTCAAGGGCTGCAAGGGTGGCCCCACCCTTTGACGAGCACCCTGCCCCCTGGTTGGCATCCTGAGACTGGAAGTCCTGCTTCCTACCCCAACCTTTGCTCCCCACTGGAAGTTCTTCCCCTTGCCCCAATAAGTACTTCTTTTGGGAAGGGGATTTGCCATCTTGGAACCTGAAAAAAAACAACAAATTATATACTAAAAATCAAATATCCTCAATAACATATTTTAATTTAATTTTAATAAAATGTTTTTATCCTCATTTGTGTGTATTTGTTTGCATTGTGTATATAGAGGTGATTGCTAGGGCTGTGTGAAATGGCACCATTCCATTTCAACTTGCGTTTTGACGGAACAGCATTTTGTTTCGACTTTTGTTTCAATTCGAAACTGCTGTTCCCTTTCATTTCATCGAAGCAGTTTTGCTGTTTCGACGTTTCATCCATAGGTGATAGTGGGGAAGCTTGAAACAGCCTATAACTTTGTCATTTCTGGCC
>NW_017729025.1:90890266-90890585 GCF_001723915.1 Gavialis gangeticus | reverse complement strand
GCCACCCACATCCCCACAGTTTACAAGTGTAAGACATCATTTTAAGCTAGTGTGCAATCACGTCTGTGTACACTATACAAACACATGTAAATCAGGACAAAATATCTTTTTAAATCAAATTAATGAATGTTATAGATATTTGCTTTTTAGAATATAATTTGGTATATAAGATGTTTGCTTTTTAGATATATAATTTGGCACAGGCACGACCCTTGTAACAACCTGCTCCATCACTTTAGACTGATCAGTGGGGGTCTCAGGGGCATTGAACCTCCCTGAGAATGGCACTGAACCAATCAAGTAAAGGGCCACCCTCAAA
>NW_017729025.1:90884462-90885266 GCF_001723915.1 Gavialis gangeticus | reverse complement strand
GGGTGCTTGGGGGACACTGCACCTCAAGCTGCAGACAAGCAAAGCTCGTAACATGGGTGACACTGTGTGTGTTAAACCGCAGCGGGGTGAAAGCTGCAGGCATGCTAGCCCCTGCTGAGGCCACGAAGCCTGCCAGCTGTCAAGAAGATAGGTGCAGGGGGAGTCCGGGTTCTGGGGCCCTGTACCTCTAGCTGCTGACAGGCAAAACTGGAACACACAGCTCAGTAACTGACACCAAGGCAGAAAGCAGAGCAGTTCAAGCAATGCTGCCTTTTATGCAGTTTTTCCATCCCTCCCCCAGAGCACTGGGATTGGAAGAGACCTCAGGAAAGGATGACAGTCACTGGCCAACTACACAGTCAATGATGAGAGCAGGCCTTTCCTGATCCTTCCCCATCCCTCTCCTTACTTTAGTTTCTGTTTCCCTGCAGGCAAACCCAGCTTGAACTCAAAACATTTCAAAAATTTCAAAATGTTTTGACTTGCTTCGTTTCAAGGCTGTTTCAAAGCTCTCTGTTTTGTTTCGATTTTGCTGTTTTGAACTCAAAATGAGTCGAAACAGCATTGAAATGAAACTGTCGGTGAAATTTCGCACAGCCCTAGTGATTACATAATACGGGGCAGGCAAAATACGGCCTGCCCATGGGACACCTACAAAGTTTAGAAAATTAATGTTTATCTGCTCCGGGCTCCCTGTCAAAGATGACAGGAACCAAGGGCAGTAGGACCCAGAGGAAGCCAACAGGAGTCAGGAGAAAGGCCCGTCTTCCCCCTCCCCCCCCCCGAAGTGTCTTTTTGTGGCAG
>NW_017729025.1:90878251-90884354 GCF_001723915.1 Gavialis gangeticus | reverse complement strand
CCCACAAACCTATACCCACCCCCATGCCACCCACATCCCCACAGTTTACAAGTGTAAGACATCATTTTAAGCTAGTGTGCAATCACGTCTGTGTACACTATACAAACACATGTAAATCAGGACAAAATATCTTTTTAAATCAAATTAATGAATGTTATAGATATTTGCTTTTTAGAATATAATTTGGTATATAAGATGTTTGCTTTTTAGATATATAATTTGGCACAGGCACGACCCTTGTAACAACCTGCTCCATCACTTTAGACTGATCAGTGGGGGTCTCAGGGGCATTGAACCTCCCTGAGAATGGCACTGAACCAATCAAGTAAAGGGCCACCCTCAAAATATATTTCAGAAGATATCATTTTAACATTATAGATAAAAACCAAATCATACACTAAAAATCAAATGTCTAGTATGAACAATTTTAATTTTATTTTTAAAAATAATTTTTGTCCTGATTTATGTTTTTTTGAGTGCTATATATCGAGGCAATTTCATAATAACTCAAAATAAGCAGAGCATCCCAGCCCCTCAATGTTTGCTTCCCTGTCCAGCCGTGGCCTGCAAGTTCATTCATAATCCTGAACAATCAGACCCTGGGGGTGGCTGCGACCATGGGCAAGCAGAGAAACCCTCCAGGCATTACCCCCCACTGCCCAGCAGCCCCACACAGAGACTTCTGTCCCAGGCTGCTGCTGCCTAGGGACCAGGGCCAGGATGTGTCTTCACTATAAAAAGCCAAGGAATCACTTCTCCCCCAATGTGGCAGCAGGATGCTGCCCAGGCACCTCTCACATCCCTGCCCCAAGACTACCAGTACAGCCAGAGCCAAAGTGCACAGGGCTCTTGTTGTATGCACAGGGCATACAGTGTGAATTAAAAACAAGCAGGAATCTTAGGGGATAAGGCACAATGCCACATTTATTGGAACATAAAACATAACCTTGCTGTTCTTTATTCCTTTTAACTGCTTTACTCATTCCTATACATACTCATTTATTTATTCATTCGTACAAAAGAAACAAGCACACACACAGATAGTTAAGCAGTCCTGCAAAGGTTAAGGTGTTATCAAGTTTTAAAGATGTTTGAGTCAGTCTAGTGGCCAGCCAGACTGACCATGAAGAATGGAGTCAGGTCTTGTTGGATGAACCCAAAACTCATTTTTGCAGGTGGACAGACCCAAAGCCTTGTGTTTGTGTTCATTCTTTATAGTGACAGTATACAAGCCTATGGATTCTGCTGAGTCAGACACAAAGGTCATCCTCCTTGTCCCGTTGGCAGGCTGGGATTGGTAGCGAATGATCTTTTGGCTTTGAAGCCTGCAATCTTTGTGGGGGTCACTGCTTGTAGTTTTCAGCCATCAGGGTGAAGGCATGATTTAGTATTGGGTAATCCTTAATTGCTGATTTGACATGGCTGCAGCCTTTAACTGTCAAGCCACAGAAGTCTATTTTCACCAGCTGCAAGAAGACTTCACATTGTCACATACATACATCATTCATTCTTTCATTACCCTTTTTCATACATGCCAGACATACCACAGACCTTACATAAACATTTTTCTTATACTAAATTTAAGTTCTAAAATCATGAGACCAACAGGTCAGATATACTTATGCTAAGCAATAGGGAATTTAAAGTAGATGGTTAATTCAATGGTTATTTAATATTTAATGATAGAGAAAAATAATGACTAATTAAAATATTATGAAAAATAAATCATAACATGATTCATTATAAAAATAGCAATATAAAGCAATTACAGCAATTATAGCTACTGCAATACAACACTCTCAGCATGTCTTAGGGCACCCCAGCTCTTGTCCCTACTCCTGCCTTTACCAGTCATGTAGTTGTTCCCATAGCTGCCACTCAGGTGGTCAGGGAACTTGGCCAGGTAACCAGGAGGGGCCCACAGTTTTGCCAATCATAGTGGGCAGCCTGGAAGTGGCAGGTAGGCCAGGCAGTGCACCACCAGTGGCTTGCCCACCATGCGCACCAGCAGGTAGAAGCAGCACACAAAAGGCAGGCACACAGGGAACAGCAGCTGTGGCAGGAGCAGTGCAACTCCTATGGTGTCACAGCATGCCTGTTAGCAGTCTTAGTGTCCCTGTCAGTACCTGGTTTGGACAGGCATGGATCACCTGTGGCTCCCAGGCCCAAGTCCCAGGTGCAAGGCCAGGGTGCTATACCAGCCATACATAGCAGCACACAGTGGGGCCCAGTCAGGCCCAGATCACCCACGACTCCCAGCCCCCTTCCCCCAAACATGAGTGCCCAGCACACACACTTAGACTTTGATTCTCCCTAGGGGCAGAAGCTTCTCTTCAGTGCCCCCTGCCTTGGGGCTGGGAGGCAGGGCAGGCCAGGGAGTGGGGGTTGGCTACGTAGCAGTTGTAGCTGGGCTGGTGCAAACCACAGAGAGCAGAGAGGCACCGGCTTTCAAAGAGGCAGTGATGGGCCGGAGATAATTCTTCTTCAGAGGGGTACCCGCAACCTGGGTAGAAGAATTGCTTGGCAGGCCAGATCTGTATTTTGCCCACCCCTGGTCCACACCTAGTTTTCCAGTATAACACTAGTGCTTCTTCACATGGTACAAGAAACATGGAGCAGCATTAGGGCATAAGTATTGCATGGCCTGTCTGCTTTACACACTGTACCTTCCTGTGCCATGTAGACTGCAATCCTTATTAATGTAAGACGTCTCTGTGTTGCTCATTTCATTGACTTTGATGATATTCTGAAACCTATAGTTCTAACCTTGTTGCAAAAGCTACATATGATCTAGCTAAAAATAAGGTCTTTAAGCAAAATTCACTATAAGTCAGAAAAGATCTGCTAGAACATTCACCTTACCCAGAGATTAGTATTTCATGTAGTTCTACCCCTGTAGGATTCTAAAAAGAAAGCAAGACATTTATTTCCTCATTAAAGCTGAGACCCAGAGGAAATTTCAAGAAGGAAAGAACAAGTAGTGGGAGGACAAAGCAGAAGAAATTCAACAGTTTGCCAGCAGCCATGACATTCATAGTTTCTTCAGTGCAGCCAAAGCTCTATGGACCAAGTACACAAGGAGTCATCTTTCCAAGGTCCAAGAATGGAACTATTCCTGGGCAGCTCTATTATCAATGCATGCTGGAAGAAATACTTTCAAGAACTCTTGAACTAAGATTCTAATATTGAAGACATTCCATCTGAGTCATCCCACAATACTTCATTAAGGACTACCTTGCAGATTCACCAATTTATCAAGAGGCCTTGAAAGCCATTAAGCAGATGAAGAACAAAAACATGTAGCCTTGATGGAATACCAGTTGAAACTTATAATCAAGGTGGAAAAATCTCTCTAACCAACTACAGTCATTCTTGTGAAAATCTGAAAACATGAACAGATTCCCAGTGACTTGAAAGATGCCAGAATTTTTACCATATTCAAGACAGGAGATAGGTCGGATTGCAGTAATTATTGTGGTACTGCCCTCTTGTCTATAGGTGGGAGGATCATCACCTATTTTTCCCTCAATAGACTCATTCTCCTCACTGAGGAGATTCTACCTCAGTCCCAGTATGGTTTCTGACCATTCAGAGGTACAATAGATACGAACTTTATTGCTAGACAGATGCAGAATTGGCACGAGCAACACAGATCTTTATATGGTCTTCATTGACCTTACTCAGACCTTTGATTTAATCAACAAAGAGGGGAAATTCTGATGGGATCTGGATGTTTGCCAACATTTGTTACAATTATCAGACTGCTTTACAGCATGACAGCAACCATCCTAAGTAGTGGCTCAGAAACATAGCCCTTCACTATTAGAACTGGAATCAAGCAAGGATATGTGAATGCACCAAAACTCTTTTCCATCTATTCCACATCTTATTGCTGATAGACTTCCACCTGGAGTTAGCATCCACTATTGCGTGGATGGAAATCTCTTTAACATTAACTGGTTCCGGTCCAAATCCAAGTTAACTAACATCAGCATTACTGATCTTCAATACATATCATGTGTGCCCACTCAGTTGAAGAGCTCCAGGTCACTCTTGATTGCTTCTGTGAAGCACATGAAATGTTTGGACTATCAGCTTCATAAAAACGAAAAGGCACTGTACACATGTGGGACACCTGCTCCAATGTATTCTAGTTATACTCCAGCAGCCTCACTGTCATGTGTATTCAGCATCCCCACATTTCAAAATGGCGGTGGGAGTGCTTTAAGTAAAGCTCATCGAACAAGCTCATCGAACCACCATTTGGAAGCACAGGACACAGAATACATGAGATGCTGCAGGTCTTTTAATTAGAGCGACTCCGGAGAGCTGCTCTAATTAAAATCTTCCTCACCCCCACCCTGGAGCACATGTATAGATGGCCTAAAACAGTGCTTTTCAACTCATGTGCTGCAAAGAGCTCCCTGGTATGCCACGAGAATTTTGGAATAATGAGAAGAAAGTTCTCCAGCCGGCTAGCACAAACAAAAAACATCTATGAGATATTCACAGAAGCCTTGCACATGTGTTGGCAGTGGGGGAGAGAGAGAGCCAATCAAGCAGAAGGAAATTCATCTACTGCACATGTGTTGGCGGGGGAGGGGATGCACAGTTCATAAGCCTCTGATCAGCTGTGTCATGGAATTTTGCCACTGCTATGAGGCATGCTGTGGAAAATTTGTATTAATATAAGGGTGCCTTGGGCTGGAAAAAGGTTGAGAAACACTGCCCTAAGATACTTTACCAACCTGCCTCGAAACAATCAGCTGCTCTTTCACATGTTATAATTAGAAGACAATACTTAGAGAATGTTGAACATTTCCCTTACCTAGGTAGCCATTTTTCCAGAAAAGTAAACATAAACACTAATATTCAAAACCAATGGCAGCACTGGCAGCTTTTATCCAGACATCTTTGAAATAGTGTCTTTGAAGACCGTGACATCAGGACACAAACCAAATTTCTGATCTACCAGGTTGTTGTCATCTCTACCCTGTTTCATAAGGATGCCTGACAAATGGCTCCCAAAACAGGCCTACACTACCAACTCACCAAGGACCAACACTCTAGAAGTAGGCAAATGAAGAGATTCAAGTTCACTTTGAAGGCCAATCTGAAGAAATGAGATATTAACGTCAGAACCTGGGAGACTTAAGCACAGAATCATCCCCAATGGCACTGTGATATACAACAAGGCATCAATCATTTCAAGTAAACTTGCCTTACATAGAGAAAGACAGATAGGAGGAACAAAGAGAAAGAGCTGTGACTCATCATTACCAGGATGTACTCCTTCCTCCTCAGACAACTATATTTGCTTGAATATAAGATGCTGCCCCCCACCCTCCCCACCATAATTAGATTTTATATATGGAAAATGTATAAATGTATTATAATTTTCCAGGCATAGAATTTAATTATGACAAGTCATAAGGTTTGACTTGAATTTGTCCCCTACAGCAGAGAAAATAAATATGGAGGTCTAGTAGCCCCCTTGCCCTGTGACCATACCTGTAGGGGGCAGATTAGAAAAGCAAAGGCGGTGACTGAATTCAGGTTAGCAACCAAAATCAGGGACAATAAGAAGTCCTTCTATAGGTATGTAGGTAACAGGAGGAAAAACATTGGAAACATGGGACCACTGCTCAATGCATCTGGACATCTGATCACCGACACCCAGGAGATAACTGAACTCCTGAACAAGTACTTCTCATCTGTATTCCACCAGCCTAAGAGTGATAGCCTGCTGAATGCAAATATGACACAGAGTAGTCACAGCAGAGATGATTACCTACCAACAGTCAACATAGAGCTGGGGAAAGAACAGCTAGAGAGGCTGGATATCTATACATCAACAGGAGAGGATGAACAATATCTGAGAGTGCTGAACGAACCAGCCAAAGTCATCGCAGGACCACTGGTGAATCTCTTTGAGAATTCATGGCACTCAGGAGAGGTCCCAGAAGACTAAAAGAGGGCCAGTGTTGTTCCCATCTTCAAGAAGGGGAGGAGAGAGGACACAGGGAACTACAGGCCAATCAGCATGACCTCAATCCTAGGAATAATCCTCAAAAAATTTCTCAAGGAGTCCATATGCAATAAG
>NW_017729025.1:90872859-90873251 GCF_001723915.1 Gavialis gangeticus | reverse complement strand
GCAAGCCCCTCCCTCCCCCCGCTCCCATGGGATGCTCCACCACCCCATCAGTCTGAGTTCACCAGCCACACCTACTAGCACCACATCCAAAAGGAACCTGGGGGTCATGATTGACCATAAAACGAATATGAGCCACCAGTGTGATGCTACAGTTAGCAGAGCAACCAACATGCTTGCATGCATCAACCAATGCATCTTAAGTAAAACTAAGGAAGTTATTCTCTCACTCTACTCTGCATTGGTGAGTCTGCAGCTGGAGTACTGCATCCAGTTCTGGGTGCCACACTTCAGAAGGATGTGGAAAAGCTTGAGAGAGTCCAGAGAAGAGCCACTTGTATGATTAGAGGCCTAAAGAGCAAGCCATACAAGGAAAGGCTGACAGATATGGGACT
>NW_017729025.1:90867651-90867859 GCF_001723915.1 Gavialis gangeticus | reverse complement strand
TTGTTGGACTTCAGGAAGGCCTTCGCCTTGGTATCCCATGAGTGCTCCAGCTGAAGGAAAAATCCACAACAAACTTGTAGGCTTGGTGGTGCTACTCTAGCTAGCACCCAGGCGTGGCTAGTGAACTCAGACTGGTGAGGCGGTGGAGGGATGTGGGTGGGGGGGGAGTTGCAGACAGCTGGGAGTGGGGTGGTGTTTGCAGCTGTCT
>NW_017729025.1:90861848-90862651 GCF_001723915.1 Gavialis gangeticus | reverse complement strand
GAAAGCTCCAGACTGGATATAAAGAAAAACTTCTTCATGGTTTGTGTGTCCAGACTTTGAAATAGACTCCCAGTGGGGGTGGTGCAGGCACCTACCCTGCAGATCTTCAAAAGGAGACTGGACATGCACCTTGCTGGGGTTATTTGGCCCCAAGTCTTTCCTGCCTAGATCAGGGGGGCTGGATCCAATGATTTCACAAGGTTCCTTCCTGCCCAAAATTTCTATGAATCTGTGCATCCTGCATCAGGAGCACCCTGTGTCCTGATTACAGGCACACAAAACTTGAGGCTGCAGACTGTGTTAAAATGGTTCTGAGTGAACTCCCGTCCTACTACCAGAAACCGGTAGGAGAGGATGGGGAGGATGCAGCCAACTCCGACTGCCCGAGGGACAGTTGGTATAGGCTCTTCAAAGCACCCCCTCGAGGGGAACTGGACAGTGATAGCAAAGAAGACAGTGAGGCAACTGGATCAAGCAACAGCGATGATGACAGCAGCAGTGGAAAAACCAATGACAGCAACAGTGGCAGTGAATGAACTGAGAGTTTAAAGCTCGCAACTGGACCTAGTACGAAGAGACAGTGGAATGTGGATGGGTGCGGTTACTATAACAGGTGTTCGGGTGTGAGGTTTTTGGGACAGGTTTGAAGTTTGTGAAGAATGGTATGCTAGTTGGTGTTTTATTTATATATATGTATTAGGCATATGTTTAAAAAAAATACACAAAAAAAAATCTCATACAAAAAACTAGAACTCTTGGTTCCAAAATCATAGAATCATAGAAGTAGGGTCAGAAGGGACCTT
>NW_017729025.1:90860023-90861837 GCF_001723915.1 Gavialis gangeticus | reverse complement strand
TCCCAGCATTGCCCTGGCCCCTATCGCTTACCTGTTTATTCATGACCTGTTTGTTTATGACATACTTAACCTTAGGTGGCAACAGAGAATCCTACATGTCTCCTTCTATTGCTAGCAAAGGAGAAATACATCTGCTATTCACAGGATAAATAGAAGGGAGCCTGATGTAAGATATATGTAGAGAGGGTATAACTAAATGAGTCAACCCTCTGGAAGTCAGGGGAAAACAGGTAAATTTTAGATACTAATGTGTAAATCTGACTTTCTCAGGAAATACCACCTTTCATATTCAAGATCAAGTGTGGTGCCTGTTCGAAAATGTATCAGCTACTAACTGCTGTCAGAGAACAGTATCTCATCTTGTACCTGCATGGGAAGGACCACAGGAGCATAGTAAGTCTTTTTCATTTCTAATTTCTCTCATAAGTGCTTCACCACAGGGAAAAGATGAGTGAAAAGGAAGAAAGGAATCTGTTTGGCTAGACTGGATTGCTGAAAGTTATTAAATTAAGCTATTTTAAATAATATCTGGATGTGGGCATGGAAATCATGCTGTCCAAATTTGCTGATGACACCAAGTTGTGGGGCGAGATGGGCACGCTGGAGGGGAAGGACAGAATCCAGCTAGATCTAGGAGGGTTACAGAGGTGGGCAGATGAGAATACGATGAAATTCAACACAGACAAGTGCAGGGTACTGCATCTAGGGAGGAGGAACCAGCAACACACCTATAGCTGGGGAACACCCTTCTTATCAATACAGTGGCAGAAAGGGATCTTGGAGTCATTAGTGACTCCAGGATGAATATGAGCCACCAGTGTGAGGAAGTGGTCAGTAAGGCTAACCACACCTTGTTGTGCATCTACAGATGCATCACAAGCAGGTTCAGGGAGGTGATCCTTCTCTTCTATGGGGCATTGGTCAGGCCACAGTTGGAATACTGTGTCCCATTCTGGGCACCGCACTTCAGGAGGGATGTGGCTAACCTTGAGAGGGTCCAGAGGAGGGCCACTCACATGGTCAAGGGGCAGCAGGTCAGGCTCTACAAAGAGAGGCTGAAGGGCCTGAATCTATTCAGCCTCCACAAGAGAAGACTGAGAGGGGATCTGGTGGCCATTTACAAACTCACTGGGGGGGACCAGTGGAAATTGGGTGAGCCTGTGTTCCCCCAGGCACCACTGGGGGTTACTAGGAATAACAGCCACAAATTGGTAGAGAGAAGGTAGAGAGAAGGTTCAGGCTGGACATCAGGAGACAATTTTTTTATAATTACCTTTACAATTAGGGGTGCCAGGCTCTGGAATGGACTCCCAAGGGAGGTGGTGCTCTCTCCTACCTTGGGGGTCTTCAAGAGGAGGCTGGATAGATATATGGCTGGGGTGTTATGATCCCAGCACCCATTCCTGCCCAGGGCAGGGGGTGGGACCTGCTGATCTGTTTAGGTCCCTTCCGGCACACTGAAGTGCTCTGGGTTAGAATATGAGGAAGTCGAGGGGAAAGGGACTTAACAGTGGGGGTCTACTACAGACAACCCAACCAAGGGGAAGAACTAGACCGGGAATTCTTAAGTCAGCTCTGGAGGTATTTAGGTCAAAGGACGGGGTCATCATGGGTGACCTGAGCTTTCCAGACATCTGCTGGGAAGAGCAGTCAGCGAGGTCTGACCGCTCACGTAGGTTCCTAGCTCAGATACAGGACCTCCACCTAACCCAGGAGATGCACAAGCCCACCAGGGTAGATGCCTTGTTGGATCTGGTCCTGGCCATGGGTGATGACCTGGTGAGGGGTCTGCAGGTGCTCAACCACCTGGGTGA
>NW_017729025.1:90849417-90859220 GCF_001723915.1 Gavialis gangeticus | reverse complement strand
GGGGGCAGCAGGGCAGGCCCTACGAGGACAGGCTACAGGACCTGAACTTGTTCAGTCTCCACAAGAGAAGGCTGAGGGGGGATCTAGTGGCTGTTTACAAACTAGTCAGAGGGGACCAACAGGCATTGGGGGAGTCCCTGTTCCCTCGAGTGCTACCAGGAGTGACTAGAAATAATGGTCACAAGCTGGCAGAGGGTAGATTCAGGCTAGACATCAGGAGGCGCTACTTCACTGTCAGGGAGGCTAGGATCTGGAACCAACTTCCAAGAGAAGTGGTGCAGGCTTCTACCCTGGGGGTGTTTAAGAGGAGGTTAGATGTACACCTTGCTGGGGTCGTTTGACGCCAGTACTCTTTCCTGCCATGGCAGGGGGTCAGACTTGTTCAGGTCCCTTCTGATCCTAGAAACTATGAAACTATGACCTTAATCACTATGAAACTATAATATGCAACAAGATAAAAAAATTCTAACTTGTATGGTCCATTGTCTCAGCATTCCCCAAGTGACTTCAGTAATAAAGTTTGCAGAAAGCTAATGTGTAATGACTCCCTGTTTAAACTGCCTCAGAACATTCCAAAACAAATCAACTCACTCCAAGATGATTTTTTTTTTAAATGAGCAGGTTTCATTCAGCCATTCTGAGCGCTAAGCTACGAAAAAGTAAAACTGGCATGGTTTTCTTTATTATTGTATAAGAACCCACATTAGAATATAAGATGTTTCACAAGAAAAACATAGGAGATATGTCCCAGGCATACTGAGATTGGTATGATCCAAACTCCCAGTCCAGCTAATATATATTTATCTTTAAGTGTACATAGTCAGTCCAGTCTCTGTGTTGGCAGAATCAATGAATACAAAAAGGTTTCTGGTAGCCAAATGAGATAAAATACACATCAAAAAGGGGAGGGATGAATTACTCCAGGAGTACATTAGTACAACTGAATCAAAGATCTGACCCATTTTTTTCTACTGTGATCATAAATTTATTGTTATGCAGATTACTTAAAACAGTGGGAAGTCCAAACCTGGCATTTAAACAAACCTCACTGAGCGGAGTCTTTGCAAGACTAGCAAAATACTGTTTTCCATTTAATAAGTTAAATTATTTGAGAATTCAACTTGTAATGTTTAAGCTACAGGACAACACTGGCAAAAGAAAAAAGGGATGTTGATATAAATGGTCCATGAATAAAATTTAGGCGGTAAACTAGAATAAGATGTCCAGCTACCAGAGGCGTGAGATTCTGCAACAGCCTCTCAAGAGGACTAGTGGGAATAAAAAACCCTAACTGGTTTTAAGTTGAAGCTTCATACCTTTGTAAACAGGATTATGAGATATGGTTGCCTATAACAGCAAGAGATGGATTTGATGACTCAACAGGTTTCTTTCAGCTATATATTTCTATAAAGAGAATATGTCCAGTAGCGAAACTCATGGTACACAGAAACACCTTATAATACACATGTAAGCACAGCTATGGAACTGTACAATTTTTATGTATTCTCAATAGTCATTAATTAGACACTGTTTTTTACCCAGTGCAAAGGCTGGGCAAGAAACTGAAAAGCAGAGTTGGTCAGGAATTTTTTCAGCAACATTTTTATTAGAAAATGCTGGCTCACTGAACTCACAACTGTTCATGGAAAAGATCACTTTTAATAAGTTTCTAATTTTTTAAATCCTTTGGAAAAATAAGTTTTGAAATTGTCAAAAATGAGGAATTTTGATAAATTCTAAATAAAAATGCAATTAGGGGTTCATAACTTCATTTAAAATTTAGGCTAATTGCAGTTAAGGAATTAAAAATTAAAGGCGGCAAACATAAAACAGAACTTTTCAAAAATATTTAAATGAAATATTTTGAGTTGACCTAACCCTTTTTTCCCCCCCTAGATGGTCATTTTACAAAAATTGTTGAGATCTGGCTTTACATCCTGATTTGGGAAAGGAAAAAAAATTGACATTTAAACCAAACAAAACAGAAACAAATTCTGTGACAGAAACAAATTTCACCCAGCTCAACTCAGAGGCATCATTTGATACATCACCCTTATTGTCATTTTGTAAGTATATTTTTTCTTTTCACCTGCCTGCTGACCCCTTTTAATTTACCTGTTCTTCCCCCTCTTTATTTCATGTCTTTTCTTAAAAGCTGAAAAAAAATTGGATATATAACTCAGATATTGTAGGTCTTTTTCCCTTCTCCTTTCATCCCTTACTCCTGCACTGAAAAGGAAAAAAAGCTATATTAAGCTGAAATTTCGTTCAGTTGTCCTCTGCTCAACAAAAGACAGCCGGTTAAGTCACTAAATCACAGATGGAATTTCTTTTGGAACAGGTATTAGCAACTGTCAGTCAGCACTGGATGAAGATCTCCTTTTTTTAAAGAAAGGAAAATACATTCAATTTCCTCTGTACACATGACAGAGAGCACTATGCTGTAGATACAAAGATAATAAGAATCCAGCATTGCTTGGACAGTGTAGTTTTAGGGGTATAATACAAGTTATGTGCTCTTGGTAGCTAAGATTTTATAGGACATCTTTAAATTAATATAGAAACAACCATCGACTAGTTCCCAGGAGACAGTAATCCATATTTTTTCAATAGAATTTTTTTCATATTCAGTTCCACTTTGACTGACTCAGGGACTTAATGACCATCTCTTAGGAAAATCCCTTTAAGATAAGATGGCAAGGCCTGGAAAAGCAGCATAGAGAACAGAGCTGCCATGTACATACAGAGGTTTCTCTTTTTTGGGATTACAAAGTGATCATATCAAGTGTTGGGTTACTTCCCAGTTCTGCAAATTAAAGCATCTAGGGGAGATCACTTATTTGCAATATTGAACTATGGAGCTATGGGACCTCTGTTTCTGTATGCTGCACCTTTACATCCAAGGAGGGTGTCTATCCACAAAGAGTAATGACCAGCTTGCACTCTTTGGGGAGGCAAAACATTGTGCTCACTGAGGAGGACTTTACTGTACGATGTTTATCTTGTGATCATATCGAAAAAAGTCATTAGGTCCAAGAATATCTACTTCAGTCAATGGGCACCTTTTGATAAGACATTTGTGATGCATTTTGCAGACTCTTGAAGAACTGTCTCACATTGGTTCAGATCTTAACTCTCCAAGTACAAAAATACTCAGATCCTGAGTTCTGGCTTGTCAGATGTGAATCTGGAGCAAAAAATCTTACTTCATGGAAGTGGATTTTAGCCCTAGTGATGTGGCTTTGGCTTGTCCCTGTTTGGAACAGTGAGGAGTAAAACAAGCTTTCCATTGTTGGCCCATACTTTAATTCTTTAAACTAACTTCCCAGAAAAGAAACTGATCCTCTTTAAATTTCAAGAGAAAATTTGTTATCCCAGGATAAGCTCTTTTTTGGAATGTTTTGAAAGAAAAAGTCAAGAAAGAAGTTACAGTGCTTAACAACATTCCCTATGATTGTCCTTTCAAAACGTTCCCTAATTTTTAGAGGCATTACAGGCCAGAACTACAGCTGATAAAAATTAGTGTAGTGCCATCAACTTCAACCAGTTGATTTCAAATACAGACAGTCCTTGACTTAGGTTTCAAGTTACAATTTTTCGCACTTACGTTTATAAATTGACACCGTTTCAACTTTACAATGCCAGTTTCAACTTACAACGCTTGATCTGATGCGACACCATGCCAGCGAACAAGTTCACTGCATCACTCATCTCCCTGGAGAACATCTGTCCAAACTTCCTTAGACTCTTCCTTTAAGAAAGTAGACAAGACTCCAGAAAAACCTGCAGCCAAGACTCCTGAGAAGACTCCAGCCAAGAGCCCTTCAAAAAGTCCAGCAATGTCACTTCAAAGAAGTCCTTCCAAATCACTATGATTACTATTTACCATATAAATATATTAATGTAGCTATATTACCCATCTATAATTGATCGAGTACAAAATTCTGGGGTATTTTTGGTGAAAATAGGGTATCGGGCCTTGGTTCAGGAACCAATCCCCCATTTATAACATTGTTTCTTATGAGAAAATTGGTTCCAAGTTACAACGTTTTGATTTAAGACACAGTTTTCAGGAACCAATTCTGTCATAAGTCCGAGGACTGCCTGTACTGATTGACATCTGATGCAGATTTGGCTCATCAGGCCTGAAAAATAGCTAAGCCTGTTTGCCTTGCTGAGAAGTGCCTTTTAGTAGTTTTATGTGGGAATTGGGGGGAAAATACATATTTATGTGATTAGAAGAGCTTGAGCTGGGATGTACATAGCAGACTGAGAAAGAACAGTGGTTACACATTACAGCAGGGGAATGCAGAAGATGAACAGGAAAGTTGACCCAAATTCTGGATCTGAACTGGAAGGCTTGCCATTCCTCCTTTTCCCCAACCCAGCAGAGTTAAGAATGACACAAGCCTAGCCCCAAACCACAAACCAAGGCACCAGTGGCAAAGTGATCACCTTGCTACAGTTACAGAAGACATTTGGACTTAGTGCTTGTTTGACTTTTTTACATTAGACAAACATGGTCTCTGCGGGGGGTCTTTAAATTGGCAGGACACAGTATTTCCTCATTCATGTCCTTGTTTGCTCCCTCTCCAATCACTGGACATTGTGGCTTGGGCCACATTGACTAGATTTCTTTTCATACTCACCCACAGCACTGTATATTATTACTTTATGTGTTGCCTGTAAATAGAGGTAGCTGCTTTCCAATTCAGGTTGAAGCTAGTTTGCCATTATCAGTTTGCTTTTAACACATCTCCCTAACATCTCCACAATTAGGCTGGGGGGGGGTTCAATTCTAATTACATGTCTGTGGGAAGCATGACTAAAAATGTACATGTTCATCGAGAAAATGTGGTAGGTCCAATTCAGGCTGTATGAAAGACTGTCTAGTCCCTCGAGGTGAAGGAAAAATCTCATCTGGGGATAGAATGTGTATGGGGGTTTTGTTTAAATTAATACAGCGATTGTTTGACAATTGCCATGTTGTAGAGGCTGACTGTAACTTTTTGGGATGAGAAGACCTACCTCTGAGCAATAACCTTTGATTAGTTGATTTAAATAAACGGGCAGCTGTCTTTTCCCAACCTCACACCACAGTAGACATGAACAGATATATTCAACTGAAAATGTTTTGACAGCAAATGGCCGGTTTAAAATATAATTCACGGCGAATTCTGCAAACACTTTAATACAAACTTAGCTTCTTTTTCTCTCTCTCTCATTTTTTGACAAAACTGGTTTTCCAGTCACCCCTTCGTTGCTTTTTTCCCCCCTTCCTCCCTCACTCTATTTTACTGGAGGGGAGGGAGGAGAGGGGAAGGGGACTACAAATTAATGGAGGAATAAAACATTAGAAACATTTGGGTTATTTAGTTTCAGTTTCTCACGGAAAGAAAAATTATGCCCTCCCCCCCAGACACTTAAGAGATTTTTCAATATGTCCAGTGGAAAAATACTGTTACTTTTCAACCACTTCAGTCCCAGAATCATGATCATCTCTCTGGTTCCTGATGCAGCTCCATTGAGCTGGTCAAAAATGTTAGTGGTTTTCCAAAAGGATGGCCAAACAAACATTACATAGATAGATATCTTTAAGGTCCATTGGTACTGTAACTGAATGACAGCCTGGCACAGAACCACAAGTTGTGCAGAGGCTTTAAAAGTTACTGACTCCCCTACCCCACCTGCCAAAAAAAGGGAAGGGAAAAAAAGAGAAAGAAGCAGCAAGGTATCTTATTAGGTTGATACCAAAAAGGTGCCTGCATATTTTCCCTGCCTCTCTCTTACAACTATAAATCTGGGGGGGAAATGCTGGACTGGAGAACACTGTGTACTTATGAAGAATCATAAATGTGTGCTAATGTTTTACTACTAAACCAATGAAACTCAGATTTGTAAGCACTCCCACCAACTTCAGTCCGTGCTACTATTGTTTTTCAATGATTGTGCGAGGAACGTGCAGGCCTGAAGGATGAAGAATGTTAGAAAAACTGAAACATTACTGTATTGATTGGCCTTTGATGTCTGTGAAGTTAGGTCTTGTCTCTGATCCTTTGAAGGACACATTCTATCAAGCTTTTAATACAAACCTATTTCAAAAAGAAATGTTTTAATGTACCAAAAATCATTGAAAAAGGTTTGGGGTTAAAGCAGTTACCGTTGCCTTCAGGGCTGCAACCTAAAGCCCCCAACTTGATGTACATGCAGAACAATCAAAAAATGAACATTGGTGTAAGAAAGAAAATTGAGGCTTACTTACTGATGGCTTGTTCACACGCAGGGATTTATGCCACTGTGAAACAGAAAATTTTTCGTGTAACCGCTTCAGGGCAAATGGGTCCAAATGAACAGCAAGCCTTGTCTTCTCTCCAGTTCACTGCTT
This sequence comes from Gavialis gangeticus, assembly GCF_001723915.1. NCBI lineage: Eukaryota > Metazoa > Chordata > Crocodylia > Gavialidae > Gavialis > Gavialis gangeticus. Next base: position 90,852,835 of record NW_017729025.1, on the reverse strand, counting down.
GCATATAAGGAGAATTTTCCGCAAAGTAGGCACTTAGTACTGTGGGTGCGTGACTCACAATTCTTTGTATTGCTGCCATGCCCATGCACTGCGGAGCTGTTTCCATAGGACATGGTGGGATAGGTACAGAAAGGCACCCAGTCTAAAAATCCCTTGGTTCCTCTTTTGCAGTCCCAAGATCCACTTCTTTTTAAGTAGTTGGTACCATCTGCAAGGATCATTCCTCGATCATTCTGAATGTGGGAGTTCTCCACTCCCAGGCATTTTTGTCAATGCATCTAGCATGCTGCTGCAGGAGGGCTGCAGCTTTGCAAGCCAACTACCGTATTGCTAAGCAGTTTTGGAAGTGGTTTCTGGAGCAGCAGGAAGTTTAGCTTCCCTTTCTCCACATGCAATTGGATCTAAAGACAATTGGAAGGGACTTTTGTTTAAGCAACTTCAGTCTGTGCAGCATTCTTCCTGGGACTGAGAAATAAGCATGCCCAGGTGGGAGAGGACTATGAGGGTGACCAGTACTGGCTGCACACCACAAAATGGCAAAACATGCTTCCTGGGAATCTGTGTCCTAAAGCTGCAGAGGTAGCACAGCAATAGGATGAGCCCAAAGTATTAAGTGTAGCTGGGAGTACAATTTTGTTCCCTCCCCTGATTGTAGGCCACCTTCAAATCCCTATTTTTGCCAGAGGACCATATAGTGTCTCACCACCTCCTCCACAGAAGTGCCTTCAGACCTCCTGGTTTTTGTGACTGCTCCTGGCAATTTCCTAGGTTTATCACTGCCCCCTCAGCATGAAAAGGCCCAGCAACTTGCAATTCAACCTGTGCAGAGTAAGACAAGCAGGCACGGCAGAAGATTAACCAGGTAGAAGCTGTGAGTGTCCTACCAAACTGTTTCAAGGGTATAGGTTGTAGCTGTGTTGGTCTAAGAACACAGGCAGAGAAGGTTCTTTGGGTAAATCAGATATCTTTTATTGGACCAACTAAAATAGTAGGAAAAATTCCTCTTTGCAAGCTTTCAGCTACAAATACCCTTCATCAGGCTGAGGAAGCATCTGCAGTTGGTCTGTGCTCTTTCTGGATGGAATAGAAGCCAGAGGCTCATATGCATACAAGAAAACCAGTCAGTGAAAATGTAAACTGAGGTAGTAAATGGGTGAGAGACTCAGGGGTACAGTGGGGGGATGGTAGACTTCTCATCACCAGGTCTACATAACTGGTGACTCCAAGAGCATCTGGGTACAAAGAGGAAACACTTGGCCAGATGCCAACATTTACACAGGGAGCTAACACACTGTCCCTTTGACTTTAAAATAATCCAGTTACTGATTAGAGTAAACCTCTAGCCCCTACAATACTTTGGAATAGAGGTGTGCTCACAAACATTGCGCTCACATAAGATGTTCTTCTGGTTGGAGCACCAGCAGTAACTGCAATGCAAACATTTATTTCATGTGGGTGCAGCTTTATAAAATGATGCAATGTGGTTTACTCAAGTATGTGTTCATGTAGAGGGCTTCCCGGCCCAAGCTGACTCAGGTACTGTTGTGGTTTGAACGAACTGTCATTGAAACTGGTGGGTGTAACGTTTATCCTTCATGTGAAGACAGCTATAAGAAACGGTTAGACTCCTTTATGAACCAACAGGAGTCACCACTCTGAGTACATATCACTACACAAAGAAAAAATATATGGGGGCTACTCAGGGATTTGTGAGAGAGCAAGCTGGCTATGTATTGCTGTAGCAGAGACCTGTGTGTATGTGTGTGTGAAGGAGAAACATCTCAGGAATGCAAAGGAGCAGAAAACCAGGCACAGCTTGAACAAACACTGAGTCCATAGCCTTCTGAGAAGCCTAGAGAGAGCACATTAGGGATGAGTGCTAGTTGAAAGAGCTTAGTTTCTTTGTTCCCAGCTTCATCTCATCTTTGATAACAGGTACTTTGTACACTCCTTGTAAAGAAACAAGAATTGCTTTGAAAATACCCGATTCTGTTGTCAAGTTCTTCTTCGAACAGGAACAGCCAGTGGGACCTTGGACTTCGATTAACTGCTTAGGTTGAAAGGAATAATGTTATTAAATATAAATGAAGAGCAAAAATAGTGAAAAGTACTAATTCTGGTTCTTCCGGTTTTCGTTCCTCACTGAACGAAATGGGCTTTTAGGATTTTGTTGGGTTTGGGTTTTTTTGTACCTTCTTTTAAATAGAAGTGGCAGTTTTGGGGTAGGTCTCTATTTTCACCCCCTGTAAAATAAGTAATAATGCATGAAAAGCAATATTAGGTATTCTTTAATGTATTGGGTAGCATGTTGAAGACTATCCTGTATTGGATGGAATGCTAGCACTAAATGGGCATGTCTATGCATGCATGAATGCACATTAGGCTGCCCTAATGCGCAGTAGCACAAGCACACACTTTTTAGGTGATGCTTAGCCTATTTTACAGCACATTAGTGTAATAGCATGAATTATTACATGCTGCTTTAATGCACAATAAAATAGGCTAGGGGTTTTCAACCTTTTTTTAGTCTAAGTACACCTGACATCCGGACACTGAGCGGAGGTGGGGAGGTGGTGCACAGTCAGATGCCAAGTGTGGGGGGGGTAGGGAGGAGCATGTGGCGGGACGCCAAGCAGGGAGGCAGGGATGATGCGTGGGCGGGAATGGAGCACTGTCGCCTTCCAGGAGCAGGGCTGAGGTGGGGAAGCTCAATGGGCTGGGGTAAGGGCAACAGCGCCCCTCTGCAGGATGGGGAAGCTCATCGGACTGGTGTGTGGTGGCGGTGGCTGCCATGTGCAAGCTTTCCCACCCTACAGAGGGGCGCCGCTGCCCTCGCTCTACCCTTGTTCCTGGGAGGTAGCAGTGCTCCATCCCCACCTGCCCACGTGTACCCCCTAGGACTGATCCAAGTACTCCCAGGGGTACACGTACCCCCAGTTGACAGCCTCTGAAATAGGTTATTGTGCATTAAAGTGCATGTGTAGACATGCCCAGCACGTGAAATGTTGTAAAGCACGGATGGCTTGTGCTTTCAGAGCAAAGACTGAGTTTTAATTCAGTTTATTTTTTATATTTATATCCCACCCTATCCAAAAGACTCAGAGCCTTTATGATGGTGAAGTGCTAGATGGCTAGTGTTTGGATGAGTGTTGAGTGTGGCAGGCCACAGATCTGTTACAGCCTGATCCCTGGCTGAAATCAGCTCAGTTCTCACCCGCTAGGTACATTAATACTATTCTGTTCTTTCTAAAAGTAGGAATAAGTTGCCTGGTGGCTGTGAATAAAAGCCACTGGTCCAGATTGCTGAATCCGTGATATTCATGTGCATCTACAAGGCTTTCTCTCCATAGTTAATCCCTATTTGCCTTAATCAGTCTCATAGTTTCATAGTTAGCAGGGTCAGAAGGGACCTGAGCAG
>NW_017729025.1:90815552-90849276 GCF_001723915.1 Gavialis gangeticus | reverse complement strand
CCCTCTGCCAGCTTGTGACCGTTATTCCTGGTCACTCCTGGTAGTGCTTGGGGAAACAGGGACTCTCCCAATGCCTGCTGGTCCCCTCTGACTAGCTTGTAACAGGCCACTAGATCCCCCCTCAGCCTTCTCTTGTGGAGGCTGAACAGGTTCAGGTCCTGTAGCCTGTCCTCGTAGGGCCTGTCCTGCTGCCCCCGATCATGCGAGTGGCCCTCCTCTGGACCCTCTCCATGTTGTCCACATCCCTCTTGAAGTGCAGCTCCCCGAACTGGACGCAGTACTCCAGCTGTGGCCTGACCAGTGCCGCATAGAGGGGGAGGACCTCCCTGGACCTGCTTGAGATGCATCTGTGGATACATGACAAGGTGCAGTTGGCCTTCCTGACTGCACACTACCAGCCCGTGTTCATCTTGGCATCAATGATGACTCCAAGATCCTTTTCTGCCTCTGCACTGACGAGAAGGGAGTTCCCCAGCCTGTATGTATGCCGCTGATTCTTCCTCCCCAGGTGCATCACCTTGTACTTGTCAGTGTTGACGGAAGACCCACAAATCAACCTATCATTTTTCAGAGGTAAACAGTCACATCTGTGTTCATTGTTTTAAGCTGGTTGTACAGTCCATGCATACATGTACCCCTCACCAAGTTTTGGCTTGTGAGTTTTTTTTATCTCCACACTTTCCCTTAGCCTTGCCTAGCAAAGAGCCCCTTGGTATTTCCCTGTCCTTTCCTTTACTCCTTGTATTCAAATCTCTTCGAATTCAGATCTCTCACCTTATTTTCATCCCTTTCATTATGTTGCTCTGCTCTATAACAAGGCCACAGAAGTGTTTATCAGTGTCTCTCTCAGCCTGATTATTGAAATTCATTATCTTCTGATTTCCCAATCTCTGCAGGTACTGCAGCTAGCACGCTGTACTGCTGCTCAGAGTTCTCAATGGAGCTACTTTTGTTGATCATATTACTTCTATCTTATCTCCTCACTGTTTACTAGCAAGTTTTCACCTTGATTCCATGGTATTGTCACCAAACCATGTTGAAATTGATGGTAATAACAAACATCATGCTTTTTTAAACTACGCCTTTTTTTTCTACCTAGGGCTTTATTAAGTTGTCCCAAAATATTTTAGGAACAGTTTAAGCACTGTGGAAGGATCCTCAAAAAGTTAGTTCAAATAAGCAACCAAATTTAAATACAAACCCTGAACCATTTGAGGTTTGCTGATCTCCCTAACGTTGAGATGTGATCCTCTGCTTATTTTAGGTGCTGGCTACAACTGGAGTGGTTTCTTACTTTCAACATGCTGGCAGAATTGTTTTCAAAGCCTTCAATGAGGCAGTAGCAGTTATGTGCAGGCAAATCTGTCCCTTGCAAAGTAGTGAGGTTAAGGGAAGCATCCAATAACTGTCCCAAGGTTCCACTTCTGTTAGGATGGGATTTTTATCTTTTTAGGCTCATGGTAATTATGTGCTCTAGTCTGCCAACTTGAAGACTTGAGGCAAACCAGCACAGAGGGTTCTAAACCTTTCATTTCAAACACCATCTATAATTAAAACATTGTTTCCAGCCACAGCTCAATGCACAAGATGCACTTACTTAAATTGGTGTGCAAGCTCTCAAACAGACACAGAAAAAGCAAAAAGGAAACACCCTGCATGCTTAACTGCCAGCTCCTCTAAATCCCTATAAAATGAACATTACATCCAATGCAATAATAAAATGAGACAAGACTTAAGGTAGGAAAGGTAAAAAGGGCAGGAGTGAAGATGCAGAGAATAGTAGGTCAAATTCCTCTCCTGGTTGCACCAAGTAAACCTCACTGAAGTATCTGACATCAGACAAGGCATTAACAGGCCTGGCTGTTATGCTCTGCTTTCTAACTGCAGGGGATGATAGTTTGGTCTTATATGAATGTTCTCCAGTTGCCTGGAATGGCAACTGTATTTGTGATGGGTGGAGGCCAGATGACTCAGGGAATGAAGTCATCGGGAACAGACCCTTTCATTTTTAACAGGTCAGCTGTTAAAAATACAGTCTGAGTTAGCCGCAACAAAAACTTACCTCAGTCACAGGTGTGGAGTGAGAGGCTCAGTCTGGTTACTACTAGATAAGTGTCTGCATAATTACTGGTAGCGTCAGTGGAGAAACCAAAGGATTGAACGGGCCTGGACCCTGACCCACCTTTTGCTGGTAAAGTGGTCTCACCAGGTCAGCTCTCAGGCATATTAATAGGGTTTGTGGGGCAGTTTGCAATGCCAGTCTATGCTGAGTGTCTCTTCTGTTTCTATAAACTTTTGATCTGTCTAGGAATATAAAGCAAGTACCTTCCATAAGGACTAAAACCTAAGGAAAAGATAAAAATGAAGGCTGCAGAGTTATTTAGAATTCAGTGTTGGTAGCAGCGACCTTTCCACATGTGGTAGCCTGGCCACAGCCTCAGTTTCTCTTTCCTCAGTCTGTCACAATTTGAGTTGCAATCTAAGCATTAACAAAGCAACTCCTACTGAACTGGATTCTTCATCTGAGGCTTATGAAAAAAATAACAAAAAGCTTTGTATTGCTATTAATGATCAAATGATAAAAATGTGATATACAAAATCAGTTGGGCACATTTCCAGAATCATGTCCCAGCAAAAAAGGGACAAAGCTACACAGAAACATTTCCCTCTGGGTGAAAGGAGACAACAGATGTAACACCCTACTCATCAATACCCCATGCTGAGCCTATGGCCTGTGCTGGTATGTTTCTTTTGTGAATGATCCACACAATCACAGAATGTGAAAACTACAAAAGCATGTAAACAGAACTAAGAAGAATCCAATGTTACAAATTATTTGATCCTCACATTTTCAGCAACTGATGCAAGCTCATATAAATATCCTGTGAAACCTCATGCTATGGAGACCACAGCAGGGAACAGCAAGGAGAGGAGGTGAGTTCCAATCCATCCTCAGCCATGATTAGCAATAGGCAAGGCACTTAAGTAACTTTTAATCTTGGATACCTCCATATTTGTTTTTCAACTTCAGCTGCTAAGGGTCCATGCACCTGCATCTTCCATTGGTATAGGTTGGGTGAGAAAAGTCAAACCCATGTCTCCGGTTGGACACACAACACTGAAGGTACTCATGATTAAAGGCCACTTTTGAAAATATTAGATCACCCTCTCCATGTTTCAGTTTCCTGAAAAAGGAATGGAGTCTTTTATAACCTTTTGAAACCCATCTGGAAGGTACAGATCAAATTGCATCTTTGTAATAGCAACAAGAGGGTTTCCCCCACCACACGCAATGACAATCAGCTGATATATGTACCTATAACTATCACATTTCCCAATGGGGTTTGTAGTTGTATGTTTTGAGACCCTCTGGCCAATTGTCTCATTGCTCTTCAATAAGTGTTAGCATGCTCAAAAGACTTACACACCAAATTACATTAGTGGCAGGAGAGACAATGCTTTTCATGAGCACCTATTACACAAACATGGAAGAGTTATCTACCATGCTGGTAACAGACATAGTTAGAGGCTCCTGTCTAAGAAAAGGCTAGGACTTCTTGGTTCTCCCAAAGGAACATGCCACATAAGATGGTCACATGCCTGCATCCCTTCACAAAGAAGGATATACTCAGTCTCCAGGCACAATATAGTCATGTTTCTAGACCACCTCTGCATGTTTACAGTAATAGCATAGAATACATAGCAAAAACTGCCTCCCAAAACCTGGGTTGAAAACAATGCTTGTGAACACAATGGACTAAAAACACTGGCCAGACCTAATCAGAGTGCAGAAAGGTGCAAAAAGGCAGGGGTTGGTTACCTATGGCCCACAGAACTATTAGATCCAGCCTACAGCGCAGGAGCTTTGGTGACCGTGGCAGAAGTGGGGGGGCAGGGAGGTTGCATGGGCTGCACTGCTCCACACCATGGCAAGGTATTTCACCCATGCTGAACTGCAGCTGGGTGGTGAAGAGAAGCTGTGGCAGGAAGAAGCAGTAGCTGTGGCAGTGGCCAGGTACTAGCACCAGCCTCTGTTGGGTCTGAGCTGGGTCATTCTGACCTGCCACTGGATTGGCTTAACCCCACCATAAAGGATTTCTCTAAAACCTCTACTAATATCATTCAGCCCTGACTTACAGCTCCCCCTGCCATATAGTACCAGCTGTGACTAAGATGCCAGACTTGGTGTGCTAGTGCAATACCTCCCTTGCGCTGTGATGCCAATTGCACCAAACTGTGGAGCTGTGTTGTGAACTGGGGTCTAGGAGAAAAATAATCACACTCCATTTGTAATGTCCTTAAGGTGAACAGAAAAACCAGGTTATTATCTGCTGCTCTGCCACCCAGTGGAAAGGCCCAATAATAGCAGCCTCCCCTGATCTGTCTCTTACAAACCACAGTGTAATATACATTGGTGTATTGTGGGGCTGGTGATCATCTGTCCGTGTCTTTTATGTCTCCATATTCTAATTAACTGCATCTATTATTAAAATATTTTTTCATTTTCTTGCCTCTGTATTGAACATCTTATTCTCTCTTGGATATTGTACTTTGCTAAAATTTGTGTGTGTAGGGGGGGAGGAGGAGGGAAAGAAAGGAACAACAGTTTCAGACCACATTCAGATTAGATACAATCTGACATGTCGGTGAGGACATAAAGCAAATAAGTCTATAAAAAACAAGATGTTTGATTTCATGCAGCATGGATCCAGTTAATTCCTATTTGGAATTAATGTAAATTTTATTAGCTGAGCACAGGAGCGAGCAGAGCTCACTGTTGGACAGAAAGTGGAAAAGTGAGTTTTGAGGCAAAATCTGCATGGAGGGAGAGAGGCTGCCTGGTAGACAGTACCAGGGAAGCCGTTCAGGTTGCAACAGACACATCACTTTGAGAAGGGGAGGGAACTGCAGTATGTCTCTGTAAATGCTGTGAAAGTAGCATCTTCTGTTGATCCACACTCAAGTACCCAGCTCCCTGGGAGTTTCATAAATAGGTTGCACCAAAACAGAAACATTCGTTTTGGCTGAAAAACTCACTGGAAGCAGAAAACATCACAAAAAAAAGGATTAAAACAGTAGCTGGTTAAAACTGTCTCCTTAAATTTGTCCATACAAGCATGTTATGATATTAGGAGGAAGAATTGCACCTCACATACTGGACGAAGAAGGTTCTACTATTTTGCTAGTTCACATAAAACTAGCAATGCTCTTCAAGGACAGTAGCTGCCAAATTAAACTGAGGTTTTCCACTAGGAAAACTGCTGCCTGCACCAGCATATTGATAAAATGATTACAGAAATCTGACTGCAGCTAAATGAACATTATTAAAACAATTACCTGCTGACGCTGCTAGAGGCAAGGTGCTGGAAATAAAACAAAAGAGCATTACATATCCAAAACCATGTCCACTGTTCCCTAACAGCTCATAATTCTGTGGAGTCATTCCAAAATGAAAAGGCCCTGAGCCTGAGATTACACTGCAGCTCTGAGCCAGCATGCATCTGGTCACACATGTCTAGACTGCGGCATTGTCACATTAGGGTGACAACTTGTGGTACTGACAGGTTGAGTTGCTAGATGTCATCAAAATTTTGAACAGTGGCCACTGAAAACTACCATGGAAGCGAGACTCTGACATCCCCAGTGGAGAATGAACTAATCTTTATTGAGATGTAATATACACAGTCTTTGAAAACTCACACTAAGTTCTTTATTTCACCATAGGTCTCAGATTTATTGTACATGAATCACTTATCCATTGACTTGGATTGTTCATTGATGATATCCCTTATCTTCCACCTACCCATGCTTGTCCTTGACACTGAACTGGAAGACTGAAAAGTCCAGTCACTGCCATTAAGAGACCTTGATCCCATGGACATCAGAGTGAGCAGGCTCAGTCAGGATGACTTGGAACTAAGAGCCTCCTTCTGTTGTGCCTGGACAGATATGGAGTCTTCCCATGGACGAGGTCCTCTGATGTTCTTCCAGTCATCAAAGGTAGAGTTTTGTATTTTCTGTAGATAAACAATAGAAAACAAATGCTGTTAGTGAGAGAACTCCGGTGCTTTATATGGTGAAGTTTTCAAATTCATTTGCTTTCTATACAAGGAATTTGATATGATCCTTTCCTTTATTAGCTTTCATCTTTTCCCTTAAACTTTCACTGAGACCAAATGAAATTCTCTGAGAAGAAATTCTACAGTCATAAGAAAAAAAGAACTCAGAATTATCATATAGTAAAATAATCCCAGTAGAAGTTATAATTCAGTGTGACAATGACTACAACTGCTTGTTGGTATTCAAGGAAGAGAACATTAAAGCAACTAAGTATGACATAAACAAGTTCTGTATTCACATACACACTCCCCCAGCCAAATTCTTTATTTCAGGAGATGGGTGGGAGGCAAAAGGTACAGCCTTAGGATTGATGGCAAGAGGTATTTTGCCCATACAGAATGGGCCTGTTATGGAAGACATATGTAGAGTTGGGAGCATCAGGAATAAAGCGATACCTTCTCTAAGTACTCTAATACTCTTGTTTAAAAGACAAGTATGCATTACTTCCTAGAATCTTCCCAGATAAGGGAAGTGGCATCATGACCATGTTCCCAACTCACTTGCCCTGTTCCTCATGGGGTAAGGAACATACAGCTTGTACTACTAGACAAAGAATGTCTAGACTTTGGCCCCTCAGTTGGGTTCCTCATACAGTTCTGTGACTGGGAAAAGAGAAGAAATGGCTATTCTTCTGACCTCACCTGCAAGGTACACCTGCTGCAGAAGATAAAAGGAATGTTTTGATTCTCCAGGGATGTGGCTGTAGAAACATATTGGCCCCTGACGCTTTAGTTGTAGCTATGGAAAAGCTACATACATTTTGCAGTCTAGTTATTAAAGCTGTTTGGCTCCCATTCAAAAGGAGCCAAGGAAAGCTTGTCTATATCCAGTACATTTCAATGCAGTTGCATTTTAATGCAAAGTTACTTCCAACAACTTGGGGCATGCTCTTCTGACTCCTGCCTTCTTTTAATGTGCAAGAATGGCTGACCAGTACAATATACGGCCCTATCCCCAAAATTTTTCCCACCCACCAGCTTTAGTCTGGATTACTGCTCCTCTCTACCTCCAACTCTCTCCCCTTCATTGTGGAGATGTTAGATTCTAGACTAAGTTTCATTGTGCTATGGTCAGGCACTTCTCCCACTGAAAACCACGAGTCCTACTCGCACACTATCTTTAGAGTGAAGACAGCTGAGGAATGGCAGTATAGTTTTCCATCAGGTGCAAACTCAGAAACTCTTTACAGCCAGTACTACAGACCTTTGCCAACAGACTTACGAAGGAGTTTGCAGCATTACCCAACAGTTTCACACTGACGGGAGTATGGGCATTCCAGGTGTTACTAAAGTAGAGAATACTGCCTATTAGTTAAAGCATATATTTTGTTGTGAGACCCAAATGCCTTATTCACAATCAGAATTTCATTTCAGCAAGTGCCATAGACATATGCCAGAAGGCACAACACCTGTCCTGAGCCCGTGATCTAATTTGTCCATTAATGAATCATCCAAACAAATGACAAACACTGAGGGACTAGAATAACAATCACAAAACAATTCAACAGCTCTAGCAGGACAGACCCGGTACTATTAGTTCATGCTACATAAAACGTTTTTTCCACTTCTGTAACTTGAGGAAGTCTCAATGAGATTAGTCAGATTTCAAAAGAAATTAATCAAGATTGCAAAGACAACACATATACAGACCCACCAGACTTCTGACACAAAGTAGGAGGCAGCTGAATTTTTCATGTAGCAGAGTGAGTTAACATGAGCATTTTCTGAAAACTGTCTTTGCTACTTTATTCATATAATGATTAGCTGGCCCTTCATTTCAACTGGAAGGGATCTGAACTGACACAGGGAAGGGGAGGGGTGGAGTTTAGAGAAGGTGGCCCATCATATGATGTATTAAATGCCATCAATTGTAATTATCAAAGACAGAATTCAACACCTGAATCAAATGGAAGATTCAAGGAAAAACACTGAAAAGAGCCTTGTGCTTTCTGAGAAGGAAAGCATCCTGATTTTATTAAATCAGGTATGATGCAGCTGTAGGTTTAGATGCTCTTACCCTTAACATCTGGTTCTTTAACTCTGGAAATGTTCAGAGTTATTTCTGATGAACAGTTATTGCAATTAAAATATTTGCACTGAAACATCAAGACTCCACAGACTGTGTAAAGGAGCAACAGAAGTAAGATGCCTCATAGAGAACGGTCTTGAACCAAAGGTAATACTAATTTGTACTGGAAGCCTTAGGAAACTGTTGCAAAGATCAATCTCAAGATAAAGAATTTTCTACAGCAGAAATTCATTCAAATAAATGCCATACTGGAAGAAATTAAGGCAAGAACACCTTTTGGCAGCAATGGTTCCAACTGCAGTTATATCAGAGGTCCTGAAAAAACATTCTAAATTATTAATAGGACTATCATCCAAGGGATATCTAAATCAATTTGAATGAGTCAAATTAGAGAGTCAGTGAGCCTAGTAATTCAGTTTATCTCCATCAATTAAAATTTAAGGAGTCACATGTTCTAGTCAAGTCCAAGGATACCATATGTTTGTTTGTCTGTGTGTTATTTTATGGAGATCATTACAATTCCGTGACATCCACAATGGTAGTAACTGATATTCTAAGTGACATGTGGCAGAATCTGCACCTACTGGCAGCTGAGAAGGGATGTGTGTCTGTCCAGGCACGCTTTTGGAACGACTAGTGATTTTCCAAGATCAATGTTGTTATCAAAGATTTTTGTTAAGTGTGTGGTGCTTTGAATTCAGATAGATAAATATCAGATTTGAAAGAGGACCTGAAAGCTCTGATTATTTGGTTCTCCACAGTAACCATTAGTACCTGAGTAGGGTAGGGGGATAACTCTGCAAAACCAGAACTCTCCTACTTGACACAGTGGTGCAAATATTTTGCACTGACTTGGCACAAGGTAAATGATTACACCACATGCAAGGCAATGGAGAACAAGGGTTTGTGCACCGACAGTGCATTTCTTAAATGTCTGCTATATTTTATATGTATTTAAATATTTCAGGAAAAGGTGAACCCTACGTAAAAGAATACATGGATTCCAATCTGACATCAATTCCAGAAGACACACAAGCCTGTGACAGAACACTTTAACCTCTCTGGACATCTATCACTGACCTCAGAGTAGTTGTTCATAAACAACAGAAATTAAAAAACTTATATGCAAAATTGCAGAATGAGAAATGATCCACAGCCTGGACTGTATAAGTGTGGTCTCAGCAGAGACTCTCAATTCTTATCCTATTACCTGAACTAGCTTTTATAACCCCAAGGTCCCTCAGTGGATCAACTGCTTTGATTCCTTTTGATCTCTTCAACCTATCTTTGCCTCTCTCGGTGCCCCCTCCTATCCTTTCCTCATCCTCTTCTCTATATTTTATATTTAAATTACTTCAGTCCTCTCTGTTTAGTATTCCTTCTCTCTGCAAGTCCATTCATAGCATATGACCAAGTAGGCTGTCATTTACAAAAACGTATGGCTCTCTGAATTAGTTAGTCTTTAAGGTGCTATCTTACCCTGCCTTCTGACTGCTATATTTTGAAGTAGATTTATTTCTTCTGACTGGTGCCATCCTGAAAACTAATGGAAGAAAAGTCTCCCTCCTGTTCACTGAACAGATATAGCACAGGAGGCAGAATTACAAGCCTTCCTCAGATTGCTGCATGATCACTATAGGGGCACCTCTGGGTGAGAAAAATCCTGTTCCCTCAAGTTCTATCATTTTCTGTTCTTTCTACAAGAATATCAGTTAATCCTAGCTATTATGCAGATGCCTGACTGTAACACCTGAGCTGAGACCACCAATTTTCACAAGGGCTCCACATATAGAAAGCAAACTACTTTAAACCACACTAACCTGATATCTATAAAAACTGGCAGCCTCAAGGTGTAAAAACTATCTAGGTTCAAATCTAATGCCCAGAACAGTCAATCGTTGATGGTCACAATGAGATTTAACCAGATCAGACTGACGCTACTTTTGCTACTCGTCTCAAATAGCCCAAAGGACAATGAAAATTAGTTGTTTCAAATTATATTAGTGTAGTCCATTAAGCCTACTGATTCTCTCCCTAAATCAGCTAAACTGGCTCTTAAAAGGCTTTGACTGACATAGGCTGTAACTAGAAGGAAACTAGGCAGAACAGAGAGTGGAGTACGACTTTATAGACTAACCCATTCAGAGAAGCAAGGTGCCACCCTGTCCTGCCTTCTGCAGATCTTCAGATTAACATGGCTATGTGCCTCTCTCTAGGACAGTGGTTCTCAATCAGGGTGATGCAAGACCTCCTGCAGGGATACCATGACAGGCACTGCCACCGGCACAGCAGCAGCTAGGTAAAAATGATTTGACCAGGGTTGAGGCATGTGTGCACTCATCTTGCATTAGGGAGAGCTGGCATGGCTTATAGCTCTACCCAGTTCAGTCCCTGCCCTACACACTTCTTCAGGAAATAGGGGCATGCAGCACGCTTCTGTGCCCTGCCTCCCCATTTCTGGGAAACACTCTGCTGGACAAGGAACAGCTAGAGCACGAGCTTGCTTTCCTGCCAGCTTTAGGGTGATCAGAGAGCCCTAATGAAGGAGGAGGGCATGTGCATGCAGCAGCTCTTCCTGGGCCAGCTGTGCAGCAGGTGCATGGGGCAGTTTTACCAGGAAGCAGAATCATCCAGTTGAGAAGCACTGAGGTACATTCAGCACAAAAATATGGTTCTCAACCACATTCAGAAAAATTATGCAGAGCTGCCCTGACTCTGAAAAAGTTGAGAACCACAGCTCTAGAAAGAAACAGGCTGAGAGCAGAAACTGGTTCAAAGAAGAACATTTCACTGCTCACCCCACATTTTTCTGCTTCAACACCCCTGCTGCAATATAAGGGGAACCAAATGGCAAAAGGGATGCAATGCAACATGGAGACACTCGCTTTCGGACTGCTGGGTCATGTGGCCCAGCTGGATGAAAGGTAAATGTCATTAGCTGGAGCTGGCTTGAATAAAGTGATTTAGGCTGCATGCACTGTTCCTAGAGGACAGGCCTCCCACACCACAGTGAGCAAACAGAAGCTGGGAAAAATTCATGCAACTTTTCAGCACCTCAATAAAATTTGGCCAAGTTTATTCAAGTTGGCCAAAAAAAAAAGTTGCTAATGACATCTTTGGCTTTAGCCATTCTCTTCCTCAATTTTCCATTCATAACATAGAGAGAATAAAGTCTTCCCTGTTGTAAAGGGGTAGTTGGAGGTTTATTTCATTAAGATCTATGATGAGTGCCACAGAAATGAAAGGGTAGGGATCTACTGAACTCGAGGAGGCAGCCAACTGATTTTGCAGGCAGATCCTGGGGCCGGCTGCCATTTTTGTGAGCTGAGTGTGGCAGGCCCTCCTTTTCCCCCCATTCCTCTGATTGGCCAAGGGGCCTCAGCAGTCCCATCCCACCCTGTAGATTGCCACATGGCCTGAAACCGTGGCTTAATTACCCTGATTAAGCCTGGGGAAGCCATTAATCCATGCGTTATTAAGCATAGATTAATGGCTTCCCCAGGCTTAATCAGGGTAATTATGTCATGGTTTTGGGCCATCCCCAAATGGTGGGCTCACTGCAAACCTCCCCTGCCCCAACCAACTTACCAGCAAGCAGAGAAAAGTGTGTGGGAAGTCCTGTAGTCTTGGAGCATGGGGGTATGTTGGGGTTTGTTTGTTTTTTTCTCAGAGAGTCTGAGCTTTTTCAGAGTCCACCTGAAATTGCAATTTCCATGCAAATTTTGGTATGTCCCTATAAAAGGGGCAATTACAACCCATCGCTATGGTAACCATGTAAATTTTCAGAAAAAGAAGAAATTAGATAGTGAAGAGCATTTGCATGGGTGAAAGGAGCAATAAGGAAATGCATCAAACCAGTCTGTATGTGAGAGGATCAAATTACTTTAATTTGCTCTCACAATGCATATATGGAGGGGTGCAGAGTCAAGGTTAACTGAGTTGGCTGTCTTGTATGTGATTAAAATCTTCCCTTTGTTTTTGCACTAATGAAGCTTATTTTTTGCATGAAATCTTTCCCAACCGAGTATCTTTGCCTTTCTTATTTTTGCCTTGTAAAAATTTGCTGCCACAACATTTGTTAACTGATTATGCGTTATCACTTTATATTTAATTATCTGTGATTAATCTTGCTCAGACTGGAAAGCTGCGTACAGTAATTCTTTTTAACCAGAGGGGGTTTCTTTGTGGTTTTTATGTTGTTATTATGTAATGTAAGTTGACAAGGGCTGAAAAACTTGAGAGGAAAGAGAATGCAAAGTCTAAAGTATGGATTTTTTTTTTTATTTAACAAGGGAAAAATGGTCTTGTGGTTTAGCGACAAGAAATCTGGGTTCTCTGCTTGGCTCTGCTAAATATTGGGGTGAAATCCTGATAACAGGTCAAAGGAACTGTTACAATTCATTTCAATGGAACCAGGATTTCACCCTCAGTGTGTTCTGCCTCAGCTACTTCAGGCCAGATCCACAAAACTATTTAGGCGCTTCCCCAGTCATTGATGTCTCTTAATCAACCTGTGCATCACCCTTCCCATTTGAAATGTGGGGGCAGTGCTTCCCTCCTTCACATAGGTGCTGTAAAGCTTAGGTAATGTCTGCAAAGTGCTTCAAGACCCTTAGATGGAAATTGCTATTGATCAGCAAATTGTTTAATAGACAGCACCCCTTGTGCTCTCAGTTACACCTACAAAATTACATTTTTAAAGTAACCTGGAAAGGATATGATAGGCAATCAGAATGGACTCAGAGGGCTGAACTGTAATTCTTCCAGCTGGGACATGGGATTGGGTATCCTTCCACTGTACTGGCCAAAGGTATCACCACTAAAGCCAGGTGCATTTCAAAATCCATGCATATTTCCAGAGACCAGCAGATGTATAGGACCCATCATGTAAATTTTATGAGTCATTTACTTTTGGTTTATCATCTGTCTTTGAACAAAAACATCTGAAAAAGTCAGTGCAAAAATAACAGTATTGACACAATGCTGGGTTTGAGATCAAATCCTCACAGTTCAATAAACTCTAACCACAATAAAGCTATAATACATTTACAGTACAACCCAGATCATGCCATATCCAGGTGAGTTCACGACCAGCTTAGTTTGCAGCAGGCTGCCGAATTAAAAACAAGCTGCTCAGCTGTTTGGAGAAGCAGAACCATTTTAAGTAAGAGCTGCAACAATCAGCTGGAGTACCTCAGGGGTCTTGCACAGTAGTTTGGTATAACCTTGGTTACTTCACAGGCCTCCCTTTTCACAGGGGGTAGAATTTAAGACTGCAAAGGATATAGTTTATACTGTACCGTATTTTCTGGTGTATAAAACATGTCATCCCTGCCCCCAAAGGGGCTCTTAAAGACAGTGCTCCTAGACACTGACGCTAAGTAAGGAAAATACAGTCTAACTGAGATTAGCTATCTGTATCTTGAAGAAGAGCTTGGAGACACCAGTAAGAGTCTGTAGTTCAGAGCAGGAAGCAGAGGGATTGAAGCTGAAGTGGCCCCATGACTCTCCTTCCCTGTGTATAACCCAGACTGACCCTCAAGGGATTGCCCTCCAAAGGACTAGAAAAGGGGTGGGGTGGGGTGGCATGGGGGAAGGGGGAGGTGCTGTCATGACAGCAAATTTTTTTTTGAAAGTGGGGGTGTTATACACCAAAACACCGTGTATGCTGGAAAATAAGGTATGTAGCATTCCTTATTCCTCATTCCATTATCTGTACATGCCATTGCATATTAAGACATATAAACATATAAACACTTGGTTTATGCCCCTTAGAAAGCAGTATTGCTCTCCTTCATGATGTTGTACATTAAGCCTTACATCATGTGCAACCTAGCCAAAATAATGGGGCTAAGGAATTTCCTGACTTGGGTGCCTGATTTTGCCACTTTAATCTTTCACTGAAGATTTTAGAGGTAAATCCTAACCCCCTACTATAGGCCCCTTTCAGCAGAACCAGCAAGAGTACGATTTTGGAACTGGTTTCCTTTGGGTCTTGAGTTAGGCTCTCTCCGCATAATGTGTAGCGTGACATTTTGGCAGGGGGAAGATGGGAAAGTGTTGGGGCTTGAGAACTTTTTGCTGTACAGCTTTTCTGGTCTCCCCAACCCCTCCACACACACTGCAGACAGAATATGTTAGTACAGTAGGGAATACATATACAAAGCATTAAATTGCATGTGTAGAACACTTCCAATCCTTAATGCTCATGGGAAGGAGGGGAAAATGGACTCGTTTAGTACTTCCCTCCATGGAGATCACTAGCAGCCACCTGAATTCCTTAGGCTGGCACCATGGAAAAGACATACACCTTATTTTATTTAAACTAACAGCAATTTGGGTATGGAACATCTTTTTTTTTTATGTATATATATGCCCAGCACAATCAGTCCCTCTAGGCACTGCTGCATTAGAAACACATACCCTCAGACTTTTAAACTAAAATATAAAGGAGCTGAAGAAGAAAGGGAAATATAGGAATATTTTCCCCCACTGAACAGCTTTGAAAAATAAGTTTCTGCTGGTTTCTTAGGGTGTGAACATATAAATATATGAAGCCCTTTCAAAACAGGAATGTTTCAAGAGGGCAGCAGCTGGTACATCCTAATTGTTATGTATGAATGAGCTGAGAAGGATTCAGATGTAGCAATCTGAACATGCTGAGAATGATTCAAAAGTAGTAAAACCACTCCTACTTT
This sequence comes from Gavialis gangeticus, assembly GCF_001723915.1. Taxonomy (NCBI): domain Eukaryota; kingdom Metazoa; phylum Chordata; order Crocodylia; family Gavialidae; genus Gavialis; species Gavialis gangeticus. Next base: position 90,834,430 of record NW_017729025.1, on the reverse strand, counting down.
AACTGGATGAAGGAATGTTTTGCATTCAAAAGCTTGCCTGACTTTATCCCAATTACATAGTTTGTCCAATAGAAGATATGACCCTAAGAAATCCTTGCCTTTCGCATAATTTCTGGACAATCACAGCTACAATATCACTCAACACTCAATGCAAGGTACTGCTAAAGTACCTTGTATTCCCAACAATTGCCTAGCGATATGTGCGCAGGGTAGAACCTGTAGTGCGGGGCTGGCTGCAAGACTGCAATACAGAGGGCAAGGAACACTTAATACTTAAGGGTTCCTAGCAGGTAGGTGAAATGGACACAGGTTTTATGCTTTCCCACCCCTAAAGACTGTGGTCTCTGTAGGAAATAGATCTTTGGGCAGTAGAGTCCAGATTGCATCCCAGAGCACTGCCTTGCATGGGTTTGGAGGGCTGAGGAGCAGTGCAGTTTGGGATGCCTGGAGGACTGACCAGACACTAGGCACAGAATGCTCTGTGCACACACATAATACTGAACAGGTTCAAGGAGGACTAGCTCAAAACAGTACCTGGTTTTTCCAGGAATTTTATACCAGTCTAAAGTGGTGTGTACATTTAGACTCTTTGGTTGCTGACAAATGTGGGGAAAAAACCCCAAACACTTTACCAGAAGAGACAGAGCGTTAGTTTGAACCAGCTCTGCAAAATCTGTATAGATTGCGTGCTTTAGCAGGACTTTTTGGCATTTTTATCTAAAGCTGACTCAATTAGCTATAAGATCAAAGCACCAAACAACTCCCGCTGAAGCACCTGATATATACAGATATTGGGCGAGCTGGGTCCAACTAACACGATGCCTCTTTTGGGCATGTGCTGGACTTGGCATGGGGGTGCACCAAGTTTAAAGTAATGTGCCATTTTTTTTGTTTTTTTACATCTGTAAGCAGCCTTTGCATTTAATTCTCTCTGGGTTGGTATTCAGCACCAAATAAAATCTGTCAGTGCTGCCTTTGGATGTCTCCAAAATAGTGTTTTCAACGATCATGACATCAGGACCCAAGCTAAACTTCTCATCTACCAGGCTGTTGTCATTCCTACCCTGTTGCATGGGTGTGAAACTTGGACAACATATCACAAACACCTGAAAACCTTGGAACGTTCCCGTCTTCCAAATGTCTTCTGAAAATCTTTCATATCATTTGGAAGGACAAAAGAAAAAATGCCAGCATTTTGGCTCAAGCAAACACCACCAGCATTGAAGTTATTTTTATACAGCACCAGCTCCATTGGATAGGACACATCATAAGGATGCCTGACAAATGTCTCCCAAAACAGGTCCTAGACTCCTAACTTGCCAATGGTCACTGCTCTAGAGATGGGCCAAAGAGGAGGTTCAAGTATACCTTGAAGGCCAGTTAGAAGAAATGTGATATTAACATCAATACCTGGGAGACTCAAGCACTAAATTGTTCCCAATGGTGCTGTGAAGTATGACAAGGCATCAAGTATCTCAAACAAACCTGTTCCACTATGGAGGCAAATTGGAGAGAAAGTCTGTCACCCAACATCACCAGGATTCACTCCCTCCTTCTATAACTGTATGTCGTGTCTGTGGTCCAACATGCAGATCTCAAATTGGCCTTTTCAGTCATTCACTCACCAATGACTTTCCTGTCTCCAGGATCTGGGGGAACATCTGTCCACCCGAGCGCCCCAAGGGATGACAAGGTCGAATGGTCACAAACTCCTCCACGACCATTTCAGGCTGGACATAAGGAAGAACGTCTTTACTGTCCAAGCCCCCAAGGTTTGGAATAGACTGCCGCCAGAGGTGGTTCAAGCACCTACTTTGAACGACTTCAAGAGACATTTGGATGTTTATCTTGCTGGGATCCCATGATACATGCTAACTTCCTGCCCCTGGGACAGAGGGACAGGAGGCTGGACTTGATGATCTTCTGAGGTCCCTTCCAGCCCTAATGTCTATGAAATCTCTATGAAAGACTGTCATCCTCATATCGAGGGAATAGTGACAAAGCATTACATCTGTCCACACCCAGGTATGGCTCAAGGAACAGCTCTCAAATATAGCCCAAGACTAGGCCCTGAAAGGCTTTAACACCACAAATATCTACCCATGGTTTCAAAAAACCTCGTAATAGAACCAGCTTATAAAAATCAGTCCATGCTTCTGTAAGGTGCATTTTTAGTTCCTTAACTGTTATTACTTACAGGCCACCCAAGTTTGTTTAGGCAGCAATCTCACAGATTATTTCTAGTTCACGGCCTCTTAACCACACTTTCCTGAAGATTTTCCATTGGTATCTCTTACAGGAGCTTGATTATCAATTTTTAATCCCAAAACAGAAAGATTGCGTCTCAGTAACTATGATTTTGGCTGGATGCACCAGAACAGCTTACATTCCTTCAACTATAAATTAACTGACATCAATACCCACATTTTGCGTTGCATTGCTGGGCAAATGTCTAGCGAAAAATAAATGTGGACCCTTGTATGTCTCCTCTGCAGCTAAAATCCTCTTTTTATCTGAGAAGGCTGGTAACCAAGTCTCTAGTCTCCCAAGATATTCTTTTTGGTGGTTGATTTCTGGGCAGCATTTGCAAGCATTTAACTTGCAAATAAACTGCACCTTTCATTTAGAAACATTCAAAAGGGCTTTGTAATCAAATCATCACTGCTTTCACTTCAAGAGTAGAACAAGGCACATGTTTAAAACTGGAATTCCAAAGTAATGTTGGCAGGCAGAATATTTATTTCTCAATTTGAACTTTGTCAGGTCATCATAGTTTAAGTACCTTTTGCTAGGAAAAGTGTTCTGAGCCTTGGCTTTTTATGTGGAAATTTTAAGACTGCAGTCTTAACACTGCAGTGCTACTGAGTACCACAATGAAGCACTGGCTCCGTACTGACTCTCAAGGAAGAGTGCTGAGGACTCTCACAAACAACATTTCTAGGTGTGCATCTACACATGTACTTTACTGCAGTGCCGACTAATGAGCTCTGCAGTAAAGCATCACAGTCTACACATATGTTGGTATTAGGGTGCAGTAAACTAATCCTACATAAACTAACCCCGACAGTACTAACCTACAGCAGAGTACTTTACTGCACCAAAAAGCATGTGCAGATGCTGACTGGGCATGTTAATCATGCCCGGTCAGATGGGGGCCAGACTCACAGCTCCTGCTGGCCCCTCTGCCGCCCAATTCTGCCACCTGGGGCCTGGGACTGACCCCAGACACCCCCTGCCAGCCCAGGGCTGCTCTGCTCCAGCACTAATTGCTGTGGTCCCGGGCACACATGTAGATGCTGTGGCTGGGAGCAGCTGACTTCAGCACAAACTGCGATGGAGTTTATCACATCGCCTGAATAGCACATGTATATGCATCCTAGAAGTACCTGGACTCTTCCACCAGAAAAGACTTTCACCAGGCACCCAACAAACTGAAGTCTTTTCAGACATGACAAGGTAATAGACTAAATCCAGAATATGTTAACATCCAGTTTGAAAAGCAGCAGGATTAATCTGGGGGAGGAGCAAAACAAGCAAGCAATCTCTGTGCCATTCTAATAGCACTGTGGAACATTCCTTATTGCAAATTTGATCCTTTTGGTCACTGCCAGATCTCAATAAGCGTGTCCAACCATGTTCCAAAACAGCTGTTATGCATAATTTAAATGCTGAGTTCAAAGCACGTCACACAGCCGGTAAATAATGATATGGGTTTTTTTATATGGGTAAAATGAGGCAGAGACAGATGAAGTGAGCTGCAGAGAACTACAAAGCAAGGCTGTGGCAGAGTCATAACAGCTCTCATGTCTCCTGCCCCCCATCCCTTCTGGCTCCAGATAAAACTGTTTCAGCCCCCAGTGAGAACAGGGGTTTTAAGACAACTATATTAGCAAAAAAATGCATTATAGTTTATATTTCCCAGGTTGGACTAGATGATTTCAAGGTCCCTTCCAGCCTTACTTATGTATACATATGTATATTCTATTAGCAAGCCTATTAAATGTTTTGAAGGTTTTTTGCTTTTTTTAAAAACAGGTTTTTATTTCCTTCCATGGTGACTATATTTTTCCTATCCATGAATCCCTGCATCAGCTATTCTCCTTTTTTATATCAAAATTCTCACTTCTCTTCAACAATGTCCTTACATATATTTTGCCTACACCTACAATCATGCCCACTCCTGATATTCCACTTAAATCTTCTTTCTTCCCTTGCCCCTTTCAGCCTTATAGTATTTTCCATGCTGTCCCAATATTTCATATAGCCTTCATACCACTGTGGGCCAACCCCCTTCAGTTTCCTTCAACTAACTGTTACATAACATCCAAGCTCTAATGGCCAATCCCCAGCCCTGTCTTGTATGTTTTGTACTGTTTTTCCTCTTGCCGGCAGACAGTAAGTTTTTGAGGGCAGGAATTGGTGCCCTGTTTGCCACCAATGTACTACTGCAAAGTACTACATACACTCAGAGCACTAATAAACCACCACTGATACACAGATTACAAACCATGTTGCAACAAACATGTTTCTTTTTATCATCTCAAAAAACATTGCAGCTATAGTTTCTTAGGCAGACATGGCCAAACAGTCTATTAGCATGGAGATTCACTGGAGTATCTTTTCAAAGTGATGCCTAGAGAGATCACACACAAGAGAGTTAAGACTGAACACAGTAGGAGGATATAACTGCAAAAAGTGCTGCAGAAATGACAGCAACCTTCAAAACTAGCTGCTCTGGTTTGCTCTCTTTAAGAGCAGTCAGAGGGAGATGACTAGAGATTTAGTTCTGTGGCTAAATCCCCATATACTGTCTTCAGAATTAACCTGCAAGTAATTTTATACCAAAGTACTAGTGCTACCCCTACCCCCCAGGGGCCCATTAGTATAATGTGTGCTTAAAATTATTGTGTAGGCAGCTGAACAAGAAATGGCTTCCAACACTGCTTGGTGTAGGCTGAAAGCAGCACCTCATCACTCAAGAGTGATGTAGGGATGCCAGAGTTTTTCTTTTTTCTTTTCTGACTATGGACTGACAAAACAATTATACCAAATTAAAATGGGGGGAAAGGGGACTTAACGCTTGCAAATGTGCCTCAGCTAATCTGTTGTGTCTGCTCTGTGCTACAGTAAACAAGAAAAACGGCACTAACTTACCTCTATTTCATTCAGGGGTAGAACAGACACATGGAACAATTAAAACAGATCAGCCTGATGAGCAGCAAATCCCACCCCACTCCCCTTTAAATCTGCATACTTATTACATCTATTGATAGCCTCTGTTGGCCTCTGGAGACTGGGATAACTGGTAGAGAGACACAGTAACAGCTGGTTAGCTCCTCTAGCACACTAACATAGACAACATAAAGAGTGGATGGATGGCAAGCAATTATGGAAAGCTTCATTTGGAAAGTGTGGGGAGAAAGAGGAGGTCCTGAGTACAGTAGTTCCAGATGCAGAGAGAGAGAGAGAGAGAGAGAGAGAGAGAGAGCGTGTGTGTGTGTGTGTGTGTGTGTGTGTGTGTACAGTCAGTCTCACACACACACACACACACACACACACACACACACACACACACACACACACACGGCTTAGGATTTTTGCTTCTCATTTCTCTGTTGGAAGCCAGTAACTCTCCTAGAATCAAGGATAGAGACAAACAATGTGATGTAATTTTGCACATGAGGAAACAGAGGAGGTATTTATGGAAATGAATGAGGCCAACCTGGGTCTTAGGAAGAATATCTAGAAGTAAGGAAATCCACAGGTGAGGGTCAGCTACTGAGAATGTCCTGGACCTAGCTCTTGCACACCTCACTCATAGGATGATGGATTTACACGTTCAAGACAAAGACAGGTCATGTGGCAGGATAGTACAAGAAAGACTTTACATTAGTTGGCTTCTAGGTCAGTTCAGTCTTTGTAGACAGTGACTAGTATCTTGGCAGCCATGTGGAGTAAAACTGTGTTAAGTATGTGCTGGCATACCCAATCTATTCTTAGTATATACAGCTGTTTTCTCTACTACTGACCTTCTTTTATCATCCCAGTTAGAACATACCACAGCAGTAAAGGCTTAGGTGAGATGAGATAAAGAAAAAAATCCTACCTGCCTCTCCTATGGCTCTCCTGCCAGAACTCTTTCTAGGATCCTGTGCCAACACTGCTGGCCAGCTCCCCCTTCTTGTAATTCTCTGACTTCTCCCTGTGCCCTGAATCTTAAAATCTGAAGATTTTGGAGAGGGGAATGAGATAACTTGCATACACTGTACAGAGACTGATATTATACCGTACATCCGTTGAGCAAATAGAATACATAGACACAGAAACTGTTCTAATTAAAATCTGCTCCCTGTCATACTAACAGATAGTGTTGGTTTGTGATACACTAATACCACTTTGCTGCTCTTTTATCACCTTTCTTCTGTAAGTCTCAAAGTTCTGCACAAACATTACCTCATGAAGCCTTACAACAAATTCATAATTATTATCTCTCTTTTACAGAAGAGGAAACTGAAGTGCAAAGAGCTATGGGAGGCCTGTCCAGGCTGAAGTTTGTAGTGCATGCCGAAACAGAACTGTGAATATGTATCCCAGTTACGAAGGAAACCTAATGGCCCAGTGGGAGGTATTTCACAGCTGTACAGAGATAAAGAGGAGAAAAACAACATGAGAGGAGCAGAATGATCAAAGCAGGAAAGAACATCTTTTACTGCATTCCCATTGGCTGTAAACACCAAAACAGCTACGTAAGAGGGATATTCTCCTAGCATCTATATCCCATAACAAATAGCTTGCATTGTTTTGCCAATGTTGTTCCTCAAAGTTGAGATACTGGAGCAAATCTATGTTACACCCCATCCCTTAGCAGTTATCAACAGTTATTAGAGAAAAGCAAGCCAAAACAAAAACACTCTCATGCTGACAACTGCATCAAAATGGTCTTGTCAGGAAATTCTAACTCCTTGATGTTAAGAGTTTAACAACATTCATTTGTCTGGTGTTCATACAGACTAATGCGCCAATGCATTACGCCCTGCACAGCATTTGACAATATTGTTGCATTGCTACTTAAAGCCAAACATTCTTCCCTATCCCACTGAGCTGCCAATCCCCCAAGTCAGTTCAAAAGAGGGGTACTGTACACTTGCATCCCAAGAGAACCTTGTGTAGGAAGTGGCTGTCATAAATCACATTCCCACATCAAAAAGGATGTGGAGAAGCTTGAGAGAGTCCAGAGCAGAGCCATGCGCATGATCAGAGGTCAGGAAAGCAGACCTTACGATGACAGGCTGAGAGCCATGGGGCTCTTTAGCCTGGAAAAGCGCAGGCTCAGGGGTGATCTGATGGCCACCTATACGTTTATCGGGGTGACCACCAGTGTCTGGGGCAAAGTTTGTTCTCCAGAGCGCCTCAAGTGATGATGAGGTCGAATGGTTATAAACTACTGCAAGACTGTTTCAGGCTGGACATAAGGAAGAATTTCTTTACTGTCTGAGCCCCCAAGGTCTGGAACAGCCTGCCATCGGAGGTGGTTCAAGCACCTACACTGAGCACCTTCAAGAGCAAACTGGATGCTTATCTTGCTGGGATCCTATGACCCCAGCTGACTTCCTGCCCTTTGGGCAGGGGGCTGGACTTGATGATCTTCTAGGTCCCTTCCAGCCCTAATGTCTATGAAATCTATGAAAATCTCTTCATCTGCTCTGAACAGTGTCAAACACCATTTTAAGATGTCTGCTAGAAATAATATAGGACAAGAAAAGGGTTAAACATTTCTTGCCCCCACACAAATCTCGCCACTTTCTAAGGCTGCAAAAATGCAGCAAAACTGATTCTGTTCCCCTGTGCGAAGTAGGGGCCTGTATTTCTGTGGGCTCTGGGGAGGGAGATGTGTGCATTCCCAGGAAGTTGTGGAGTTCAGTCATATTTCCTCATGAGTCCTTTTGTTTGGTCTATCAACCTATACAAAAAGTGGGTCAATATTGGGTTTAATTTCCCCCCATTTCCTCTGCTTTGAGCCCAATAATTTCTGTTTAGCTAATGTATAACTGCAAAACAGGAATCCAGTCCTGACTTGAAGATATCAAGACATAAATAATCTATTTCCCTTCCAATTACTAATCACCCCATTAACAATTCTAACCTAATTTCATATTTGAATTTGTCTGCCTTTAGCATCCAGGTTCCTGTTACACCTTTCTCTATTAAAGAGTCCTTTGCTATCTAGCATTTTCTCCCTGTGAAACTACTTACACACTCCAATCAAGCCATCTCTCAATCTTCTTTTGTGGTAAATTAAACAAATCAAGCCCCTTTAGTCTTTCATTGTAAAGCATTTTCTTTAACCCTCAAATCACTTTTATGGCTTTTTCCTGCACCCTTTCTAATTTTTCAGCTTCCAGATTAACATGTGAACCCTTGAATCGGAGGCAAGACTCCACTACTGATCTTACTGGGGCCAGAACCAGACATAAAATCACTTCCCTGTTCCTACTGATTACCCCCACGTTTATATGTCTGAGCATCACAGTGGCTCTTTTTACTGCACCTTGCAGTGGGAGCTGAGGTTGGGATGCTTGTCCACCATACCCCCTAAACCCTTTCCAAAGTAAAAGCCTTCCAGTCACAGAATGAGGGTCTGGGTCCTATGACCTACATTCCTTCTTCCTAGTATAACTTTGCATCACTTGGTTGTTCTAAAGTCCATTTTGTTTAATGGACCTAGCTTAGCTAGTGATCCAGATCGCTCTGTATGCCTGACCTGTTCTCCTCATTATTTACCACTGTGCCAACATTTGCAAATTTTATCAACAGTGATTTTACATCTACTTCCAGACCACTGATGACAATGTAGAATAATGTCTGGCTTAGTACTGATCCCTGCAAAACACCATTAGAGACAGCTCCCACGTAATGATGATTCCCTGCTGACAACTACTAGTGGAGATTTGTTGAGTAGTCCATTCTTAATTCATTTAACATGTGCTTTATTCTTAGAGAATTAAATGAATACACATAGGGACCAATGAAAGTGATGGTACAGAAAGTACTGTTGAATGCACAAAGTACAAACTCTGAAAAAATCTATTTTTCCCTCCTATCTCTTTCAGCTGTAGCAATCCTACAGTTTATTTGCAACTTTAACAGCTAAACAATTTCAGACTGAACTACAATTAAACCTTGCACTGGCCCTTTCAATTTCCGAGGCATTTCAGATTGCTTGAGCATGAATAATACGGAAGAAACGAAAATTATGAGTATAAAGAAATCTGTCTTTGTCTGCTTAAATTAAATTATTTGACAGGGAAAATATGCAAATCATGAAAATCATTCTGCTCCTTCCTTCGTTTTTTTAATGTCCCGTGTAAAACAAAATGCTCCAGACTTCTGCCTTGACCTTGGTCAAAATAGTCGGTTTTACAATGTGTTCTACATGGCCCAGCTGAGCAGTGGATTTACACGCACATTAGTACCAGTGCCAGCTGTGGAAAGAGTGATGATTTATTAAACAAATAGAAGCAACAAAGCTGGCGGGGTGTATAAAAACATGTAAGCGTGTTTGAGGAATGCATAAACAATGGGGAAAGTGTAAAGGCTGATCACTCCTGTGGCATGTCTCAAAACACAGGATGAATGAAACCAATGATAGACAGGAGAGATTAGAATCTTGGTATAAATTACACATACAAATTGGGGCCATTGCAGCAGTCTGAAAAAATGTCAATACCGACAGTGTTCCTTTGTGAAATAAACTAAATCTTACACAGCTTAGGGCTACAGCATTTACTAAGCTAAGTTAGGGGGAAGGAAAAATCGACTTTGCATGAATCTATTCATATGAAATCATACCTCAACAGCATCACTAGAGGTGGGCGGGTGGAGTACCAGCTCCAGGGTGTCAAGTTAGATGGGGTGCCAGAATGACAGCCCTGAGAGCAGGCGCTGCCTCCACAACAGCCCATATTTGCAAAGCTTGCCACTGTGGCAGCTGCATCACTGTGTTAAAAAGTAAGCACTTGGCACCCTCAACTGAAGTGCCAAAATTCCTAGGTATGCCTCTGTCATAACTTGATAATCTCTCTACTCAACATTTTCATACTGAGTCATGATCTTATGTAACATTATATGAAAGAGTTTGTTGTCTTGGCACTTTGTGCCCGAAAACTTATCTAATATCTCTTCCAACTATACAACTGGCCCAATAAAAGATGTCATCCCCCCCACTCATTGCATTGTCTTGTAGGATGAGATCCAAGAAGTGGTAAACTTTAAGTGGAAGTCTTAGGATTCTAAAGACTTAGGTATATAAAGTTCTATCACAAGAATAAGAATCATCAAAATCTTCACATCAGTGGAAGGTTTGCACACATCAGATACTCAAATTCAAATGGGACTCCACAGCGACAACTGTGTAAAATAATGCCATTAGAAGAGTGAGACTGTAAAATCATGTCCTTCACCTCTGGCATTACTTAGTAACATAAGCAACCTTTTAATAGCTTTTGGCATTTTGCTGTTACTGTCTTTAATAACAGGCATTCTAATAATCCTCCATGTAACTCTACATATAAAATTCCAAGATTTTTTAGTAGCTATAATTTAGAGAAAAGGATTTTTTAGGGTGACATTTTTTTTTACTGGAGCAACCATACTAACTATACATTTGGTCCCATAAAAGCCATCACCAAAAAAAATCCTTGCTTCTCATATTTCCTGGACCATAGCAGCTACATCACTCCAACACTAGCCATATTTTAGACTGACACAGGAATAGTATTTAAAAAATGGAACAGGAGCCAGGAAGATGGAAACAACTCTACTAAAGGAGATATGACCAAGGAATCAAAGACAATTTTATCAGCTGGGCCAGATAATTAAACAAAATGCTTACCAAAGGTGCTGCTGGATTCCATAGACTTGCTGGATTCTCTAAAATTTCAGGACAGTGAGCATGTCTACACGTGCTTTTAGTCTAATGTGCATTAAGGCGATTTAGACATGCATCCATTAACGTGGGTGTACGGACCGACTTGGGGCTAACCTTGGGACTAAAGTTAGTCCCAAGTCAATGAACATACACTGTGTTCATGAGCATTAGTGCATCTACATATTCGCTAATGCAATTTAACTATCCATGCATAAATTTGATACCTACTTTATGTAGGTATCAAATTTAGGCTCAAATAGTCTTAAATCACCATTTTTAAGGCATTTGCCCTTAATGTGCCTTAAATCAGGCCAACGTGCATTAAATGTGCTTGTGTAGACATGCCCAGTGAGTAGCAAGGTTGCCTGGCACCTTGCGAGTCACGGTCCACACTGAAGTTTTACTTCTGTGTATATTTGTAATGTATCTGTATGATGATACTATACTTGCATTGCTAAGATAGACCCCAAACTGATCTGAATCCATCTTAATTTATGATGGCATACATATCTATTGGCAATCCACACTTAAAAAAAATAGCCCTCTCTTCATAACAACCAAAATGACGTATGAGATCTGAATGACTTGAACTTTGGGAGAAAATTGGATTTGGGACAGATTCTGTGGTTTGAGGCTCATCTACATTTTAGATTAAAACAAAAATTAGGAATGTTTCAGCCACTACTTTCCATCAGCAATGAGCTTCACAAGAATGACCTGGAATCATTTTTAGCATTTCGTTATGCCACCTTTATTTTATTACCATTGATTTCCTCACAAAAGTCAATGCAATTATGGCTGTTTAAATATTGTCCTTCAGCCATCTACTTAAGCTTGGCAGGGAGAAAGTGCAGCATATCAAAACACATACAGTTCGTTTTGAGGTTGTGTGTTAAAAGGATAGAGACTGTTCTTTTCATTGCACTGTGGTTCTTTCACATAAATAAATCAGAGAAGAGTTACAATACATAGATGGAAGTGCACAAGACAAAAGGCTCCCAGAAGGCAAACAGAACTGTGCATTAACGCACTTGTAAATTATGAATTTCCAACTGGGATTTTTCATTGATACTCAGAGAATGAAGCTTTCTCCTACTGAACATCACAGGACAAAAGTTATTTGTTAGCAGCATGATGCCCTAAATTTATTTCCATTTTTTTTAATTTAATATTTCCTGGGATAGGAAAACCTCTGTGTGAGATTTCATATATCAGAAGCATAAAAGAACAGGTATTATCATCACAGAGAAAATTCACCATGTAGTGATTTGATATTAAAGTCCAGTCATTTGAACATCTAAGTAGTAGACTTGCAGGCACAATCAAATCTTTAACATGTAATAGAAATTTCACTTGCAAATAACATCAGGATGAAAAAGAGACCCAAATAACTTTTCCCCTTTCACCTCCCTTCAGAGCACAGAAAGGCCCATTGTCGAGTAAATTAAAAACTGAATCTAATTCATTTGATAAAAAACTTATAAAAATTGTCTAAAATACTTTTCCTACAGATCAGTTTCATAATGTTACGGTCTGATATTTTGCAAAGGATTGGACCTGAAAATTAATATCTTTTATCCCTGGAAAGGTGTGGGAATAGGGTATTTCCTCTCGCAGGGAACAACACACTGATTTCCAGTTCTCAAGATTTATGCAATTTTGGACATTAAACCTGTCACTGGCTGAGGCCCCCAATTCAAAGTAGTGTAATTCTAGAAGGAAATGGATTTTGGGAAAGGGAGGCAAGAATCCTCTATGTAGTTTTTCAGGGAGGGGAAGAGGGAATAGGAGCTGTCTGCAAGCTGCAGAGGCTTGGAAAGCCACAGTAGTAATGGATGGATCAGTGGGTGGTTTCAGTAGGAAGCTAACATGGTTTTGCAATTTATCACATGGAGCTCACTGCAACATTCATAGTGTAAATGTTCACATACACACACACACAAAGTTCAGCACTAACTCTACTTTTGTACACCAGTCACAGAAACAGCCAACTTCCATTTGCAGGGCTGTACTTGGCAACAGGACATCAAAGCAGGACTGTGTTTAGAGAGAAACACTGAATGTTCAGAATCTTTTCCGCAAAACTCTGGTTTTACCGAAGCACAGGGAATCAAAGGCAGATGGTTGATCTAATTTTAGTTATGGGCAGACATGCCCCACCATAAGCCAGGGTAGTCAAGACAAGGCTATGAATCGTAAGAAAAAAAGCATAGAGAACCTCATATTCAGATTCCAGTGTGGTATTCTTTTCAAATTTTGCTTCCAAAGCTGGATCCATCTGTAAGACAAAAAGGAAAGATACCCCAAATGTTATTTTTTTTTTATAAAATACATTCAAATGTTAAAGAAACAAAATCTCTTTTAAAAAGAACTCTCCCCTTTGCCCCCCTGTGCAAAAAACCCCCAACAAATGAAATGCTGAGTGACCCTTGAGATCCCTCTTCTCAGACAAAAACTGGAAGAAGAATCAGTTCCTGCATTATCAACTCAGATAAAGTGGTGATGGGTGTAGTGTAACAACAGCCAGAACAATTCAGAATAAAGTTCAACAGATTCCAGCTCTTGCTATACAACCAGGAAAGAAAACTGTAAATTGGATAGCTCCTCGCTGGGAATGCTCTGGCTTCAGCCCCCAAATGTTTAAAATCTAAACATTTTCAGATCAATTTCCTGTTTAATCTCAGTCAAGAGAAAGAAAAAACACTAGGTTACCATATTAAGGTTTATGGTGGTCAAGAAGGGTGCTCTCTGAAGATAAATGCAGTGCATTTTGGTCTGCAAAGCCAAAACTTTGGTCAGATTTGAATTTTTTTTTTGTTCATTTTGTTACAGGTAGAAATCAACAGAAACTTGTTGCGTTTGCCTAGTTTTGACCTCAAACCCAGTAAAACTGGTGACAGGAGCTAGCAGATAGTGGAATCTGGGCACTCAAAAACAAATCAAAGAACATGAACTCCAGCGAACCATAGCAGCTAAATTTTGCATCACTCAAGCCCATGGAGAAAGCTACATGCATTCTTCCCCTGCAAAAGTAGAATGGTAACAATGGCTGGAGAGTAGAAGAAGAAATGAAAAGCAGTTGGCATTCCCCATGGTCAGAGTCCCCCTGGGAGAGGAACCATTTTCCTTCCCCAAACACGTACTATTCAGATGCATTCTTTAGTCTGATCAATTAAATGGCACACAATTATATCAGAGACCATATTTTCTACCCATCTATTTTTAATCCTTAAAATACATTAACATAAATGGCCTGGGTGCTTAGGAGGATTGGTAATGTGTTGAGTCTTTCATTTATAGAGCTGTAGTCCAAAAGTGATCCAGTTCATATCAAAAGCAGTTATTCCCAAGTAACTGTTTAGCAACCTGTATGAAAACAGCTGGTTAACCTAATTCAGTTTCTAGGGGTCACATGTCCACAATCACCATTAGCTTTGAATGCTTTCCTTGTAGTCAGTGTTACAAAACTAAAAATAAATTCCCACCAGTTAGAAAAGAAGTCTCAGCTATGTATGACTTGGTTTCATGTCTTGCCCCACCGTAAATACACTATGGCTACTTGTAGATGTTTAAAAAAGCCCAAAAAACACACTTTACTGGAATAAGCAGTGCATTACTTCAACCCAGCTTTGTGGTGTCTATAGACTGGGTGCTTCAGCAGGGCTTATAGGTGCTTTAACCTAATAGCTGAGTCAATCAGTTATTAGATGAAGACACCAAAAAAGCCCTACTACAGCGTCTCATCTATAGAGATGTTGGGTGAGCTGGGTCCAACTAACATGCTGCCTCGTCTGGGCACGTGTTGGGCTTGGCACGGAAGCATGCTGAGTTTAAAGTAAAGCACCATTTTGTTTGTTTTGTTTTATTTTTTAACATCTACAAGCAGCCTATGTGACCATGGGCAAGTCACTAGGTTTCAACTCTTCAAAGGTGCATGGTTCTTAACTACCACTGAAATCACTGGGAGTTGAGCCTTCAAACCAAGGAATTTATTGTAAAGTACCTAGAAGAGAACAAGGTGATCACTACAGGGATCCTGGTTTTGTCTGATTTAAAAAAATCCCCAATTTTTGGTTGAAAAAAAGTAACCCCAAATCCACATTTTTCTGTGATTAAAATGAAACACCACTAATATGTAGATCTCTTTATATTAGTGTTTCATTTATATCATGGAAAAATGTGAATGTGGGGTTCCTTTTTTTTTAAACCAAAAATTGGCAATTTTTTAAAAATCAGACAAAACCAGGATCCCTGGTGATGAGGAACATGGATGTATTCACCAAGAGTAAGTCATGCTTGGTGCTGAATAGTGAGGATCTGGGCCTCAGTTCCCCATCTATAAAACAGGTATCGCCTGAAGGAGGGGGGCAGGGCTGGATGAGGGTGTGGGGAGCAGAGGCGCAGGGCTGGAGGCTGGGCTCCATCCACACCGCCCCCCCATCATTCTTGATGGACAATTTGCTACTTTGTCTATATCTTCCTTGAAGCATGGTGGCCAAATCTGGACAAAGTTATCCAGATGAGGGCTCACTAAAGCAGAAGAATCACTCTGTCTGACTTATAAGTGACAGTCCTGTTAATACAATCCACTACGCTATTTATTTTTCTTTGCGGCAAAAGTATGCTGCTGACTCATATTCAGATTATCGTCTGCTGTAAATCCAGGGTCTTTTTCTGCAGTACTGCAGTCTAGCTAATTGTTTGTCAGTCTGTATTTATCCATATGATTATTCCACCTTCAGTCCAGGCCTTTTCGTTTGTCTTCACTGATTAACAGGATCAGGTCACACCTCTCAGGGAAACTGCCAGAGTGTCAAGACCCCAAGGACTCAAACCTGAATCTTCCATTTTCATAGGACGACTTCTGGGCCGCAGCACCAAGTGACCTGGGGGAACCAATAGAAACCACAAGCCCTTGATAGGAGGGCTATAAAATCATTCCCCTACTTCTCCTGGGGGCTTATCTTAGCACCAGGGGGTGTAGGCCTTGCTACTTGGGGCCCTCCTGACTTGCTCCTGCTTTGGCCCCCTGTACCTAGTTCCCACCTTGGACCCTCCTGCCTTGGACCTCCTGGCCTGACCAACAGCTTGTGGACTTCTAGGTATGCACCTTTTACTCCTGAATCCTGAGACCCTACATCCAGGTTATGCTTCTGATACTCAGGCTATCTTCAGACTCAGGCAGAAATGACTGTGTCAGAAACATTCAGTTCACATTTTAAGGTTCTCCTTGCAATCATAAGAGCCAAGAACATAATGTTTTAATAATACAGCAACGTCAGGAAAAAGAGAAATTATGGGGATATGTTCTCTGTTTCATATCTGCATTATGAACAAGGCTGTGATTCAGATTGGAGGAGAGGGGTTTGGGGACTTCAGTGCTGTTAACAGTACATCCTTTACTATTGCTAAATTATTTTTCATTTTTTATCATTGTTAAACTTAGAAGTCACCCTTACTGATTGTCAGACTGATCATCCTAACAGGTAACATGAAACTTCACATGTCCAAGGATATGGTTCAAAGTTTTCCTCTTGTGCCTTATCTAGAGAGATGTAATGGGATATTCATCTGCACCTGCAGTGTTCTCCTTCTGAGTCCCATAAGGCTGTATCCCATATGAAACATAACTCTGTCCTACATGAAGGATATTCACAAGGTTTTACAAAGACATTGGAGGAACTGACCTGATACCATGAACTGAAAAAATGTCATCAATGTGCAGACAATGCCTCGTTCTACATCTTCACATCAGATGTAAGCAGTACCCTCTCCCTATAATACTAACACTTAGCACAGATCAATACCTGGATGAAGTGCAGCTGGCTAATACTTAACCCAGGAGTGACAGAAGTGGCACACACAAGAGGAGGAAAGTGCTCTGAGGAACTTCTGTTTTCGATAGTATTCCCTTTGCTCAAATCCCTTTGATTATAAGGTCAGTGTACAACCTGCGGGGCACAGTCCCCTGCACATCTCAATTCCTAAAGGTGTTCAGAGAGCTAGTGCTGTGAAAAATACCTGTTACCACCTGTAAATGACCACAAGAATGGTTCCCTTCCTCTCAGAGACAGCGCTAACCACAGCAACATGGTTATTTGTGACCTTAAGGCTAGGGACAGAAGTTACACATAAACTGGTTTAAGTGAGCAGGAACTGGTTTAAACCTGTAACAGACCATAAGTTCACTGCACATAAACCAGTTTCAAAATGGCTGAAACCAGTTTGAGATAAACCTGGTTGAATGTAGTATCAGACTGAACTGATTAGACTCAAATTATGAATGTCTGTCCCAGACCCCTTCCTGGTTTAAGTTAAACCAGAGTCCCCTAGCATCCCAGCATGCTCTGCAGCCCTTCGCTGGGCTGCGCAGAGCAGGGATGGGCTAGCCCTGTCCCTCTGCTCCAGAGCCAGACTCACTGCTGCAGGGGCAGGGGCAGGGGCAGGGGCAGGTGCTGGCTGACATGGCCCCCCTGAAGTGAAGGGGGCAATGAGGAGGCATATTCTCTCCTCTGCCCCCAGGGGACTGCAGCGGGGGTCTGCTAGCCCCGACTGCTGCCTCTGCTGATTGCTCCCTGCATGAGGCAAGTGGCGGAATAAGCCCCCTCCCTGCCCCCTTCATCAGATGCCAGAGGGAGGGGGGAAATAAACTCTTTTCTGCCCCATTTGCCTAAGGGGGCTGTGCCAACCAGCCTCTAGCTGTGTCCTTGCCCCTGCCACTGCAGCAGTGAGGGGGGAGCACCAGACAGACCCTGGCTCGGGTTCGTTCCAGTGGGACAGGGAGGGGGGAATTAAACCCTCTCCTTGGCCAGTTCACTCCAGGCTACTGCCGGCAGGGGCCACACTCTCCAGGCCCTGCAGCCAAGGGCTGCTCTAGCGCCTCCCGGCTTCTGGCTTGAGCCACTGTATTTCCAGAGTCAAAAGCAAATGTCTGTTCACTTGCAAATTGGTTCAATCTATGCAGGTTAGACTAACCCACAAAAATTAAGTTCAGGCTCCAGCTTTTTTAATGTCTGTCCCTAGCCTAAGACTGCAGCTCATTACAGCTGGGTATTAGACCAAGCCTAAAAAAAAAGTGTAAAGTGGTACAAAATGCAGCAGCTCAATCTGCCTAGCACCATTTTCTGAATTGGTTCCTTATCAGAGTGAAATTCAAGGTCTGTGTCCTGACATTCAAAGTTTTCAGTGGTATTTGCCTTAGCTATCAGAGACATAGGCCATGTGTATACAAAACGAGGGGCGTGCATGCATGACACTTTAAAGTGGGCTAAATGCTTCTGCACCACTTTAATGATGGTCAGTGTTTGCATGTCTTGGCGGCGTACTGCACATTAATTCCAGTTGCTGTAGGAAATTCGGGGGCATAACGCACCTTAAATGACTTGGGGCGCAGCAAACTAAAACTCCTCCTCCGCGGATCCAAGCACTGGACTCTGTGCAGCTCTGTGGCTCTGCAGCAAGCCCTACAGGCAGCCTGACAGCAGCCCAGGAAACCAGGCTCTGCCCAAGAAAAGCAGTGAGCCTGATTCCACCCCCGCCCCCTGAGCCTGCCTGTCTGCCTGAGCTGCATGGGGGCCCGGTGCTTCCCTCCGTGGCTGTGGTGCCCTCCAGGACCACCCAAGCCAGGTGCCTGCGGGCAGGTGCCACCGGCAGGTGGCCCACCGCTGCCACAGAGGAAAGCACCAGCCCCCTCTGCAGTCCAGGGACCACTTCACCTGCCAGCAGCTCATCCTCTCCTCCCCACCAGACAGGCAGGTAAGTCAGCAGGGTGTGTGCATGACACGGGGGTTTAATCAGCCCTAAGTTAAAGCGGTGTTTTTTAAAACCCACCGCTTCAATATAGGGCTCCCGTTTCATCTACACATGCCTATAATGACCATGTCCTCCAATGACAGCTGTGTTACACTAGAATGGGATGGCCAACCTGCAGCACACATGCCACAAGTAGCAT
>NW_017729025.1:90804206-90810552 GCF_001723915.1 Gavialis gangeticus | reverse complement strand
AGGGACCACTTCACCTGCCAGCAGCTCATCCTCTCCTCCCCACCAGACAGGCAGGTAAGTCAGCAGGGTGTGTGCATGACACGGGGGTTTAATCAGCCCTAAGTTAAAGCGGTGTTTTTTAAAACCCACCGCTTCAATATAGGGCTCCCGTTTCATCTACACATGCCTATAATGACCATGTCCTCCAATGACAGCTGTGTTACACTAGAATGGGATGGCCAACCTGCAGCACACATGCCACAAGTAGCATGAGTAGCCTGTGTGTGTGTCACGTAGAAGGCTGGGGAGGAAACAGGGAACTTAATGACGGATAGGGCAGGAAGCAGAAACAGAACAGATTAGGCAAGGAGCTCAGGGCAGAAAGCAGAAAACAGCAACAGACTGGGCAAGGAGAATAGGGCAGGGAGCAGAAAGCAGAGCAACAAATTAGGCAGGAGGTCTAGCAGTCTCACAATAGCATTCTACAATGTCTGTATATAGTACTGAAAGGAGAAATAAACTGCTATTTTTCTAGCTCCTCCTCCAGATGGAGGAGAGGGGCAATCTGCTTGCTTTGTTGCTCCTTCCTTTAATTGGAAAGCACTCAGATAACATGGCACTGAATCCTATGCAAGTAAATCAGCATTTTTATTTTGCCACAGGTGGAACATAAATATAAGTTTATTTTTGTTTCAACAGTTAAAAGAAAAACATTTCTGTATCCCCCATTTTTCAAGATTTAGTCTACTAATTTCTAGGATGCCTACCCAATGCATGGTGTTCACATGGCTAAGCTTGTGTGAGCTCAGGGGAAACATGCAGTGGAGCTGCTGTTGCTACTGCTCCTCCTTCTCCCCTCCAGGCCCTTCTGTCCTCTTCCCACTTCCCTGTGTATTAATTCCCCTCCACTGCTGTAAGGAGAAGGGAGGGGAGAGGCGCATCCAAGCCTAAGATGCAGAAGCCCTGCATATTTCTAAGTAACTAAGCTCTATACAGCACTGATGACCAAAATGAGCCTGGGCTGTTGAAGAAGCCAGTTGAAATTGCTCAAGCAGATATTATTTTGTTAATTCACACCGACAGGTGCACAAAAATGCTTCTTTACTAGAAACAACAATTTTATTCAGTAAATGACAGGGGTGGTTGGCTAGATGCTGTTTAAGCGCAAACTGTGTGCAGCTTCTGAAGAGCTCATGACACCTGGAAGCTCTATGCATGGGAGACAGAGGAATCCAGGCTTTCTAATGCTTTAATCTCGGCAAGATGTCCCAACAATGCCAATAAAGTAAATATTCTCTTTTTTCCTTTTTAGTCTTCTACATGTTTACCTAACCCAACAAAATTGAGGTATACTTGACTTCAGCAATTCTGTCCATGTTAACCTAAGGTGACAAGACTTTGGGTTTCAGCATAAGATCCAGTCAGAAAAGTTAAACTAGGTTCCTCTCAGAACAAATACAGCAGGCAAAGGAAGAAGTCTTTTACAAAACTTCTATCCCATAACCGCAAGCATCGATACCTCACCTTGCAACATTACAGAAAGGAAGGGGAAAAAACAGTGATCATATTTTTGCTCTAGTGAAGGTTCACATAGCATTAGTACAGCAGTCGGCACAATTATAAATGGTGTAACAGCCATACTCAAATGTTGAGAGAGACTGCGTACAGGAAACAAGAACAGAACACCAGGACCCAAGCAACAGGCCAGTTAAGAGGGGAGTTTGAACAGACTCCTGGCTTGGGAGGGAGCAAAAGGTTTTGTTTTCTGTAAGAGAGATTTGTGAGTGCTAGTGAGTGATGTGCCTGCTTGGTTTTGACCTTATGGTCTGAGTTCAGTTTGATCACCATTTTGGAGCAGCGAGCAATGAGCTGTTCCCAGCTGTTGAGCCTAGTAGTTGAATCAAGTGGCAATGCATAGGGAGGAGGTGGAGGGGGGCACGTGCCCCCCTGAGACTGGCTCTCGCCAGCTGGGGAGTGGGGGCACCGAGAGAAGTGGTGCCCTTGCTGCTAGGCTGCAGAACTGCCAGTACCATCCCCCTCCTCCCCCCCAAGACTGGCGCCAGAGCTGGGGAGTGGGGGTGCTAAGAGAAGCACTGGCAGCACTTCTGGTTTTGCTGCCGGAAGGGTCAGTGATCAGCTGCTGCAGTACGCCCCCTCCCCCCACTTGGCGATCAACTGCTGGAGCCCCCCCAAGACTCAGGAGACACCAGTCGCCCATGCAGTTGATAGTGGTGTGAACAAGGAGACTGCTTGCCTGGGCAGAAAGGCTAAGATGACCAAATCCGACTGACACAAGACATGAGTGACACTGGGAGAGTTTGCAGGCGGTTTGCCCCAGCTGCATTTTAGCGCTTCCTCACTGTAAGCTTGCTTAGCAACCTCAGGTAAGGAGAAAAGAAGGTATTTCTAGGATCCAGCAATGAAACAGCTGGAGGTCAAAACACCAACGGCATCATTTCCAGCTCCTCCTCTTCCTGTACCTCTGTAGTTTGGAGGAGCCCACTAACCTACAAAACTCCTACCCAGGTTCTGGTTTGGCTTTGTGGGGAATATGGCCTGCACATTCCTGCCAAAGGCAGCTAGAAGGGAGAGTGTTGAAGGTATGAGGGGTGCCTTCTGATAGATTCTCTTAGGCACCAGGTAAGGAAGCTGCAAAAGGAGGTGACTAGGCTGAAAAGCGCCCATGAACATGAGAACTTAGTTACTATGATATGCAAGGAAACCTCCAAGTCTGTGCCAGAGAGCCACCCAGAGAAGCTGTTAGAAAAGTAAGAGAAGTAGGACTTCAGAAAAAGAACCTACTCCTTTGGTAAAAGAGGACAAGTCATGCCCCTCCACAGTTAAGAGGACTGAGACTGCTGCCACCAAGATGGTGATAGTTGTTGGTGTCTTTGGTGTCTTTCTTCTGCAGGGCACAGAAGCATCCATCTACTGGCTTGACCTGTTGCCTCAGGAGGTCTGCTACCTGCCAGGAGCCCAAGTCCAAGATGTTTTGGAAGGGTTGCCAAGACTCGCTCAGCCCTCTGACTAGTGCCCTTATGTTGCTAACCCATGTGAACATTAACTATACTGACAGGGGTGACCCTGGGTAGATCAAAAGTGACTAAATGGCTCTGGGTACAAAGGTGAAGGGGACAGGGGCTCAGATCGACTTTCTGTTAATCCTTCCAGTCCAGGGTAAAGACCCATGCAAGAAGAGATGCATCCTGGGAATCAACATTTGGCTATAGACCACCAAACCAAGGGCAGGAAGTGAATGAGATTTTTTTTCAAGCAATAAACTGAAGTATCTGCATCAAAGGACTTGCTGATGTAGGGCTTTAATAACCATGGCATCTGCTCAGAATGTAATGCGAAGAGCATATAGGCAGTCCAACCTTTTTGGGGTGTGTTAGGCATAACATTTTGCTACAGGCAGTAGAGAAGTCAACTATGGAGGAAGTTCTTCTCAGTTTGCTACTCTCACGGTATGGAACAACCATATGCACAAATATAGACTGAAGAAAAACTGGCTAGGCTGCAGAATTGCAGAGACGGACATGGGAGTTATAGTGGAGTATAAAAAGAAAATGAATCAGCAGTGTGCTCTTGCTGAAAAACAGACAAATAGCATATGGGGTTGTATTAAGAGAACTCAGCTTGCCGGTCAAGGAAGTGATTTTCTATTCTATTCTGTATATTCTGTTTCCAGACTGGGCAAATTTGATATGGAATTAATGAGATAAACTAAGACTAGGTCAGTGGTTCTTACCCTTATGAGACTCAAGGCACCCTTTGGAAAAGTCAGCTCTTTGTTTTTATTCATTTTCTGATTATGGAAAAATAATAGAGCAATTCTTCCATTGCAACGAACTCAGGAAGACCACAGCTCAGAAAGTTTGTAATGCTACGGATTCCTATTTGAAACCTCTAAGTTTATCTTGTGAACCATGTTTGCACACCTAACAGTGCCAATGGTATGTGGTGTCCCGTGGCAAATCTGGCAGGATCTTCAAGGCACTTGAGTGCTGTGGCACCCTGGTTAAGAATAACTGGGTTAGGTCCTCGGCTCCATCCTTTCAGCACCTGGCTGAGAAAAGCCATATGCACCAAGGTGGTTTTATGCCACTTTTGCTCTCTTCATCCCAGGATTGTCCAGCAAACTTTTTGGGAGACTGCTCTGATTACAGTAGCTGGGATAACAGGTTCCAAAGGGCTGTTCTGCCACTTAGGGACTGTCAGGAGGCAGAAACACCACAGACATGTCCCATGCACTATTGTTTAGGAGGGATGGTTGAGAGGAAAATCAACTTCAGTTTGTTTTTGGCAACCTTCTGGATCATGTATGCATGAGAGGTTCCCTAGGCCTTCAATGCATATGCCTAGGCAGGAGGGGTTTTTTTGGATTTTTTTGAGGAGTGGAGGCTGCCCAGACCTTCCATCCCTGCTTTAGGTTACTGAGACAAAATCCAAAGGTCTGACTGAGTCCAGACATTTGGTGTCCCCATGGCTGTATTTATATAAGCATCCAGGAATTGAACCCAGGTCTCCGGTGTGGCAGACAAGGATTCTACCAATGAACGACGGGGAACCCTGAAAAATCAACTATGCCTACTTTAAAGGAGGATTCTTTCAAGCTGGGCAAATCCTCAAAGAGTTTCTTTAAGGTCCTGTAAAGTGCAGGCTCTGGCCCTAAATACGGTATTTAAAGATACAATTATTTTTGCTTGTGTATCTTTTCTTTGTCTGTAGCCTTAACTGCATGTTAAAGACCTTACTGAGAAAATGGTGAACTTTAGATATGATTATCTGAGAGGCTCCAAAAATGGCTGTGTATAGTCTGAATCTTGTTACTGCACATCCCCCTTGTTCAAGGAGTTGTACATTATTTCTTTTGGGATAAATTTATTTTAAAATGTCTGTTCACAGGTAAGACCTGTTCAAATTATGAACATTATTTGCCAGGAATGGCACAGGCTCATTCCAACTATTTAAGTACAAAAAATACTGAAAAATGCAATACTTAAGAGCAACATATTTATCTGGAACACCACTTCCTTCCCTATTGTTTCATTTTTTTTCAAGTTTATTTTCCCAAATCTCCCAGCAGCAATTTTGGGAAAATGTTTCAAGGGCATTTAGGTGTCTAAGTAAGGAGGAGTTTAAAAATGCTTAAAAATCACTGACAGTTAATACCTGGGTGTGTTTGAAAAATCTCAGTAAGCAGCTATCTGCATCTTTTGTATCCAAACACACATAAAAATTTGGCCTCCACAATCTAGCTTCAAGTTTTTGCTTGGCTGTTTAAATGGAGCAAGCTGATAAATCCCCTTCCAACTGCCAACCAGGATTTTAGTGGTGGTAAAAGGTTGTCACTCAAGGACAATGTGGAGCATTTCTTTGCTTGCAGCCCGTCAGCCCAGGGATGCCAGCAACATGCTGCCACTAAGACAACTGGCTTCTTTACATACTTTCATGTCAAGGGAAATTTTTGTTTGTGACACCAAACTGTTTGGCATAGGTACAAACCTAAATCTGCTGCCACAAAAAACACACCCTCGCTGACAATTTTATGTTATTCGTCAGTGACCACAGTGGCTCATTTTGGTCTAGTAATAAATAATAGGGCTGTGTGAAGCTTCGGGTGCCGATTCGATTCGCGAGAGATTTGGCTCGATTTGGCAGCCAAATCTGAATCATATCAGGAGACCAGTTAAAAGGTCCAAATCGATTCGGAAAAGATTCAGAGAGTTTCAGAGATTCGGGCAGTCCCCGCTGGCTGCTGCAGGGAGCTAGATCTTGACTCCATGCTGGTAAGTAGGGGGTGGAGGGGGACGACCATGGTGGGACCCCTGCCAGGCCCCATTCCCTGCCTGCACCCCCAGCCTCCCTGAGTGCCTCCTGACCCCCGCCTGCTCTCCCAGCCCCTCCGATGGCTGCCCCGCCTGCCCCCGCTCCTGCCTCTTTTTAAAAAAAAAAAAAAAGCCCCAGTGGTTTTTGCAGTGGCCTCGGGGCTTCTGGGGGCTTGTGGCAGAGCCCCGCATGCAGTGAGGGGCACCGCAGATCACTCCACTGTCTGGCAGCAGCCAGTGAATCTGTACTTTTTATTTTTGTTTTTTAAGAACCAGGAGCTGGGGTGGACAGGGCTGTCATGGGGGGGTTGAGAGAGTGGGCGGGGATGCCCATGATGTGGGGCAGCAGGGATCACCCCCCCGGCATGGCAGCAACCGGCGCATGCCAGGCTTTTTTTCCCAAGGAGCCGGGAGCTGGGGTTGGGTCGGGGATGGGGCTGATTCAGAAATTCAGCCGATATGGCGGCAGCCGAATGTCCGAATCAGATTTGGCTGAATCGATTCAGGACAGTGATTCGAATCACCAAATCAAATCA
>NW_017729025.1:90785149-90804187 GCF_001723915.1 Gavialis gangeticus | reverse complement strand
AATCCAAAGCGAATACTAGCCGCTTCGCACAGGCCTAATAAATAATATAGCCACAGACAGATGACTGAAATTTGTGAATCCACTAAATTTTCCCCAAGAGCTATGACCTAAATAGCTTTCCAAAATCTTCTCATACTGGATGCAGGAATCCAAAGCAAACTGGCAGCTCAGTCCTATTTATCATTTAAAAAGGAGGGAGACTTTTTTCCCCTCTAATTTTCAGAGTAGCATCCCAGTCATCAACAATAAACACAGGCCTGGAACTGTGGTTTTCAGAATGCACTTTCACAGAAGCAGTGCTCTCTCTTCGAGGAATAACTGTAGCAATTTATCTGAGAGGAACTATTTTAAGTCAGGGGTTCAGGGATAGACTAGACTTTAGTACAGTTTGGGGATAAGGCTAAAGTCCCACCAGTACCACAAAATGAAACTATATGTCAGATGATTACTATGCTGTAACCAGCTCCTTTAACACAAACAGCCATAATCTAGACCAGACCTCAGCCTGGTAAACTAGTCCATTTTGCACCCAGAGATTGGCAAGCACTGTTCAAATATTTGTACTTCAAAACTATGGTTTGCAAACCTTTCTTTTCAACAAACATTTCCAGAAGTTTGGCACAAGGTGTTTCTGTCCTAAAACTAGTGATTTAGTTACTTTTCCTAAAATATCATTCCTATCTCCCAGATCAGACTTAAGAGGACCAAGCTCTCCGAAACGATATTTCAAAGCCAAAACTCCATGAGCTTTACTCTATCTTGTTCTTACGGTATTTTCAGTGATATGGAAGAAGCAACTTGCTGTGTATTTCTGGGCTCTTTCCCCTGCATTTTTGCCCCTTCGAATTCACTTGTCTACCTTGCAGACAGCGTATGACCTCACTGGGATAGACAGAACTGGCCATGTGCATCACATTTTCTCAAGATTGTGGTGTTAAACATCTTGAGAAAAGCACAAGTTGCTCAGCCTGCCTCTTTTGGTAAGAGACCTGGAGTTCTTTCAGATTATTTCAATATAGAGAAAGTATAAGCTCAAACATGTGGTTTACTTGGGGCCAAAAAATGGACTGCTGTTCAACTATAGCAAGGAGTTTACTCTGGAACTCTGCTGCTGCAGAATTTGCTGACTCGAGTATGATAAAAGCAGTAAGGAGGGTCAGATAGGAGTGGAACAAAATAAGACACCTTAATACTAAAAGACAATTTCTTAAGTAAAGCCTTTTTATTATGCTGTACCTATCCCTTTACAAACTACTTAAATAGCCTGAAATACAGTATTTATACTACAAGCCCATAGGGTATCAGGTCAGAAAAGAGAAATAGTATCTAAGGCAGGGTTTTAAAACCTCCTCTCTTTTCTCTCCCTCTCTTCTCAAAGTGGGTATAATTTATGAAAAGTTCATTGATATTTTCTTCTAAAAGATTTGATGTCCTTAAATACCAATCTTGCCATATCAGTTTTATCTGCAGCCACTCCCTGTTGATCTAAACAAACCTCTTTAAAAATTCTTTTACCTATTTTTCCTGTGAATTTTGTGTCTGACAATTGCAGGATTGTTTTCTATACATTTCTAATCTGCCCATCATGCTGGTATGTGGTTAACACTGCTAACATTTGACTGGGGAAAAACCTACATAACGTCCATTTCCACATTGAAAACTGACTGCAAAACTATCTGTTCAGAGTCATATCTAGCTATTAATGACAAAATGTTAAAGTCTGTACTGTTAAAAGCTGCAGAGTAAATGCAAATAAAAGCAAACTAAAATTCCTTTTCTTCTTGTACGCCAGTAACAGAATTATTTCTAACAGAGAAAAATATCTTGTTGTCTGTAAAATGAACACATCTGATGCAGAAAAGATTGGAAGCAACAGGAAACAGAGAGTCCTTTGGGTGCCATTCGTCCAAAATAATTTTGCAGAATTTTACAAGATTTAATGGTAAAATATGTATTTTAGTTACTGGCTACTACTAAAGCATACAGTGCAAGTCTAGGGTGAGTACAGAGTGCAAACATTGCTCAGGCCATGTACAGATATTCAGTTTCTACCCAGAGAATTGCCATTCTCCCAGTAGAAAACAGAAGTGTACAGAGGTTCATGCCTTTTCTCCGAGATCAAAAGTGGCCCCTCCAAGAGAAAAATAACATGGGAACAACCAGGGTTAAATCTCCTCTGGGAGAGTTTCTCCTGGGAGACTGAATGTCTGCACACTTTCCCCCTGCTTAACTCCTCCTGAGGCCTAGGAGTTGATCTGAGGGCAAAGGCTCCTGTGTCTTCCTAAGAATGGGGTCAGCTGAATCTGGAAAGGTGTGTGCAGCAACCTCACCCCCCCAGATGGAGTTCCAGGAAGAAGTGAATAACTACATATGGACTACACGTCAGCTTTTCACTCCCTGGCTAGGGACAGACGTTCAAAAAGCCTGAGCCTGAATTGATTCAATCTTTGCAGGTTAATCTAACCTGACTAGGCTAATCAGTTCTGTAACCAGACAGACATCCCAGAACTACAGGCATAAGCCTGCAATGGCCCAGGCTAGAAGCCAGGAAGGCATCCCTCCTTTCCTTCCACATCACAGAGCTGAGAGGGTGTGGTCGGGCTCCACAGGAGCTCTGATTAGCCCAGCAGGGAATTGATAACAGTGTTATCACCCAATTAAGAAAACAACAGAGGGAAATTACCAGCTACTTGTTGATTCTACCTGTTGATTCAGCACCGACTATAGCCAGCATGTGGTCTGCTAGCTAATATACACGCACCTCCTCATCAAGGCAGAGGGAAGCGGGGGGGATTCACGTTTACCAGGGAGTGGTGAGGGGAGGAGGGAAGCAGCCTGCAGTCTCTGGAGCTCCATTCAATGCAGAGGGGAGGGGCCAGCCCTGCTGTGGAGCAGAGAGCCCCGCCCAGCCCACAGAGCATGCCAGGATGCTGGGGATGTCTGGTTTATTTTAAACCAGCAAGGGGTCTGGGACAGACATTGCATAAACTGGTCTGAGTCAAAACAGTTAAGTCTGATACTACATTCAACCAGGTTTATCTCAAATCGGTTTCAGCCATTTTCGAACTGGTTTATGTGCACTGAACATCTGTTCTGTTACAGGTTTAAACCAGTTTCTGATCACTTAATTCAGTTTATGTGTAATGTCTGTCCCTAGCCTCTTTGTTCCTGTACAGAGCTGTGGCAGAATTGTCTCCTTGTGCCAAGGGAGAGAAACCTAAAGACTTTTCTAATTAACACTGGTAAAAACAGTCCCAGAAAGTTTAAAAAAAAACTTAAAAAAAATTCTTATTATTCAGTTTTCTGAACCAGGAAATTTTAACTTCCCTAAAAAGGAAGTTATTTTGTTTTCAAAGAATAGATATCTTAAAATAGTAATTTTCTGTGACACGCTGAAACACATAACAAAAATAGTTGTTAGAGCAATGTTCAGTTTGCTGGTTGAACCAACATATTAAATTTTAAAAAACAGTTTTAGTTTGATGCAAAGTTAACATTATAAATATTTTTCAGTTCTCTCAGCCAAACCAAAAAAGATTTTTAAAAAAGGGAGACCTGAAACATATAGTTCTATTGGAATACCTTTTTAAATTAAAATAAAAAAAGCAAATAAAAATGTCCTGTAAGCACTGAAGAAATACTGCCTACAGGCTGATGAATGTGGTTTCGCTTACTGCAGTTTTGCTATAGCGCTCATTAAAAATACCTACCTGGTTTCACTTAGTGCTCAGCAGTTTTGTTATAATGCTCAGCGCAGTGGGGTGGGGAGAAACAGTGGCGGCATCGAGTGAAGTGGTAAGTGGCAGTCGGCAGGGCCCAGGGTGGGGTAGCAGGAGCCCAGGGTCCACTCCGGCACATGGTGCTGTAGCAGGCAGAGAGAAGTGGCGGGGAGAAACAGCGGGCAGGGGGCCGGGCAGTGTAAGCATGGATCCTGGGCCAGTGGGGCCCAGGGCAGGGTGGCAGGAGCCCGTTGTCTGCTCTGGCATGTGGTGCTGGAGCAACTGGCGGGTGGGGAGGAGTGACGGTGGCGGCAAGAAGGGGAGGCTGGGGGTGTGAGCGTGGGGCCTGGGCTGGTGCCCAGGGCCAGGGCTGGCAGGGCAGCAGGAGCGCAAGCCCCAAGGCCAGGGCTGGCAGGAGTGCAGGGCCTGGGCCAATGCAAGCCAATGCTCAAGGACACGTGTTCAGTGTTCTCCACCCCAGGCCACAGTAGAGCCAAGTCTGTGGAGCACCTCCATCCCCAGGTTGTAGTCCGTGACCCGTTCTGCTCTGGTCATGCATTCACCTGCCGGAGCCCTGCTACTCGCTGTTAATCTCTGGGCGGGTGGTTCCCCGACTCAGGCCCTGCAGGTGGGGCAGCTGGGGCAGCGTACAGGTGCACTGGTGGCCAGCGGGTGCGGGCTGGCAGGGGCCATCATGGTGGTGGAACAATGAGGCCGGGAGGAGCCAATGCCTTCCCTGGCGGAGCCCGCGCAGTGCCTTGCCAGGGGTGGCAGGAGCACAGGAAACAATTATATTTATTTACATTAAATCCTATGGAAAAATGGGTTTCGCTAACGCTGTTTTGCTTAGTGCTTGGTTTTTCCAGAACCAATTAAGAGCGCTAAGCGAGGGTTGCCAGTACTCTGAATTTTCTCTGAATTGTGAACATATGCTGAATTCAATCTGAATTCAATAAATAGCTCCATTTGGCCCAAAACTGCATTTTTTTAAAAATCAATTAATTTGCCAAAAAAAAAATCCAGTTATAATTCTGCCTTCCTAAATTAGTATGTGTTTAAAGAACTAGACATTTTGTAAAAGGTGCTCACTTTTCTCCTGTTATAAAAATAAGAAAACTCAAAATCTACCAAGTTAACTGCACAATGTCTATGTAAAAATGGCTTCTATACTGACATCTAGTGAAGTTTTTCAGTAACAGAAAAAAAATCACCATTTTTCGAATACTTAGCATTAACATAAAGCTTTCTGTCTTCAGAGTGTTTCTATATTACAAACCTGTTATGACACCTACTTAGTTATGTGGAACCTAATTAGTTAATTCATGAAATGTTGCATTTTTATAGTCCTTTGTGCTTTTTAAATTGAAGTATAATTCCCTTACCAAAGTTATGCCTGTATTTTGAATACTATTTTTAAAATTAAAATAATGTTTATATTATGAATATCTCCAACAATCTGATGCGAATAGTGGATCTATCTAAAAGGACCAGATTAGAGTTAAATAATTTAAATTCACATAGTAAAAATTCCAGCTTCTCCACATATTACTGGTAGGTATTCTGATTAATTGGATCATGCTTGGATTGTTCAGTTTTGTTTTGTTTTTTAAATTGATGTATATAAAAATGAAAGGAAAATAATACAAAGAAACAGATATCATGCTTACAGCATTTTAAAAAATGTTAATATTACAGCACACAATATTACAACACAACAGAAGAGCCCTGCTGAGAGCTGATCCTCCCTGTGCTTGCCACCACATTACCTGTGACCACACAATCCCAATATTCCTGACTAACTTCTCTTGAATTCAGTGGGAGTTTTGAACCAAAAAAGGACTTCACTCACAAGCCTTAAATATCTATGGAGCATTCTGAATCCTCTTCACCCTCCTGGGGATTAAAAGTGGAAGGATTTGGTAGAAAGAGTTGCTGCCAGGGGCTCCACCCCATCACCACCATCCACCCTCCAAGAAAAGAGAAGACATGTTCCACAGTGTTCCAGCCTCTCCAGGCCACTTACTTAGGGAGGTGATATGTGACACTGCACCAGCCACCAAAAAATCAGCTTCAAGACTCTTTAACATCATGAAAGAGAAGTAACATTTTTACATCTCATCAAAAAGAAGCAATTTAGCATTGTCTGACATCTCATGCCAGGGCAGTGGTTCAACATGGACCCCAGGGGGAACGTGTCACCTACTGAATCATCAGTGAAGCTGTAAATGCCTGGTATACTGACAGATATTTGAAGACAGACCATTCTGTTTTCACCTCTCATTTGCCATTATGTTTTCAATGAGTTTCAGTTCTGCTTTTTCATATTTCTGCAGTATTTCAGCCAACCACAGAACCCAAATGAGAACCCAATCTACTTGAGAGCCATTCCAACCCCCAAGGAACAAGGAGCAGTCAGGAAAGGTCAACAAGACACCAATCACTCTTAAAAACAGTTGACACTCTAGAGATTGGTACACTAGCTCTATATTTAGAGCCCTTATACTTTTGAACACTGAGGGCTACTTTCTGGTATCTGCTGCTGTTGTCACTGGTCGACCAAATGAGGTATTCTGGTGAAGGTTCCAGTGTGTGAGGACAGACTAAGAACAAAAAGTGCTTGAGGGAGGCCAAATAAAATGTTACTGAATACTCCATTATGCTTGGGCAAAAGTTTATTTGGAGGTAAATTGCATGCTAGTGGTTCATTTCAAATGCAATGGGAAAATACTAGTGATTAATTTTGGAAATATATCGTGATTACAAGCAACCAGGTACGACTGCTCATATCGTATACAATTTAATCAAGGGTACAAAATTCAACTTTGTTTGAGATTAGTTAGCAACTAAACTTTAGGATTGCAATTTTAGATCTGGGTGGAAATAACGTACGTAAGTCCTTCTGGCTCTAGCCACAAAGCCTGTATTCATTCTGGGGCTCAGTTTCCTATCTGAAGAGACAATACTTCTGTATCTTACAAGGGCTTACAATATTTCATCCAATAATATTGATAAAGCTCTCTGACAACTATGCATGGAAGATGGAAGAAAAATTGTCATTATGTGTAATAACCTCTACTTACAGCAGAACTTGCACAGACATTTTATGAAGGCAAGCCCCAGACTCATCGTAAATATGTGAGAGAGAATCAATGAAGGGCATTATTAGGACAAGCCTGAAGATTGTTATGTAGGACCTTCAGTCATATTCAAAATGATTAACATCATATTCTAAATTAAATGACAAAAAAATACATTGGCACAGCCTTAAAATGTTAATGTTTCCTTTCATACCTGCGAAAACAATATATGGCCAAGTTAAGGTTTACTCAACCCATTTAACTCTAGCCCACATTACAATCAATTTATATATATATACATGCAGGATTATCATATACCCCTGTTTAATTACAGGGCTATGGTCCAGAATGATTGTATCTATTTTAGGTATTGATAAGAAACTTTAGTCTTTTCATTTATGTATCAAAGTTTCATTCCAGTTTTAACAGACCTGACCAGGTAGTTCTGACTCATATTTTCCTCTCTTCACTGGTGTTCTTTTCCACTTATATGCACATGCCCCTGCGAGACAAATACTTCCACTGCAGCATCCATTAGTAGTCAAGCTTGGCACACACAAATACCACAAGGACAGAAAGAAAACAAAATCCTTTGTCCAAACTGTCCTGTAGTGCCTCAGCCCCTGTACCTACTTCATGGGGGCAATGGTCAATGAGTCCACATACACTTGACACCAAAACTCCCCTTTGTAGCAGAAAAAGAGTGCTCGCTTCCCAAAGAGTCCCTGAATCCTATCCCCACTAGCATGGTTTGGGGGGTGGTGGGGGGGAGGAAGAGTGAGGAACAAATGGTATTTGGGGGAGTTAATGTACTACAACTTGTAGGACACTGCCTTGGCTGACCTATAATCTGCTATGCTCATAGCACGGAAAATTTATGAAAGAAGTATCCAGAGAGAAAGTGAGTTTGCCATTTGAGGCCACTAAAAGCAAGGAAAATGGGTTGGAGGCTGCAGTAGCAGCAGGACCCAGTGGAAAAATGTCACTCCAGCATTAGAAGCTGGGCCCCAGACTCCTTAAAGAAGACGGAGGGAGTAAATAAAGCTTTCCATCCATACAGTCCTTTTAGATAGAACCGAAACATAAGAGCTAATGTTTAAACACCTGGTAGTACCAACATACAGCCTACAAAAACCTCCTTTCATCCCATACCAGGTTGGAAGCCTGAAATGATTAATTTGCAAGATTCAGACTAATGGTCAAAATGAGGTAATGGGGTCCAATCTCCTTCTGCCAATAGAAGCTCAGATAGTTTAAGGGCACCAGGTTCCCTCCCATTACGATCAAGACTTTTGTACTTTGTATCCCTCTACTTAAAATCCTTTACCAAACAGGCCATGTAATGCTCAAAAACAAAGTCTGTTTTAATCCAGTAAAATGCTTCTCTCATTAAATCCAAATGAACGTCTGACAAAGCTTTCCGTTTTTTATAGCACTCATAAATTTATGCTTCTCAGAAGCCTTTTAAAGCACCAAACAACATTTTTTTTCAATTTTTGGATGACTTGGAGCCAAGCTCATTAATGAGTTTAGTCTCTGAAAATCAACTTACAGAAGGAAATCAGCTAAAGTTTGTCTTCATTAGACTTGAGACTCAGGCTAACCTGACCTGCTTAAGAAGAAGAAAAAAAAAAAAGAACAGTAATCATCATCAATCCCCTGCCACACAGCTTTACTGTGATTAGCTTGCTGAAAACCAATTAAATACATAAAGCTTGCCTAGACGAGAAGACTTAATTATTCTCCAAATTTCAGTGACAGACATTTCAGTGACTCTATGTTCCGTTGCTGACAAATTTAAAAAGCAGGTATCTTCCTTAAAAACATATACTTGCACACAAAGGAGGTTAATTCAAACAAAAATGCAGAGAATCCTTTTAAATTACCTACTATAAAATTATGGGATGGACAAGAATGCAAAATTCCCTTCTAAAATCTCAATGTGCCTGAGAGAAGAAAACAACAGATAATGGATTAATTCAAAGAGCTTCTCTACTTCTATCTCTCTATTTTCCATCAACAGTAGTTTGCTGATTGTTCCCTCAAAAGAATATTGAATGTTCAGTAACACTGAATATATCAATAAAGTGTAGACTTAGTCGAGCGCTAACTGAATCTTTGTTATGATTGTGTTAGAGCTATGTATGGGGAATGTGAAAATATTATCCTATTTAATTTTAATGAATCTACATTGGTGAAGAAGTATGGCCTCTGTAAACTCCAGAAGGTAGACCTAGACCCCTGGGAGCCAGAGAGGGGCCACAGAACCCAGAAGACTACTGACTGCAAAGGAAGGGAAAAATAAAGCAGGAATGGAAGAAGAGTATAAGGTCAATAGCTTCAAAGAATAAAGTTATAGCAATGTGAGCTTCAACAATCGATACTAACCATCCACCTACACCCTGTAGTAAACAAAACTCCTAGAGGCAAGGGAATCATTCAAGATGTTGGCCACACAAGATTTGCCCACAATGTGATGTGGTTTCTAAGATGTGGATATCTATCCATTGGGAACAGCAACAACAAATGTATAGAAGTTTTCAATCACTGATCTAAAAGACAAAAAGTTTCCACATACTATTATCATCCAGTGAGCTAGTCCAATTGTATAAATTTGTCATAACCCATTGGTACACTAATATAATTCATTAGGTTACTAAATGTGTAGATGAGAAACATCTGCAGCCAGATTCTTGTACCTTCTGTAATTTCATTTTACATAAAAATGTGCAACGTGCCTTTTCTAACACACCTGAAGGTCATGAAAGCAAGCAAGCAAGCAAAGATGGCATGGAGAAAGTTAGTTATAGCTAGCACTACAGCTAGGAATTCTTCTGTCGGCAGAAAAACCTAAATGTTTACAAAACACTGATGCACTCAAACATATTTCACACCTCAATAACTTGCTGACATTCTAAAACTCTGCAACTGGGTGAGAGGGGGGAGGAATGTTTTACACGGTATTGTTGAGAATCTGTAATTAGAAATGTGACATCTTATCTTCATTTCCATATTTTCTTTATAGAAAAGCCAATAACATTATGAAAGCATTACAAAAGAATATGTAGGAAATGCACATACTTTTCCAAAAAGTAAACGTGAAACACTAACCTATATGCAGCACTAAGGCTGTGTGAAACAGCATCACTGTGCTTTGACATCCATTTTGACAGAACAGTGTTTCATTTCAAGATTCATTTCATTTTGAAAGCACTGTTCATTTCGTTTTGTCGAAACTCTTTGGCTGTTCGATGCTGTTTTGACGTTTCACCTGTAGCCAGCGCCAGGAAGATTGGTGGCGCCACTGGCCCCAGGCAGCAGCACCAGCCTCCTGTGATATGGGAGGCAGATCAGGACCTGCACCTCCAGGAGCAGTCCAGCATAGCCCTCACAGCCTTCCTGGGGGTGCAGGTGAGCCTCTGATCTGCCTGCCGGATGGCTGGGGCCAAAGGCAGCACCGATCTTTCTGGCACGGACTATGCCCAGCCGACAGCGCCAGCCTCCTGTCATCCGGTAGGCTGATCGGAGGCTCGCCTGCACCCCCCAGGAGGGTTGTGGGAGCTGTGCCGGACTTCTCCCGGGGGTGCAGGCCCTGATCTGCCACCCAGATCACAGAAGGCTGGTGCTGCCGCCTGGAGCCAATGGCAGGCAGGCCTGGGGCAAATTAGTTTGTGCGGGGATACAGCCCGCCCCAGGATCGGGGTAGTGGCAGGTCCCCACACAAGCTGATATGCCCCAGGCACCACACCCTCCTCCAATTGGCTCAGGAAAAATCAGCTTCTGTGGGGACCCACCGCTGCCTTGGGATCGGGGTGGTGTCAGGTCCACACTCGAGCTGATTTGCCCTGGGCTGCACACCAGAGCTGATCCGTGAAGGCGGGGAGAGCCAGGGCTACGCTTCCCGCGGGGCTGAGCCACATGGAGCTGCAGAGCTGCTCAGAGCACAGCCCTGGCTCTCCCCTGCCAGCTGCTTTGAAATTCAAAACATTTAGACTGGCCTCGTTTCATTTTGAGGCTGTTTTGAAGCCCTTCATTTTGTTTCGGTTTCACTGTTTCAAGCTCAAAACGAGTCGAAACAGCGTTGAAACAAAACAGCCAGCGAAGTTTCACACAGCCCTATTCAGCACTATGCATTTCTAGGAATGCTACTTCTCCATTGAGAGAATCCAGAAGATATGTATGGCTGCCTATGGCAAAAACAGTAACTAGTAGCTAAAGCTTGCAATAGAATGTAAGGGTGTCCAGGGTACAGTCCAAGATGTGACTGCAATATTTGAAGACATATTTGAGATAGATTCAAACATCTTGGCTCAAGTACTGAAAGAAGTATATCCATGCCAATACAACACCCAACATCAGCTAACCTCCTGGGTATCTACTTAACTTTATAGTGCCATGTCTACACTGCAGTACCTGTGTTAGCTAGTTTCAAGAACTGCTGTTGGACTGCAGTGTACACATAACCAATTGGGAAGGCACTGTTGGCATTTGGGTGATTTGTGCAAGATAATGAGAAAAAGTTAAATTGGAATCCTGGGCTCCCCTAAGAGACAACAGGCATCTATCTGTCTGTCTTGTGAGACAACAGATTTGCACTGAGTGAGGCACCAGTTTATAAACATTTGTGAGTGAGGCTGTAGAGCTGAACTGTTGAATGACAGTCCCTTCCACACTTATCACATGTGAAATTTATATCGAACAGTCCTGAATGTGGTGCAGGGTTCTTCCTGTAGTTTATTCTTTTCTCTACCTGTTGGGCTCTTCTTTCCTTTAAAAGCTTTCATTCTATGCATAATAGACTGTTTCCAAGAGCTCTGATCCCCAACAATCTTCTCCCAGTCATTTTGTTCAATATTCACTGCCTTCATCTCTCTCTTGCAAACATCTCTGAAATGGAGATAAGGATGCCCACATGGCCTTCCTCCTATAGAGCTCTCTATACAAGACATCCTAGGGTATCTAGCCACTGCATTCTCTGCATATAATCAAGTCAAAGCTGACTGAGAAGAGACTGGATGCTGGGAATGTTGGCACATTCAAAGACCACAGCATAGCGTTTCTGCCAGGAAATTCCTAGACAGCATAAGTGGCAGCGGTCAAGGTGCTTTTCTCAGGTAATTGTGTGGTCCACTACCATACAAAAGGGGATTGATGGCACAAGCATGATATACTTTGACCATGGTCTTACCAGTCAGTTTGTTGTTCCACACTCATCTGCTCATCATGCTCATGACACCTGATGCTTTGCCAGTATAAGTATTCAGTTCAGCCTCAAGTGACATACTTGCTAACAAGGGAGCCAAGATACATAAATTTATTTACAATATCCAATACATTTTCACTTGTTGTGATTGCTAGTGATGAATCAATGTTCTGGCTTATAATATTGGTCTTCTTGATGCTGATTATAAGACCAAACCCTTGGCAGGCATAAGTGAAGCAACTGATGAGGCTTTGAAGGTCACACTTTGTATGGGCAATCAGTACAGAATAATTAGCAAACAGGAGCTCATGAAGCAAAACTTTCCCCACTTCAGTTTTTTCTTTAAAGCATGTGAGATTGAATACATTTTACATCTAAGAGAAATTCAAATTAAACTCTAGTCCTGATCTACAAAGTTGAAGGGACTGGACAGTGTCATGCTGACATTTTTTTCCTGATCTTCCTCTTTCTAACCCAAATCACCACTTGGATGGAGATCACTAGGGCAATTTCTCTTTTAAATAATTTGAACTAAAACAGGGGCGGGCAATTATTTTGGGCAGAGGGCCACTTACTGAGTTTTGGCAAGCCATTGAGGGCCATATGACAGGCAGCCAGGGGCAGATAAATATTAATTTTCTAAATTTATAGGGGCCCCATGGGCGAGATAGAATGGCCTGGTGGGCCACATCCGGCCCCCAGGCCGCATTTTGCCCTGCACTAAAATAATGCCTTCCAAATAAAAAGACAAAGTTCTTTGGGTAGATGTGATATATTTTATTAAACTAACTAAACATTTGGAAAAATTGTTCTTTGCAAGCTTTTGGGCACAAATGCCCTTTTTCAGGTATAGGGGAAGTGTTTGTGCCTGAAAGCTTGCAACGAACAATTTTTCCAACTATTTAGTTACTCCAATAAAAGATATCACATCTGCCCAAAGACCCTTGTCTGCCTATGTCCTTAGACCAACACGGCTACAACCAACATTCCAAATAAAAAGACATGTTAATTAATTTAAATAGTCTCCAATCCCCAGTATGAGGTCAGAGGACATTATTAACTCCATTTTACAGATAGGGAAATAGAGACTCCCAGAATTAAGTAATTTCATAACATTAAAATAAAAAAAATATTTTTTTTAAATTTAAAAATAAAATACATTTTCAAAAAAGCTTGCAAAGAACTATTTTTTTTCCAACTATTTAGTTGCTTTAATAAAAGATATCACATTTACCCAAAGAACCTTGTCTGCCTACGTAATTTCATAAAAGAGCTCTGAAGCAGAGCTGAGAACAGAGGCCAGGAACCCAATGTTTTATGAACAAGATACTAGTAAACTCTACTGAAAACAGTGAAAGTTACTGAAATTCTGCCAGGCTGGGGGAAGGAGTGGGGCAGGAACGGGATGGGAATGGCGGCTGTGTGTCAACAACCAGCTTAAAGGTCAATACCAGGGACCCGTAACAACATACTGAGGCCCTAAAATTGACCAGATCTATGTTAGAGACAAAAGGTCTTTTTGTTATATCTTTTATTGGACCAAATGTACAGTTTAGAGATCTGCTGGACAAGCGTTTGGTCCCAAAGTGTCCTTAAAATATACTTTGAAGGTAGACACATTGCAATACCACTAACTCCAAAGACACAAATATCACAGCTGTGTCAAAAAAAACCCCAACTTCCCATAAGCTCAGGTAAAAAAATCATACGATTTTATATTATAAGAAATATAAGGCCCTTGTATTTGCCTTTTGATTTTTTTAATCTTTTTTTTTTTTCTAATCTGCTTTGCTCTGGAAGGACGATAGAGAACATAAGGTCTTCAAAACAATCCTTCATCCACCACATTTTCCAGCTTTTCTTCAGCTCATGATAAGGGATAGCTGTGATCTTTTAGGAAAGGCAATCCTCATATTAATTAAATGATTCTAAGAGGGAGTTTTAAGATACCAATTACTGAGACACACACAATAAATACATGAGAATTGGTTGGCCACAGTTACACTAATTCACTGGAGAAGCCTACAAGCTGTCTCTCACAAGCAGCTGAATATCACTCCGCTGTTTGCAAAGGTTTGCTGGTAGGTTCAGATCCCTGACATTCCCCTACAGCAATTTATTACAGCAATCTGCTTTCACTGTATAAGAGAGGGTTTACTCTCTAAGCTCACTTACTAATGGCTTCCTTCTCAACTTCACTGTCACTGCACTATACTGGGAACAGGCTTTTGTTGTGTCCCTTTGTAATCTTTCCAGGTTTGCAGTTTTAATACTCACAAAAGATTAAGTTCTAAAAGAAGAGGTCAAGCCTTAATTTGTATTCACTGTACACCATTTGGATTTTAATCTCTAGAGTCCTACACTGAAGCCACACACTTTAATGCAGGGCAACTGAGGGTGGGTATCATATAAAAGAATAGGCTTACACTTGTTAAGTGAATATTGCAGTTTGATCCTTCACGGTCAGTTGGGTATTTGTTTACACCTATAAAAGATCTAAAACACTAAACAATATCCTTCTCATCTGGTAGCATTTTACACCTAGTTTGCACACACTTTGCACTGTACAAAGCAGAGATTAGGAACTACTTATTTTATAAATGCTGAAAGGGCTAGTACAGTAACAATAATTTGGGGATATATGTCTCAGTAGGTAAATACTTGCAGGCAGTAGCTCTGGTGCTTTGCTTCCTGCCATAAAAACTTAGAGATTCTTATTTCTCAATAACTGTCCACAGCCTTCAGGATTTGGTTTGCCTTACACATTTTTGCTTGTTTAGCCTTACCCATTCCACCCCTCTTGCTTTGCAGTGATCATTCATTCACCCAAACAGAACTAAATTAAACTTCCTTCAGAGTTGAAGACAGTATTGAGTGGGTCAGAAGAGTCTGCTGATGTACTCAAAGCACTAACACTCCCACAAGAGCTGAAGGCTTCCAGCAGTACAGGTAATCACTTCATCCCCCACTCATTGCACGCTGTAGGAAATAGAAGCCAATAGGACGGTCCAGAAAGACACCTTGTGTCTGATCTTCAGAAAAGGCAAGTATTTGCTATGGTTTGGCTGGCTATAATATCCGTCTAATGATGATATAGTTTTCAATCCAAAACCCTGTCCTTATGGAAAAGATTTCAGAAATTTCATAGGATAATATTTGTCTATATTTTTTTATTTAAACCTAATTGTCAGAATTCTACAGCAGGAACCTGTATTTCTACAGCTAACATTAAAAAAATATGTAAGAAGTCGATAAAATCTATCAATTTTTAAAATATTTTCTAAGCAAAGCTGTTTCATTCCCATTAAATTCTACAGGATTTTTGTATAAGCACATTTATTTTTTCTATAAGGTATTTTCCTTTGCAATGAACCGTCTCAGAAAATGAAACAATTAGGAAGCCAACAGAGTTCTGTTTAATGCTCTGCTACTTAGGCTTTTATTGCAAAACTGACTTGCACTGACTGAGATTTTTTTTCTGGAGGTTAAATACTAAGGTCCTTGCTCAATTTCTATTTAGACCAAAACAAAAGGTGTTTCCACGATTAAGGCCCTCTAAATATAGCCCTCAGTAACTCCACCCCCCCCCCCCCCCCGGAAAAAAAACAAACAAACCAAAAAACACCACAAAAACCAGCATCAAACAGGTAAATAGACTGGACTTTTCAATGTACTCAGTGAATGTGAATAATCTAAGTACTTGAGTTCTAGATAATTTAAAGCTGCTTGCAGCTCACAAAATGGAGCAGATTGTAGCTTCCCCATTTTGAATGCATCCCAAAGGAAAGGGACAGAGAAACTGCAGATCTTACTAAACCAGTGGTGCTCAAGCTGTTGGTTCCATAGGCCAAATGAGTAGCACGGGGCCAGTCTACAGAGAAGATTGAGCCCCACACACCAAAATCAGGACCTGCGCGGCCTTGGCTGGCTCCACTTGTTGGGATTAGGATCTGGTTCAAGCACCCACTTCGAACGCCTTCAAGACACTTTTGGATATTTATCTTGCTGGGATCCTATGATCCCTGCTGACTTCCTGCCCCTGGGCAGGGGGCTGGACTCAATGATCCTCCAAGGGTCCCTTCCAGCCCGAATGTCTATGAAATCTCCTCCTCCTGTCCCCACACATAGGAATCAAGCTCTGGGACCCATCTCCTCTCAGCTCCATGTACAGGGAGGGCCTGGTGCCACCCTCTGATTCTGCATGCTGAGATTGGACTCTGGGGCCTAGTACCACCCCCTCCCAACCCCACATGCTGGGAGGACATGGTGCTACCCTATCTCAGCTCCATATGCCAGAATTAGGCCCTAGCAGTCCAGGCTGCCCCTGCATGCTGGGATCAGCAGGGCCCAAGGCTCCCCATAGGTCCAGAAACCTGGCAGTAGGGGAACAATGCTTGCACACCCCTGCCACCAAATTTTGGGACCTGTGGGGAGCTCTACAGGTTGGATGACATTGCTGGGGGCCAGATCTGGCCCAGTGGCCAGGAGTTGAGCACCCCTCTTTTAAGCAATGCTCCCATCTCATTCAGTGTACCCTGGCCACATGCACCTTCACACTGAAGATGGGCAGAATGGGGGCTTTGGATTGTATTCCCAACTCTTCCTCAATCCCTGCCTAAACCTGAAAAAAATAATTTCAAAGTTCTCACTTTCAATTTGCCAATCTGTAAAATAATGCTGACCAATGTGACAGAAAGACTTTGACATTCAAATCATTTGAAATGTTTTGCTAGTGTTCTGAGATCTTCATTTGAAAGTGGTGGAATTTATTATAATTCCAAAATACAAAAATCCTTATTATTGTATTTATTTCTATTTGTAGATAGTCACTCATCCACCAAAAAGAGTGCCTATCCTTGTTCTTCTGATCAAGATTTGTGCTAGAAGTAGGCTCTATAAAAACAACAGCATATTCTGCTCCAATACAAAATACATTAATGCCTGACAAATGAAATAGATCATCAGGCTTTTCAATAGGTTTTGTATTATGTAAATGTAATGTTCTTTGCTTAGAATGTGTGTTCTATCTAAACCAGGATTGTTTCCTTTTCATTGTTTAAAATAAATTCTCATCTCTTGCCCCTGCCTTAATTTAAGCTAAAATGTTTCTTACAGCTATTTGTATGGACATAAAAACAAAAACTGCTGGAGAACATTGTTCTGTTCAGTCTATAACCAGTACAATGTCTATGTTTGTAGCTCTCTGCAGAGACTATATTGTTCTGTTTAACTATTGTCTATTTCTACATAAAATTATACCGGAAAAAAATGCTAAAAGATGCAGCTGCTTTAAGTAATACAGACTTCAGCTGAAGCAAGTTGCCCCCTCTTAGAATCTCTGATCTCATGAAACAAGTCTTCTGCGTGCAAGCTTTCTGTCTGAGCCATCTTATACCATTGTCTAGTTAAACAACAGGGTTGTTCACAAACAAGTATACCACTCTCCTGTTCTATGGGCCACACAACTCATTTAGAGCTTTACTGAGAAAATTTTAAAAATGATGATTACTACATGCCTTTGTGGAGTTGGAAAACAATATAGGACCCTGCACATGGTAGCTATCTAAGTACACAGTTATTATGTATATATTAACACAATCCAAAACATGCAGTTAGTCTTACAATCTATGTTAGCCCAGGGTTAAGCAGTTAGAAAGTTTCAATGCAATTTATGGAAAGAAGAGAGACAAGACAACACTTAAGCCAACTGTCAGCCAAATGGAAAGAAGAGAGACAAGACAACACATAAGCCAAATGTCTGGATGAAGAGTGAAATAAACACAGCAGGTGAGTTTTTCAGTCTTCCTATGATCTCTCTATGTTTGGTTAAAGGGCTAGAGTGGTGTTGAGGGACCCCAGTAGCCCAGGCCAGAAAGATTCCTTGATGAAAATGTGGAAGGCAGGTCTAAGGCCACCTTCCAAGAATCTTGTGTAAGCCTTGGGGGGCATACCGATGGGGCTGGAGGCAAATGTATGCCCCACAATGCTGCAAAGATTCTGAACAGTGCTGCATCCCAAAGGACTGCCCCTATGTTTGTCTACATTACAGCATGAGTCTCATCAGCTCCAAGAACAATCCCAGGATGAAAAAGACACAAACATGGAGCTACTTTAGCTATTTAAACTCCTCCTTTTATCTCACTTAAGAGCACAGCACAGAATCTCACCCAGCAGCACCAACGAATACCTGCATGGACTAAACTAAGGCA
The DNA here is from genome assembly GCF_001723915.1 of Gavialis gangeticus. NCBI lineage: Eukaryota > Metazoa > Chordata > Crocodylia > Gavialidae > Gavialis > Gavialis gangeticus. The sequence continues at coordinate 90,785,979 of NW_017729025.1, read as the reverse complement.
CTGATTCAGGACAACTTTAACTGTGTGGTACATTTTCTTTTAATCACCACCATCACTTGCAGCAGTATGTGTGTAGGTGCTTCTTATAGGTCATCTCATACTGGAAACTGAATATTAAAAGATGGCAATAGCACTTGAGCATACTCAATCGCTACAACCTGTCCAGAATTAGAACTAGAGTATTAGTGCTTAAAGGTCCCATATATCACTCCTGAGCTAGCTGCTTCCGAGTTGAGAGATTTTAAGTTTTAAGGAAGAAGAAGAAGGATGCCCCCACAAGCCGCATGCAGATGAGCACAGATGTGCTGTATGTGGCACCGCTGACATGTCAGTGGCACCACATACTGCACATTCAGCTGTTCTTTGTGATGCAAGGTGGTGGTGATGGGTTGACCCCAGGAGATCCCGAGGTCAAAAAAACCTGCACAAAAAAAAAAAAAAAAAAGAGAGCAGCACATGGGGGAACCATGAGCTGCCCAAAACCGGAGCCTGGCCAGCTGGAGCCATCCTTTAGCTGCCGGCCAGGCTCCAAGCCACAGGATCACCACTGCTGCAGCCCTGGGAGGCCCCCAGGTAAGGCTGCCAGGGCCAGCCCAGTGCTGGCCCCGGTCTCCCTTGCCCCACGTGGGGTAACCTGCCATACACCAAAAGGCATATGGCACAGGCATTCCCCAGGGAAACAAATGTCCAAGCTCTTCAGTCTTCTGGCTGAGTCATATTTTTTTTTTTTTTTTTTAGAAACCTTCTCTGCCACTCCTTAGGCAATCCAAGGAGCTGCTGTTCAGCCATTCAAGCTAGAGCACTCTTGTATTTATGTTCTCCAACATTAT
>NW_017729025.1:90741364-90780149 GCF_001723915.1 Gavialis gangeticus | reverse complement strand
CTGAGTCATATTTTTTTTTTTTTTTTTAGAAACCTTCTCTGCCACTCCTTAGGCAATCCAAGGAGCTGCTGTTCAGCCATTCAAGCTAGAGCACTCTTGTATTTATGTTCTCCAACATTATTGCTATACACAGTTTACAGTTTCACCATCATAATCTGCATTACAGTGTTGCCTATGAGCCCAACCATGTATCAGACACATGGTGAGCACATCCCAAACCCTACCATTTCTCTAGGTCTCACAGTTCTGTGGTGTTCAATAAATACAAAGGGAAGTGAACAAACAAAAATATAACATACCTTCCTATGGAGTTTTTGATAATCATATCGAATCTGAGCAAACTCACGGAGACCAAATGATCCTCCAGTAACAAGAAGCTGAAATATTAAACAGAGAAAAAGTAATCAGAGTAGCAACAACTATTAGAGGCACAATGCAAAGTACTATCTATGGATTATGACAAGAAAGCACCACACTAACTAAATGCACCGCACATACTATGATGCTTTGCAATCTACCACAAGGCAGGCCTCAAGGTGAACAGCAGGTATCAGAGCTGTTGTCCACTTCAGTCTCTCTATGGCTCTCACAAAGTTCCTCATCTATGTGGAAAGGACTGTAATGGCGCTGAGATTTACTGAGAATCCATTCCCTCTACTCCAGTCCTTACCATTTTCATATACACTTTTTCAAATAGTTTCTTGATTTATCATAAACAGAGAGGCCTTAACTTCACTGCAATACTTATTACTTCCCCATCTGAGTTTGGAAATGGTGAGAAGCATCCAGCTGACTTATTCTGATGTCTGTGCATAAAGGATCTAGTTAATAAGGTTCTGAAACAAAGTAGCAGGTTGGAACCATGGGTCTACTGTACACTACTGGTAGCTGAAGAAATCAAACCCAGTGTATCTGTGTCTTCATTACCTCCTCACTAGCTGTTAGAGTTTTCACCATACCGCTGAAGTTTATGAAAAGAAATAAGTAAGGGAGAAACTGGCAAGGTAACGCCTCACGTCTACATGAAGAAAATCATAAAATGATCTCTTCTTATGGGAGACAAATGCACAAAGTGCAAAAATACTTTTATGGCTCCAGTGTCCCAGAGCCCTGCCACAGCTTGGCAAACAAAGATCAAATATTGTTAATACATACCATTAAGTCCTGCCTAAAATTGCCACACAGAAGAATCAGTGACTCTTGTTCTAGCCTGACAAATTTCTGCTTTTCTATAAAGGCCCACTGGCAGATGTACAAAAGGCTTGCCAGCAGAATTCATGGCAATGCATGTCTGAGAAGTGGAAGGAGAGGGGAAAAAAAGGAGGCTTTAAGGACATGAGCAAAAAAACCTCTCTCTACTTTCTCTCCTGTACTGTTAACTCCTTTCCCTGCCAACTACTTCTCCAATTAATGTGGCAGCAGTTTTCCATACAATACTGACTGATCTACTGAAATATATCAGGCTCATGACACAGCTTTAACAATATTCTGAGTCTCACGGCTGTTATGTTGTGCCACACAGAGCAGTTAAATAGCATGCCCTTCCTAACTGGCATGCTACGCCTGAGATTATTTCAGGGATACCACAAAGCTGCATGTGCTGTGTTTAAAAAAAGTTCTCAGAGTTTATTCCTTCTGAAAGGCGCAGTCATATTTCATTTTTCATCAGGAAAATGAAGGTCTGCCACAGAAACAGTAATAGTTATAATATCTCCGCTCAGAAGCTGACAGGTGCTGGATCAGTAGCACTACAGACTGAATCCCTCTACAGGAAACCCTTGGTATTCGTGGGTTCAGCATTTGCAGTTTCAAATATTTGCGAATACCAAACCTGCATTTTAAATACACTTTAAACACATAACAGAGCTCCTTGGGAGTTTTGTGCTTGCTGCCGCCAGGCTCCCGCCGCCGCTGTTGGGCTCCCACCATTGCTGCTGCGCTTCTGCCATTGCTGCCGGAGTCGTGCCGCTCCTTAGCCGCTGGGGGTACTGCGTTCATGAACGCAGTGCCCTATTCTTGGATTTCACCATTCACAGGGATCACAGAAACATAACCCCCGCGAATGGCAAGGGTTGCCTGTATGTATTCACAGAAACAGGTAATCCTTGGCCAGTGGCAATAAGCTCTACAGGACTTAAAGTTTCACAGTCCCATTCTGGCTTGGTCTTTCTGATAAGACTGTGAGTGAGCATGACGAGACCCAAATATAGTAGTGAGTTTTGTGTCATGGACACCTAGCTGCTAATGCCTAGAATCACAACTTACTTCACAAAGCCAGTGCAAGGATCTTCACACGGTAGTAATACAGAACCTAGACCAGCAATTCTCATCCACGGTACTGCAGCACTTTGGGGTGCCTTCAGATCCTTTCAAGAGTGTCATGGAGTGCCACTCATTATTAGCACTGTTAGGTGTGCAAATAGGATTCACAAAACAAGCCCAGAGATTTCAAATAGAAATCCACAGTGTTAAAAATACTCTGACCCACAGGCGATGTGTAAGGAGGGTACAGGGGAGCACATGCACTCCTGGAGATTGGCCGCCGCCAGCTTCTGTGGGCGGTTGCCGATCGCTGCTCACCGCCGACTTCTGTGGGCGGTTGCCGATCGCTGCTCACCGCCGACTTCTGCGGGTGGTTGCCGATCGCTGCTCACCGCCACTGCCAGTTTCTGCGGGCGGTCGCTGATTGCCACACCGCACTCCCCCGCCACCAGCTTTTGCAAGTGGTCATCACTCCACTGATGCCCGCAAATTTTGCCCCCCCAACTCGGGAGGCACCAGTTGTTCATGCTCTGACCTGTGTTGTTCTGAGTTCTTTGCAACAGAACTACCCTATTTTTCTGTAGTCAAGAAATGAGTGAAAACTAAGAGCTGACATTTTCCAAGGCTGTCTTTAGTGTATCAAGGAGTTCCTTGAGTTAAAAATGATCTAGACCATTATGAACCCAACTGGGCTAGATTTGCAACACCGCCACTAAGGAAACCAATGACATATCTTCATAAAACAACCCTCTTTAATGAAGTAACTACTGTATTAATTAACAGACCAAGGATTTACCTCCTATATTTGAAGCTCTAGCCAACAGACAGAAAATTATTTTGACAAAATGTATTACTAGCATATACTATAGTCCACTGACTGAAGCTACACTAATATTATATAAAAAAACAGATGTGACAGGGTTGAAACAGCTATACTAAAAAGTACTTGATACCTGATTGTCAGAGCAGTCAAAGGCAATAATTAGTCTTGTTATATTCATTAAGCGTTAGTTGACCCAGCAATGAACTCTTGAACTGTACTATATTGTATGTGTTCAGTCTGCATCTCATTCACAAAGACCTTCGGCTAGCCTATTCCTCATAAGCTAACCCCTATTAAATGGGAAGCAGCTGATATTCTGTAGCTTGTGAAGCTACTCTTCAACCAAGAGGAAATAACAGCACATTTTTACTTTGCTCCATCTAAAACACTATTGAACCCTATATTATTTCATCAACCCTTTAACTGCATTATAACCATGGAACTAAGGGTGCACCGATAAAAGATTTTTTGGGCTGATACCGATAGCCGATTATTAACGATAATAATAACAGCCTTGCCAGGGCAAGCCAGCTTCCCCTCACCCGTAGTGGTTACTCCCTCTCCATTCCTGCTTCTCCTGAGCCGTTCTGGGAGGCAGTGGGGGGGAACTTCAGCCCAGCGCGTGGAACTCTGGCTGCAGCCCCCAGACTGAAGCCTTCCACCCAGGCACCTTCCACCGTCCAAGGCATCCAGGAGCTGAAACCGGAGCTCCACACATGGGGCAGAAGCTTCCCACCCCTCCCACCCAGAGTGGCGCGGGTGTGGCCATGGCAGCAGCAGCTGGGGACAGAACAGCCCCCAACCCTGGCCAGCCATGCAGCTACAGCCCCAGGTGTTGAACATGGCATTGGGGGTGGTGCGCAGCAGTGGTGGCTGCCGGGTTCAGGGTCTGCTGTCACCTCTGAGCTGGCCGGAGAAGCCTGCTCCCCAGTCAGCCCCCACCAGCCAGCTCCCCAGCTGGCAGGGCCACTTGGCGGGTGCGGGGACAGGGTTATTCCCCCTCCCTCTAGCATCTGGCAGAGGGGAGAGGAGGGGGCTTATTCCATTGCTTGGCAGCGACGGTGGTCAGGGCAGGCAGACCCAGCTGCAGACCCCCAGGGGCAGTAAAGGTAGAGGGGGAGAATAACCCCCCTCTAAAGTGTGACCCCTCTGCCCAAGGGGCCACGCTGGCCCACTGCTGCAGCAACAAGGGGGGAGCATGCAGCAGACCCGGCTCCGGTCCCTGCTTGTAGGACAGGAAAAGGGCAATTAAACTCCTTTTTGGCCAGACCCCTGCCGCTGCCTGTCCCTGCTCTGGCTGGGGAGTAAAGGGGCAGGGCCAGCCCTGCTGTGCTGGAGCAGAGAGCCCAGCCCAGGGAGCATGCCAGGATGCTGGGGAACTCTGGTTTAATTTAAACCAGTAAGGAGTCTGGGACAGACATTGTATAAACCAGTTTGAGCCAAATCAGTTAAGTCTGATACAACATTCAACCAAGTTTATCTCGAACAAGTTTCGGCCATTTTGAAACTGGTTTATGTGCACTGAATGTCTGTTCTGTTATTGGTTTAAACCAGTTTCTGATCACTTAAACCGGTTTACATGTAATGTCTGTCCCCAGCATATAGATCAGCATTACTCAAAGTGTGGGGTGCACCCCACAGTGGTTGTGAATCACAGCTGCAAATGGTTGGCACTGGGTATAAATTTACATTTGGGAAACTGCTTTATATGTTTATTCAGAACACAAGATCACCACCACCATCCCTGAACTGGAAAGGCCAGAACTCAGCTGATACAAATAATTTAATTCTGGCCCATCCCCACAGTTCGGACCCAAACCTTTATTGTCCTAGTGTTACTGACACTGCCTTAATATTGTTAAACTAAAGAATATTTAAAGTCTGGTTTAATATCCAAGATGTGTAATGTGGAAAAAGTGATCAAAACTGGTTAATTTTATTTTTCAATTTCCAGATATTACCGTAAGTAGTCACACTTATGTTTCCAATTCTAGAATGGGTGATGGTGTCATCCAGGTGTCATAGCAACTTCAAAGCTATAGGTGTGACAAAAGCTGCACTTAAACCATACTAAAATTGTAACAGAAACATTATAAATATCATCATAATATCAAATATTGTAGCGTTCAAAGATCAGGCTGTCTTTGGCAGTGTGACTGTCAAAAGGCAAATAGAAACTAAGTGTATTATTTAAATACAATTAAATATTGAATTAGCTGACAGAATTATCACTGTAACTATAAATAAGCACAGATCAGAAGAAACATTCAGCATTGTGTTAGGCAACAGAGTTTAATCACGATTAGTTGACATGGTCCTGAACTTAACTTGTCCTGCTTACACTAAATAGAAAGGCTAAAATTAGCTACTATCAACTAACTTTGCTCTCCACAACTGGGTTCAAACACAGCAGCATTTGAAGACAAGAGGGTATTGATACATTTATGATTGCCACGATGGCAAGGAGCCAATGCTTAAAGACTGGTATTGTTTCACATACAAATATTAACTTAAACATTTCCCTGCTTTTCATTTTCATTGTGAGGAAAAATGTTCTAATAGCCTTACCTTGAGTTAATGAAGTTTTATGTACAGGAATAAATAAATGCACAAACTGTGTTAATGAAACATTAAAGTGCAACTGTTAAAATAATCAAAAAGTGAGACAAGTAAAAAATTAAAGATTCCAACAGGAAGATTAACAGCCATATGTTTAGTTACCTATTACTAATTTTCCTGTTTGTAAGATGTGGATAATGTTTTTTAATGGGGCTAATCAGACAGCATAAATTTTAAGTGCATGTCCAAGTCTTTGCAGAATCATGGCCTATCCTAATGGGGACAATTAGGTCTAAACATTTGCTTATGACAATGCTAATAATCATGTCCTACCAAAGCTATTAATGACATATTAAATGCCCTGAAAAACAGAGTAAAAACAGGTAGTTCAGCATAAGTGAAAATGAAGGCATACATCTTCCTCCTCACCCCAGTCTTACACATATGTGGACTGCTGGTTCCTACTTTTGAGAGTACTGTACCCAAATATATTATACTGTGGACAAGTCACCAAGAAAACTGAATAAGTCTAGAAGCGTTAATAACCTTACTTTGTCTTTTTAATGCAAGGGAACTGATAATATTTTATATGCAACTGAGTGCAAAAGAAATAAAAAATGTTTTAATTATTCACTGAATTGTCCCTCTCACTAATTATTCTGAAACATGCAGCCAGTAGTGTAGCTATGGTGAGGCGAATGGGGCACAAGCCCTGGCTGCTGGCTGTGAGGGGGCACCAGAATTCCTCCTGCCACGAGTCTTTGCTATGGCAGGGGCCTGGCCATAGGAACCAGGCAGCACAGCACTAAGCAGTAAACCTGGGGGCATAGGCATGGTGGGGGAGGGGCACATGCCCCGCCCCCCCAAGTCTGGTCAACCAGAGCACTGCCCTACCTCCATCTCCTGCGCAGCCCCTCCCTACCTGTAGAGTGTGCGCTGATGGGTCCGATCCCCCAGCAGAGGTGCTGTTCTGGAGAAAGGTAACCCTGGGGCTCTTGGTGGGAGGGGGGGCGGCCCAGGGAGGGGCAGGGGGTGTGCCGTCTGTCCATCCCCCCCATCCCCCGGCCCAGCAGACTGGCAGCGTGTTGGGGGTGGGGAGCAGCCTGTGGGGCTGTACCCCTCTGGCCCCCAAGAAAGGTTTTGGGCCACATGGGCCCATGGGGGGGCACTTCATTACAGCAGCTGAAAACTTACCTGAGGACTACGATGACAGATGCTCGTGTTTCTAATTTGAGAATACTACAGATTGAAAAACAAGCTATCAGCATACCTGACATCAATGCACAGTTTGCCAGCAGAAAAGACCAACACCTACAATTCTTTTAGCAAGGTAAGTAACAGTGGGCTGACCCCTTAAGTATGAGAAGTGAAAGGGGGGGCAGGGTCTGTGGCAGGAGTGCTAAGTGTCCTGTCAGTTTAAGATAGAGCAGGCAGTTGCATGGCAGCCTTTACATGCTTTAGCTGCTCATCAAGACAGTGGAACCAGCCAGTCAAAGCAGCTGCTGGGTGGCAAGGACCATGCTGCTGCCTCAGATTCAGTCTCTGTTTTCCTTATGTTTCCTAGGTATTTTGCCCACTCCCCCAATGAAGCAGATGAAGAGCACAAAGAGAAGAAAGAAGGTCTCGACAGAGCTTCCCAGGGCACGAAGCTAAATACATGCTCTTTATTTGGTTTGGTTTGAATTTGATTTGTGAGTGTAACTCTACAAGCACAGCCAGGACCCTGTGGTCCAGCTGCCAGGAGGGCCAGGGTTCCTGTTAGTGGATCCATGGCCCACCCCTAGCAGCACCAGCAAAGTGGTCAGGGAGATCCAGGGAACACCTGCGTTCACCTGACCCAACACCCAAATCTTTGCCCCATGCAGATAGGATGACTTATGTGAATTGTTACGATGCAGGGTCCCCATGGATGGCCGTGATGTCCCTAGGGCTTCGTGACCGTGCTGGCTTCGCTCTATGGGTGCCTTCTAATCTCACCTGCCTTGTCTTGCTGGTATAAATAATAAATAGGGAGGCTGCCCTTGAGTTACAGCTCAGTCACAGTCCTGATGGACCCCCCTAAAGCCTGCGGGTTACTGGTCCCCTTGATGGGCCCTTCTTTCAGTAGGTGACTCACAGGACACCCCAAGCCTTATGGGCTAGATGTGTGGCTCCAAAACCTCCCCTTTACCATGCCCCATAGGTGGTAATTAAACACTGTCCTTTTTTATGAGGCCTCAGTCTAGCTTGGCCACCTGTCATCACTAGGCCCTGAGCCCTTGTAGCAGTGCCCTCTCCAGCGCTGGGGTCTCCACACTCCCTGCAGCGTTGCCTCTCCAGCACTGGGGTCTCTACACTCGGTTGCAGTGCTTTCTCTGGCACTGGGCTCCCTGCAGCCCTATCGCTGTGCCCTCACTGGTGCTGAGCTTGCTGTGGCTCTATAGCCATGCCCTCACTGGCACTGGGCTTACTGTGGCCTTAATGAGGCCTCCTCCTCCCCAAATAGCCTCATGCTAGTCCATCGGTATACACACAACAACCAAAATAGGAGCCCCTGGGCTATAACGTATTACAAACAGTACAGGGTACACTCTGTCTCTGTAAAAGAGGCAAACTTCTCCCCAAGCATTAAGTGCCTCACAGCCCAGGGTACCTGATGAGCTCCTGGAGCCCCATTAGTCCTGTAAGGAGCCAATCAGGCGGCCACAGCATCTCTGGGCAGTTTTTCCCTGCAGGAGCTCCTTCTGGCAACTGCCGGGGAACGAACAGCCTCCAGTCCCAGCCCTGGGGCTTATATGTGCCCAGGGCCCTGCCTTCTTCCAGCCGGCTGACTGCATGCAGGTGCAGGCTAATTCCATCATTAGCCTGCTGCCACAGCAACCTGCACCTGGGAAGGGGTTCTGCCTGGCTCCTAGGGCCCTCTCTCTAGGCAGTTTCTGCCCTTAAAGGAGCAGGAACACCTTAGTGCCTTGTGACAGAATGCTTTGATATGTTGCTGTTACTCAATTTATTGTCACAGAAGTATAGGAGTGGATATGGGGCTTTTGGCCCACCCCTGTGCCTGCCCACAAATTGTGCCCCCCCCCCGACTCAGAAGGTACCAGTCCACCAGTTGCCCATGCCTGCAGGCTGGGGTTAAGTGGGGGAAACAGAATGGTACCTCCCAACTCCAGAAGCCTTTGCAGGATTATGCACAGCAGTGCACCCAGCATCTATATATATATATATGTATGTGTGTGTGTGTGCGTGCATGCGCGCATGTAGACAGAGACAGACAGACAGACAGACAGACAGATGCTGGGTGCAGGGCTGTCCATAATCCAGCAAAGGCTCCTGGAGTTGTGGGGGGAGGTGGGGGGCACCATTCTGTTTGCCCGACTCAACCCCAGGCCCCAGGCATGGGCAGCTGGTGCCTCCTCAATAAGCTTACTATGCCTCTGCATCCAGCACATGGATCCAACAATGATACCATCTAATTTTTTCACACCTAATAGTCACTTTTTAAAATAATGCTTGTCCCTTACATAGCATTTCCCTGTACTATTACAGAAACAGCTCAGTAGCCCTGTTACCAAAAATATCTTATTAAATATCCCATACTGAATTATTCCTTTGTTTCAATGAATACACAGAAATAAACCCCAATATCTTAATATAATTATGAATGCACTGAAGACTAACATGTTGCAAAACAGAATGGAAGATAGGATGTGACATAAGAGCACCATCTGTCACATATATTCAGCAACTTCATCAAGGGTTTAATGCAAAAAATTGACATTAAATTCTACTAAATAACATTTGCTAGAAAATTCTGTGTGTTCACTTCTCCATTGGGAAGTGTGCTTTACAGTCAGTTTGGGACTTCATTAGGCTGACTGCTAGGGCTGCGATTCAGATGGAGAATACTGGTGCTTGTCACCAACCAAAATTGAGCCATTCACTGAGGGGCCACCCTGGCTGGAGAACTCCCTGCCACGCTGTAGAGTCTAACTTCTCTGCATTATCTTGCAAAATCTAAAGCAACATCCTTTGTCTCTCGGGTTAGAAAAATAACAAGAAGCAATTTCACTGGCATCGCCTAGCAATTTGCTGTATTATAACATCCCCGTTGCTAGAGAAACTCATTCCTGCTGTAGTACCGATTGTGAAAGCCAGATTACAAAATTACATTCCCTTTGTCACAAATCCCTAAATTAATCACATCACAATATTCAGTGCTGGCAACTCAAATCATGCACTGGTGAAAAGAAAGCAGGAAAATGTTATGAAATGTATTACTGGAGAGGGAACATGACAATTTTCTAGCTTTCTCCAAGACGGCTGAAGCAGAAGCCTCCAGCTATGCACCAGGCAGCTGCAAAACTAGAATAGTCAAATTAAATATTTTCTTCTTTGTTTAGAGATCACAGTTAAAAGCTTTTGGGGGTTTCCTTTTAAAAAAACAAACACTGTTGTGTGCACAATTCAATAGCAGTGAGAAACACGCACTTGACAGCTAAAAAGACTGAAGTCCTTTATTTATTCACTGACCAGGTACAGTTTGGGCAGCAGTATTGCAAGCTTCTCATCCTGTCAAAAAACCCGAGGTGGTTCAACTCTGACTTGGAGGGATCTACCTCTAAGGATAGATTAGTCTCCATGGCCCTTTCAATCCTTGGCTGCTACATTTTGTTAATAAGTGCCATGGGTGACTGGTGCCACCTCAGTCGGGGGAGTCACGCCAGCCAGGGAGGGGGGTTCCCCCGTAGTCAATCTTGCCAACCGGGGGAGGGAGTGTCCCCTGCGGCTGACTGTGCCAACCGCGAAGCAGCCATGGGACTCCCAGAAATGGCCGTGATGATTCATCCGGTGCTTCCACTCTACGGCGGGTGTCCACAGAGCGAGGGTACTGGCGCTCATGCCTGCCCCCCCGCCTGTCACTTAAGCGGGGAGCACAGCCTGTCAGGGGGTACACGTGCACCCCCGTGTACCTCCTACATGTCACCACTGATAAGTGAAACCAACAGCACTGGCTGTAGTCATGGTTTTGAAATCAGAATAGTAGGCCAATGGGAAGTGTAGTGACAACCAGTTTCTCCATTCATTTCAGTGGAAACAACAAATAGCCATCAGATGATAAACATTTGTGAACTCTGAACATGGTAAACATTTGTGAACTCTAAATATGGTATCAAAGGGGATACTATGACTACAGGCCTAGGAATTACTGACAAATGTTTGAGTCACAAACTTCCAGCAGGTAAGCTGCACTACCATGTAGGTAAGTTGCAGTAATAACAAAGGCAAAACAATAGAAACCAACTTTTTCATCTGGGGTGGCTCATAACTTGCTTCATTCACAGCAGACTGCTGAACTGAGAAGTTGCTCAGCTGATTGCTGCAGCTTAACTTCAAAGAGTGCTACTTCTACACACAGCTGGAACACATAAGCAGTCCTATGCAGCTATCTGCTGCAGCTGCATCTAACCTCCAGCTGGTTTGCAAATGTAAGGACCCTAAGCATTTGAGCTATGCGAGCTCTACTACGTTCAGTAAAATTAAGAGAGACACATGAGGTGGTCCACCCCCTCTTTGCATCCTTTATTACCTATGAATAAAAGTGATATAGGAGAATGGTTTAGGATTGAACTTCCCTTACAAATCTTCCCCTGCTCATCATATCCCTATTTATACTCATCTTTCTTTAGAGCAGATAACAGGGGGAGACAGTTATTCCTCTCCACAGAAAGAGGACAGACCTTTCATTCAGGACTTTTTCTTGGCTGCAGGAGATGGAAGCAACATTCATTTAGTCAGAGGCCTTCTTTTGAAAACTGGTCAAGTGTCTTATATAATTTATTCAAATAATGACAAGGAGAAAAAATTATGGTTTTTCTTTTTTTGGTTGGCAAATCACCACCAGCAAAAGAAGGGATCCATACTATGTTATAGAAACACCGGAACTTAAAGATCAGCAATACCCTCTCCTGCTACCACAGAACCAAGCTAAAAACAGTCAGGGCTAGCCTGTTCTATACTGCAAAACCTGTGGCTACAGAAGGCCCCACGGCTAAGGGGCCCCCTGTGATTAGGCAGCAGAAGTGGGGGGCTTACAGGGCTCAGCCCCCCCAAACACAGGGCAGCAGCAGGCATCGCCTTAGGGCAGCCTGGCTTCAGGGTCCTACAGCAGGTGGGGAGGGACAGGCACGCCGAGTTACCCTGCACACTCGCAGCCAGCCCAGCCACAGGCAGGTAAGTTTCTTTTAATCTGTTTATTTCCATGGGCTTGGGGGAGGGCAGATCGATACCCCCACAGTGCAGGAGGAAGCAGGGTAGGGGAAGGGCGAATCATTCACCCTTACCCCAGCCTGCTCCCTCCTACACTGTGGGGATTGTCCCACGACCCAGCCCGGCCCCCATTCACCGTGACTGGGGCCCTGGCCCGGCCAGGTTGTGGGACAATCAGAGACCGGTGGCTCCTCCATCTGCGCGGTGCCGGGCAGCCAAGGGAAGGAGGGCATGTGGCCCCCCAGTCTTTGCACAGACGTGGGTGGGCCACAGCTGCAAGCCGGGCTCAGCCTCTGCTGTGTATCTCCACGCACCACAGTGGACGCCACTATATGCCTCATTGCCTGGACCGCCCAGCAATGGGATGCACATGGCGACACCTTCCGCTTTCAAAGTGGTGGCGGTGAGGCATGGAGACACAGAGCAGAGCTTGAGTCCAGCTCGCAGTTGTGGCCCGCCCTCACCCATGCAAAGATCAGGGGGCCATGTGCTCTCCCCCACTTGGCTGCCCAGTGCCGTGCCTCTGGAGGAGCAGCTGGGGATGACACGGGGCAAGACAGGGTGTTATACAAATTGCTAATTGCTCAAATCAGCGAGACCTTATGAGGGGGATACGGCAAAGTGCCATGTTTATTGATTAAGCGCTTAATACGCACACACACCACATTCATACACTATTTCTTTTTCTACGCTGGTATACATTACCAGTCTCATTGGTGCTCGGATCAACTTAGCGGCCAGCCAAGTTCATCCGAGTGGGAGCCGGGCTCCTGGCAGTCCATCTTGTCAGATGAACTGATGCTCCAGGATGACATGGAGAACAAGACCCAAAATCAATACGTCTCACCCCATCTTTTATAACTTTGTCAATTCACCCAGTCCTCTGGGATTTTGCTGGGTTATCACTGTGGGGTTTTTTGAAGGTCAATTGCCATTGTTCTCTCACTGTTCTGGGCAGATTCTTCTTGTTTGGTCTTTTATCTGTCTGCATCCTTCAGCCAGTTGCAAGCTGATGTTTTCCTTTTCCACAAACACTCTCTCATCCCTACAGCATACAAAAGAGTAAAAGGTTGAGCATTTATATCAGGCTACAGAGCAATACAAAAGGGAGTTTCTTAAGCCAATGCAAAACTCAAAAAAATACATAAGATTAAAAGCAATAGGCAAAAGTCTATTTCCACGTTATTTACCTAACATTATAGTTTCATAGTTGGTAGGGTCAGAAGGGACCTAAGCAGGTCATCAATTCCAACCTCCTGCCATGGGCAGGAAAGGATGCTGGGGTCAAACAACGCCAGCTAGGTGATTGTCTAGCATCCTTTTGAAGATCCCCAGGGTAGAGGCGAGTGCCACTTCCCTAGGGAGTTGGTTCCAGATGCTAGCCACCCTGATAGTGAAGTAGTGCCTCCTGATGTCTAGCCTGAATCTACTGTCAGTCAGCTTATGGCCGTTATTCCTTGCAACTCCCGGTAGTGCTCAGGGAAACAGGGACTCTCCCATGCCTGCTGGTTCCCATTGGCAAGTTTGTAGGTGGCCACCAGATCCCCTCTCAGCCTTCTTTTGTAGAGGCTGAACAGGTTCAGGTCCGTAGTCTCTCCTCATAAGGCCTACCCTGTTATCCCATGATCATGCAAGTGGCCCTCCTCTGGAACCTTTCGATGCTATCCACATCCCCCCTGAAGTGCGGCACCCAGAACTGGATGCAGTACTCCAACTGCAGCCTGAACAATGTTGCACAGAGGGGGAGGATTGCCTCCTTGGACCTGCTCGTGATGCATCTATGGATGCATGACAAGGTGTGGTTAGCCTTCCTGACTATGTCCCCACATTGGCGGCCCACGTTCATCTTGGAATCAATAGGGACTCCAAGATCCTTTTCTGCCTCTGTGCTGACAAGAAGGGAGTTCCCCAGCCTGTACGTATGCTGCTGGTTCTTGCTCCCCAGGTGCAATACTCTGCACTTGTCGGTATTGAAACCCATCCTATTCTGATCTGCCCACCTCTGTAACCTGTCCAGATCTAGTTGTAGCCTGTCCCTCTCTTCTAGCGTGCTCACTTCTCCTCACATCTTAGTGTCATCTGAGAACTTGAACAACGTGCTTTTCACCCCCTCATCCAAGTTGCCAATGAAGATATTGAACAGTGGGAGCCCAAAGACCGAGCCCTGGGAAACCCCACTGCCCACATCCCTCCAGGTCGAAAATGACCTGTCCACCACCACTCTCTGGGTGCGGCCCTCCAGCCAATTTGCAACCCATCTGACTGTGTAGGCGTCGACACCACAGTCGTCTAATTTTTTAATGAGGATGAGGTGAGAGACAGTGTCGAAGGCCTTCCTAAAGTCCAGAAAGACTACATCCACTGTGACATCTGCGTCCAAGGCTTTTGTGACCTGGTTGTAGAAAGCAACCCCGCTGGTCTGACAGGACCTGCCTCTAATAAACCCATGTTGATTGCCTCTAAGCATAATCTCCCCTGCTGGTCCCTTGCAGATGTGCTCCTAGATAATTTTCTCAAAATGCTTCCCCAGGACCAAGGTAAAACTAACAGGCCTATAGTTTCCTGGGTCCTCTTTCCTGTCTTTTTTGAAAATGGGGACCACACTGGCCCTTTTCCAGTCCTCTGGCACCTTGCCAGAGCACCATGAGTGCTAATAAAGCTGTGCCAGGGGTCCTGCAATGACCTCTGCCAATTCCTTCAGCACTCTGGAGTGGAGATCATTGGGACCTGCTGATCTGAACATGTCTAGTCCCTCCAGAAGTTTCCTGACTAGGTCCTCACCGATCCTGGGCCTGGCTCCACCTCCCCTGGATCTGTCCGGATTCCCAGTGGAGGGGATGTCCCTGTCCCTGCTCAGAAAAATGGAAGAAAATAATCTGTTAAAGAGATTAGCTTTGTCGCCTGGTGCTACTACCAGATTACCAAGCATGTCCTGCAGAGGCCCCACATTAGTTGGTACCTTCTTTTTACCCCCCATGTATTTCAAAACGACCTCTTGTTATCCTTGATCTGGGTCACTAGTCCCAGTTCCATCTCTGCCTTGGCCTTCCTAACAGCCCCCCTACAATCTCGAGCAATGGAGATATAATCCTCCTTGATGATGGCCCCTCCCTTCCAATGGGTATATGCCTCCTTTTTGGCTTTGAGATGTTACTGGATGCTTTCGGTGAGCCATCAAGCTGGTATTTATGTTGGTACTTATGCTATTTGCATAACAAGGGCAGGCGTGGGGGTCCTGGGGCTCCATCCCCTCCAGTCCAGCAGTGCAGCCAAGGCTGGCCCCACCCTAGCCCCTGGCTTTGGGTCCCCCTGGCCACAGCATGGCCAGGGTCAGGGTGGGGAGGCAGCCAAGGCAGGTGCTGGGCTGGGAAGCAGATGAGGCTGGCGGAGCCAGTTGATGTGGCCAGGAGGCTGGCGGGGCTGAGACTGGCGTGGCCAGGGCCAGGAGCGGGGCTGGGGATGGGAGGTGGCTGGGGCAATGCAGTGCCACTCAATGCCACTCCCACCCTTGGCCCTTTCCCCTCCCCCCTCAGACTTTCCCATGGGGGGGGGAAATCTGTGTGCACATGTGTGCACACACGCTCAGCCCCCGCAAATTTTGTTTTCTTCCTCTGCCTATGCCCCTGTGTCCGGCTGCTCACCACTGCCGGCTTCACATCCAGCCGCTCGCCAGCCCCCTCCCTCCCTGCCCCTGTTGCTGCTGTTGCTGGCTTCTTCAGGGCAGGGGCCCCCAAAACTATTTTTTTCAGGGGGCCTCAAAAATGGTGGCCCAGCCCTGAACAAAGTCTAGTAAATCTGGTAAACCTTATTCCTTAGCTACTATCACAACCTGCTCCTCTCTGACCTTTCTGCCTCCTCAGGCCACTGTCACTTTTCTCTTCACCATACTTACACAACCATAAACAACACAGAACAGGATTTGCATAAAAATCTGTTTCAAAAACAGACAAAATACATCTGGTAAAAAGCCGACACACTGCCATTCAGGCAAATCTAAAATTTAATAGATCACAGCTACTGCCTTCTCCATACACACCCTTGAATAGAGCAGGGGGATAGGCTGTAGCCTTGGGCAGACAAGGTTCTTTTGGTAAATCTGATACCTTTTATCAGACCAACTAAAATAATTGGAAAAAATTCTTCTTTGCAAACTTTTGGGCACAAACACCCTTCCTCAGCCTGACGAGCAACCAGGTCACTTGGACAATACAGAGCTGTGCAAGATGGGGTTTTTAAGTAATGCAGGAAGTATCGCCATATTAATGTGAATGGCTGCAGGCCATTTAATACAGCTCTGGCACTTGGGATACCCTGGCTTATCTATTGGCAAACATTCTGAAGTTTATTAAACATCCATTTCATAATGGGCTGGAAAGTTCAGGAAAGAAATTTAGTAGGAGTCAACCTCAGAACAACACTGAAAAGGCAACAACTCATATTTTCTGTAGTGCGAGCATTAGCGAAAATGGGCTTTTTCAACCAGACTGTTGTCATTTTGCATTATATATAGTGTCTGAACTGGTCAGCTGACAAGAGAATTTCACTCAGCAGCTGCAGCTGTTTGCTGTCGTAAGTCTAATGCAGCTTTATGTCAAAAATAGCATTACCCTGTTCTTGACAAGACCGAACCTTGCACCTTTCTATCGACTTCTGCCACCCTGAAATCATGGTTTCAAATGTAGGTAAGATTTACTGTGAACAGAGGTTGTATCATTCTGACAGCGGATGGGGGCCTATGTGATTTAAGTTAGTTTCAATTCAGTTACCACAAGATTGATAACTATATTAGGAAACACGGGGGGGGGGGAAAAAAAAAACACACCTCTCTCTGTCATCAAATGCATGGCCATGTTAAGCCAGGGACTGCAGCCTCAATGAACTGTCAAATCAGAAATAATCTCTTATTACTGAAGCTGGTCCTGCCTAAAGGGGTTTGAAATGTAATGTATGGCTCAAAGGATGAGGAGTGAAAATGGGGAAGCCCAAGCTGCTGGTATTGAGGCTGTATCTCTTCTGAAAATACAGAGAACTTCAGTTTGACTGCCAGACTGGAATATTCTATTACCTTTAAAAACTCACCCATACAATACAACCATTTCAAAACAGAGTTGCAAGCTCATTCCAGCCTGGAGAATTGGCTCTTTCAGCAACCATCTCCTTCCCCCTTTCGCTCAAACACTCATCCTACACACAAGAGCAGAGACTGACAGAGGGCAGCCAGGAATAAAAAAGAGAAAAACATGTAAATCCAAAAAAGGACAGGACGCTTAGTTCCAAGAAAAATATCCAAAAATTCCAGATCTGAAACAATGAAGGACTAAGGAAAAACTCTGTAGGTCAGCTAATTAGGGCAGCTGTGTTAATTTACCAGACTTGTACCAGACCTATACATGCCAGAACCCATGGCACACTACTCAGATGTACATACATAAGCCTCTAGTTTGGCACCAGCTGTTTCAATGATGGTCTTGCATGAACCAGCTTCACACTACATTGTGGGTTCAAACGAACACAGCTGAACAAAGGGTCAGAAGCAGAAAAGCAGCAGAGACTCTGTGTCCACACATCTCATTCGGGTAGAAGAGCCACGCCTAGGAGTACTGATCACAGGACAGCAACATTACATTATTTTTATGTTTTCTATGCAGCATAAATATGCGAGTACATATACCTAATGGTTTGCCTACAAAACTGAGAAGCTGGAATTTCGTTCTCCTGGGTAGATATGAAGTCCTATTCATTTCAATCACTATGCTTCACAAGATACATTTTATTGTAAACAATGAAGTCACATAAGGCAATAAGTGCAATTTCCTCAACGGTTCTGCAGCTCACATTTTGGGAACTGTTAGAGGGACAATATAGGTCAGCATTAAGAAATGGATGAAATGCTATTGGTTTTTGTTGTAATAGTTTGGGAGCTGGTATGAGACGTTGAGATAATTTTTAAGTCTCTTTATCCCCACCAAGAACTTTACTCAGTTTCAGAGTTTCCATTCTTCACTTGAAGCCAGATCCACCAAGGTCAATGGAAATCCAATATGCTCAGAGTATCACAGGACTGAATAAATTGCAGCATCAGACAATTCACAGAGTTCATGCAAACAAAAATTCCTCCTAACTGATTTCATAAAAGACCTTCCTATGTCCTATTATTTAAACGCATTAGAAAAAATGGTGAATTCTTCAATCCATTAAACAGTAAGACATTGTCCTCTTGGATGCTTATCTTGCTGGGATCCTATGATCCCAGCTGACTTCCTGCCCTTCGGTTGGGGGGCTGGACTCGATGATCTTCCATGGTCCCTTCCAGCCCTAATGTCTATGAAATCTATGAAACACACAGCATGGTACAAAGGCAACTTCAGAATGTAGTTAAAAAACCCTTCTGAAACTCATGACCTGTTTTTCAACTACAGATGAAAGTAAATGCAAAACCAAACTGTCCTAAAGAGGTGTCTTAATCTAAGCAAACAGCCGATTGTCAGGAGCCTGGTAAGCCAATGCCATTCCCTTGATGGTAGTGAGGGGACCATTATATTGTTCCAACATTGCTAGTATGTTCCTTCTAATTTGCACTCTGCTTCCTTCCCTGTCCGTGATACAGGTCAGTAGTTTACATCTTATCTGGCTCCATGGGCCAGAAGAGAGGCACAGGGCTAGTCTGGAGTGCAGAGCCACATCATCTGACCTGTGAGGCTGCAGGCCAGATGATATGGCTCCACAGGCCATATCTGGCCTGTAGGCCACCTTTGATATAGGCAAATGGAAGAGTGCCAATCAAAAAAAGCATATCCAATGGCAAAACATCAGTATACACAGCGCATGTAGTGCCCGAGGCAGGATTAGAAAAATAACAGGGTGCACCTGCAAGGTACCTCTACAAAGCATTTTTATTAAGGATAGGGAGAAACAGAGGAGTGGAAAGGAGACAGAAGAACCTAACTTTGTCAAGGTGAAACAGGCAACATTTCAGGATGTTGCAGGTCAGGACTTCTGAGTGCATTTCAGTGTATGAAATAAAAAGGCAGAATTCAAGCATTTAAATGCAGCCCATCTACCTGCAAAGACTCAAGTTCAGACCCTCAGGATTCTGCTTTTCTCCTATAGTGTCTGATGATGACAGAACCAAGAGATGTGTCTTTGTAATGCTTACACAGCTTTAAGTGCTTTGAAGGTCACTGGCTGTAGCAGGACAATCCAGAGCCATGAACTTAAGTCTTGGCATGTATCACAAATGTAGGTGATGGTGATTATCAAACATTCACTTAAAAAAACCAGTCATTTGCTTGTAATGTTTAAGTCTAAGCATGTATCCTCCAAATCCTTTGGAATCGCAATCTGCATTTGTCTGAAAAGAACCCCTGCAATTCATTTTAAATGTGTTAATTACACTGGAGAAGTAACCTTACACGTTCTGTGTCTCAGAAGAAGGATGTGATGCCAGATCCATTGGCAGTGGTGCCAAATAGCTTTGTTGGCACAGGATCATCTGGAAATATCAAAAGGAATGAGGCATTGACAGCCACACCTCTTTTCAGTAAGATATTCTTGACTGTGGAACAAGGACTCAAAACTAGAACTCCCACTTTTTGTCCTCTCATAGGACAAAATGGAGAAGCAAGTTGTAAGCAAGTCATATTCTCTCACTTCAGAACTGCGCCACGTTATTCAGACCACGATATAGCTCCTACAATTTCCTGCCATGTCTTGATGGAAAATGTATGTATAGCAGGATGGATGTTCTGGCTTGCCAGTCAGTCTGATCCCATCGTGGATCTTCTGCAGGGCTCCAACCTCTGCTACACTCTGCCCCTTTCCTCTCAGGTGGATGGTACCATTCTCCATGGTGGTGAGCGGAGACTATTCTGGCCTCTCTCTCTCTCTCTCTCTCCATTCTTCAGCCTGCAATAGCTTGTTCTCTTTGCTCACCAGCCCCATCACTCTATGATTGCTCTCATCAAATCAAATAAAAGTTATCTCCATTAAATCCCTCAGAGTTTTTCCCTGGAAGGTCCCAGGACCTCCACCTTTGACCTGTTCAATTATCCTTTTCAGGGGCTTGGAGACAGCTTCACTCTTAACTGTAAATCAAATCTTTCTGCAAGTGGTTCTTCCCCTCCCCTTTTTTTCTTCTATTATTCTCCTCCTCAATGCATCAGGATTTAAATCAAAGGTAGTGCTCCTTAGCTGGGTCCCTCTCTCCCTCTATTCCTTCATAACTCAAAATTTACAGGTACCTCCCTCAAGTTTCTTCTCCCTTTCCTGGGTGTACTCTGCCACAGGCAGCATGTCTCTGCTCGGTTCTTCAATCACTACCAGGACGCATGTTTCTTTTTACTGGCAGCTTCAGGGGTCTCCTTGGACCCCACTTCTGCCAGCAGACCAGTTCGCTTTTGTTCTCTCCCACTCCTTCCTTCCTCAGGGGTATCAGCTCAGGTTTCTGCGGGGATGGGATCTCTGTCCCTTCCCCTTATTTCCATTAACTTATCTTTCCGGGGCTAGAAATCAATCTGTCCTCAGGGCTTGTCCCAGTCTCCACAGATCCTGAGGGTCTGGCATGCTGGGCTTCTTCTTTGGGGGTTTGCCCCCTCCTGTAGCCTCCAGTCAGGTTTTCTTGCTGGGGATGCCGAATACTGAACTCTCCTTGGCATCCTCTCTTTAAACTGCCGGCCTCTTGCTACCAGCCATTCAGGTCCAGTTTCCCAAAGCATGGGTTCTTGTGCTCCTGGAATTGCTGGAAGCTATGCTCCCCCAGACATCTGAGCCATGCCATGTGTCTAGACCCACTTGGGTAAGTTCCCCACCCACAGGGCTGTTTCCACAGGAGTGTGGTAGGGGCTGTCCCTGACACGCAAGTGTCCTACAGATAAGCTGCAGGTGGTAAGGTAAGTATTCCCTGCATCTTTCATGGGAGAAAAGGGAAAGAGATGGACAGAAAAAAACCCACAAAAACAGGTAGAATACCTGCCTGCATGAGCAGTATAACTTTCCTTCTCAGAAGAGCAAGTCTTACAAGATACATCTGCAGGGTCACTGGAGTTTATCCCAACATCTACACAGATGTTACCATCCTACTGCTTCAGGCCTATACACCCTGTAACGTTCAAGCTGTTAAATGTTTCATGCCAAGCTACATCACTCTCCCACATGCATACTTTTTTATGCCATGCATTGATAACATCATGTGTCAGGTTTGTACTTACAGAAAAT
The DNA here is from genome assembly GCF_001723915.1 of Gavialis gangeticus. NCBI lineage: Eukaryota > Metazoa > Chordata > Crocodylia > Gavialidae > Gavialis > Gavialis gangeticus. The sequence goes on along the minus strand of NW_017729025.1, from coordinate 90,759,043 downwards.
GAAACTCGCCTATTTAAGGAAAAATTGAATTCCATCCCTAGTCATTCCATTGATTTAGTAAATCCCACTCTACAGTCTGCTGGTATTAGTAAGAAGACACTCCCCCCTGCAGGGAATGTCTTACTGAAGACTACAGTGTAGGCAATGCACTCTCAAGCAGCACAACGCAGTGATACAAAAGGCAGTTCAAGTATTAGAAGCTGCAGAGCTGTGTAAGCACCACTCTGCCCAGACTATGCAGCCCTGTTTCTCCACCCTAATTAGCCTGGGCAGAAGGTTATGTTAAGGCTGCTGCTAGTCCTGAAGCCAGCCTGTGTATTTCTACATAAAACAGCACTGAGCTCTGTAGACATACCAGAAGAGGCCAATTACCAATCTGAAGTTTTAAACATCACCAAACTCAGAAAACCTGTTCAAATTCCTAATACCATAACAGCCCTTAACAAACCCTAGGTAATGCAGGGAGGACAGGGGGGAAATCAAAGCTATAAACTTACCTTGAAAAGAGGCAAATAGATAATTTTGAATAAAGGCTTTTAATCTACACCATGGGTGTCAAACTCGCCTCTACTCCCAGACCGGATCCAGGCCACAGGGATCAAGCTGGGCTGCAATGAAGCTCCTGGGCAGGATCCAGGTCTGGTGGCAGTAGTGGGCTGAGCAGCAGGAATTAACACAGCCATTTCTCACCTACCTGCCACTAACACATATGCCCATTAGGACTCTGTACCTGAGAATTCAACAGAAGGCCCCAGCCATGTATTCTTGGCCCTGTAGGAGCCCTGCAGGCTAGCTGACACCACTCCATGGGTTGGATATGGCCCTTAGAACGTGTTTGACACCCCCAGTATGTATAAAAAGATACTTAACCAGCTTCAACCCTGGTATTTTTCACTTTGAGATCTTCAGAAAGAGTGGCACACACTTTGGTGTCAAATGAAGGACAAATCAGATGCATTTCCAGGCAGTTAACATTCTTTAACCAACTTTGACCTGTGCCCTGAGAAAGGCACTTGGTACCCAACTGTTGGTCCAGGAAAAGGTATCATGAAAAAACCTTTTCTCTCAGACATTTCTTGGCCCATAACATTTCTTGGCCCATAACAGCTACAACACTCCAGCCCTGCTTAAGCAACTCTACCACTCATGAAAAAGCTGCCAGCTCTAAGGACCACAGTCCAGATCCAAAGGAGGATTTAGGTGCCCCAAGTGTAACATACGCATACTTAAGGAAACTAAGTTAATGACTGCAATCCAAAAAAACCCTGTTCCTTTGGCCACTCAAACTTACTAAGCACCTCCCTCTGATCTGCAAATTTCAGAGGCACCTGCATGCATCTTTTCTGCATGCCCAGAACTGCCCCAGTCTGAGCAGATCAATACTTAGCTCCTGCTTAAGACTCACTGGGATCCAGAAACTAGTAGCAGTGGTGTCTATGAATTCATCAGGAAGGTAAGCACCAGACAGGGAAAAGAGCTTTCTACACAAAAACACAATGCTGGTAAATGAACAATGTCAGCGAAGAAAATTAGGCTAGAAGTTAATCAGCAGAGAAGTGAGGTTCTGAAAGAGTCTTTCCATAGAATGAATGAGGACAATAGACCTAAATATGAGAGGGAGCTTCATCAGTTTATTAAACTGATTAAATAACACAGTTGCCTGCAATAGCACTAGGCTTGATGTTGGATGCCTCTTCCAGTCCAGTATTCCTATTAGTTTTACAGTTGCTATTTTAACCTCTTTGAAATTCCTAAATGGTCATTGTGAGAAACAGTAACTAAGAGTGCTTGCTTTACCTTCTTCATACCATTCTTCAGTGTATATACAGTTCTGTCAGATCAAATCTTTGCCTTTTTTTTAAATCTTTGCCACTTCTTTAAGTAGTTAATCCTTTTTAATAGCCTCACAAGGAAGCTGTGCTTTGATTTTAGTATTTGCTTGCCTTCCCATGGACCCCTCTATTTTTGCTATACATTTTCTTCCAATGGTTTTTGGAAGAAAAGTAAGGGCAACACTGGACCCCTGCTAAACCAAATGGGACAACTGACATCCGACACCCAGGAAAAAGCCAACCTGCTTAACGGGTACTTCGTGCTGGTTTTTCATCTACCCAAAGGAGCCGCCCTGCCTATCATGGCCAGCAGCTCCCCACTCCGCCTGCTTCTCTCGCTCCCCCTCTAGTCCCTCAGTCCCCACTATCATGGGGATGCTTCTGTTTGTGCAGAGCACTCTAACTAGTTGTTTCAGTAAGCATTGTGATTGGCTGCCGAGACAATGACTCAGAGTGCAAATAAAGCATTACAGACAGACAGACAATCAAACAGACTAAAGCTTTTATAATATTAAAATTATCAGAGTGAATGCCTGTTCCATTCATCACTCACCTTAATGTTCAGTTTGCTTCTATAACCACAGCTGGGCACAAGCCTTTCCATAAAACCGTTCACATTGTTACCATAATCTATCTTCTTGTGTGTACGCTTAAAACAGTGTGTATAAACTAGCCATTATTTCTTCTGCTATGCATTACACAGAATCCTCTACTGAACTTTATTTAGCTTTATGTTGTCCAATTGCATCACTTTGTTAGGTCCCTCTGGCATTCATTGATCTTTCTCTTATCTCAACTATACTAAACTGTTGCGTTATCTATAATTTTGGTACATAACTCATCTGAAACAAAAGCCCCTTCTTCCTCCATTTAAATGCACAGGCAGGATGCAAGACAAGCCTTTGCAGAGCCACAGCTCAACTGCAGCTATAAAAGCCAAGGAAAAAGAAATCACACAAGTCTCGATGATGAGGACTGGAAGGAACTCATCTACATCAGTGAGGGCCAATTTCTGGCACATATGCCACAAATTAAGCCCCAAGTGCCACTCCAATCTTCAACCCCTAGTGCCCGACCCTTGATCCCCTTCCCCAGCTGCTCAGCTTTTGGGTCCCTGCCCTCTATTTTCTGCCAAATATGTTACTCTGCCCAATCTGCTGTGTGCCACACATGCCACTTGTAGCATGTGTCCTGCAGGTTGGCCACCCCTGGTCTACACAATTTATCCTTCTAGCTGATTAATTTAACAACGCTTAGGTTTCTAAGAAAGTGCCATTTAAAGTGCCCAAGAAGTTATTGGAGCATAAGGAAGTCCATTTGCAAGCATCTGGAGGAGGAAAAGCTGATCACAAGCAGCCAGCATGGATTTACTAACAATGAATCATGCCAAACAAATCCGATCTCCTCCTCTTACAAAGTAACTACTTAGGTGGATGAAGGGAATGCTAGGGACGTAGTCTATCTGGACTTCAGCAAGGCTTTTGGCAAAGTTCCACATGACCTTTTACATGGGCTGCACAAAACTACTATAAAGTCGATACACAACTGTCTCAATAACTGCAAGCAAAGTGTAATTATAAATGGATCCATGTTAGAATGTCAAGAGGTTTCGAGCAGAGTCCCATATGGGTCTGTCCCAGTGCTGTTCAACATGTATATGAGGGATCTGAATGCTGACCTAGAAATCTTCTTGAGTAAATGTGTAGATGACATGAAACTGGGAAGGATTCTGAACATGCTAGAGCATGGGAGTGCAATTCAGAAGGATCCTGACATATTGGAAAATTGGGCTGGAGCTAACAGGACAAAGTCCAATAATGACAGGTGCAAGATGCTATACCTCATGGAGAATAATCAAAAACAGAAGTACAAAACAGGTGACACCTCACTAGATGGCAGCACTACAGAGAAGGATCTGGGACTCTTGGTGTATCACAGACTCAGTACACAAGTCTGCAGTGTGATGTAGCTGCACAAAAAGTGAATGAGGTTTTGGGATGCATCAATAGAAGCATTAGGTGCAAGACACAGGAAGTGACAGTGCCTCTCTACTTGGCACTGGTTAGGCCTCATCCAGAGTATCGTGTGCAGTTTTGGGCACCACATTTTAAAAAGGACATGGAAAAGTTATAGAGGGTTCAGAGGCAGTTGACAAAAACGAAAAAGGGCTTGGAAGGCAAGCTTTACAAAAAGATGCTGTACAAAATAGACATGCTCAGCTTGTGGAAAAGGTACTTAAGGGGGACATGATAGCAGTCTTAAAATACTTGAAGGGCTGCCATAAAGAAAATGGAAAACACCTTGTCTCTCTTTCTGCAGAGAGCAGGACACATACTAATGGCCAAAAGTTGCAGCAAAGTAGGCTTAGATTGAATATCCGGAAAAAACTTCTTCACTGTTAGAACAGTGAGGCAGTGAAATAGACTGTCTAGAGATCAGGCCCAAGGACCCCTCTACCCACATGCCTGATCCAGCCCATGCAGCATCTTCCCAGGATCCTGGCCCAAACAAGTGCCACAAGAGGCACAGCCCAAAATCGGCTCCAGCAAGTGCTGTAGCCAGCACGTACATCAGGCACTGAGTACAGCGCTGGTTTGGTGCAGCATCTGGGTCACCAGAGCAGTACAACGGCCCCTTGAAGAAGAGCCACTGATCAGAGATGACCAGGAACGGTCAGAGATGATCTAGGTGTAGCTATGTCTGTGTTCTACTATGGGCATTCCTCATGCTTCTGCACTTTGCTGGTTGCCACAAGAAGCCAGGAGGAAATTCAACCCCTTCCCTCTCCTCTGCGAAGCTGCTACGTGTGTCAGGGATACTTTTAAGTCTCCCTCACAGGCACTGGGTGTTGGCTGCATCCAAGGCTGGGGACTGTGACTGGGCTGTGCCAACACTTCTGCTGGGACCTAAACTCAGAGGTTCCTGACTGGAGAGTCCTGCCCCACCGCTCAGGATTCAACCTATCGCTGTATATAGGGTCAGGAAGGAAGTTTACCCCAGGTTCAGACTGGGAAGGACTAAGGGGATTCTACCTTCCTCTGCAGCAGCGAGCCTGGGTGTATAGTAACAACGCTGGCAGCAGGACATTGTGCCTCCCCTTCCCCGTGGCAGGCAAGAGTGTACATGTGATGCCGTGCTGGGGATGATCACTCAGCTCTGCTGGAGGCCCCACACTAGATTTGTGCAGGGTGCTTTGGAAGAGGATGATCCTGCCTCAGACAGCTGGTGGGACTAGGGGCCCGACTGCACATTCAAAGCAGAGCAGGACAACGACTGGCTGCAGAGATGCTTTGCCGGTCCAAGTGCTACGGCTGCAGTGCTGGCGCTCTTGACAACTAGGCAGTAATTTTGGTCCTGGGATATCACTGCTCAGCACCTCTGGCCGCATCTCAATTTACTGCACTTGACTGACCAATGGCGCCATATACATAACATGTGACAGACCAATGGTGCCATATACATAATGTGTGACAGGAGCGCCCTTAGGTGACCTCCCGAGGGCCCCTGAGCCCCACCGCTCCCAGCTCTGTGACTCCACGGCCGCCCAGCCCCTAGGGCACGTGGGGGGAGAGCCCAGTAGGGGGCGGGGAGAGGGAGGTGCGCATGGCCCCACGGTTGCCCCGGAAACAGGCCCGCAGGCCCCGCCCCTCCCGTGACGCAAGGCAGGCCGCCCCCGCCGCTGCTCACCACCATGGGGATGCCATAGCGCAGCGTAATATTCCGCCGCAGCCACGCCATGCTGCGGCCGGGCCCTTCCACCTTGCCAGCTCTTCCGGGTTAGGCGGTCCGTCGGGCACAGGAACCCGGCCCAGCACCGCGGCCCCGAGCACCTCAGTTCCGGCCCGCCCCAGTGCGGGCGGGGCCGGGCCTGGCGCATGCGCTCCCCGTTCGCGTGGCGGGGAGGGGGCGGAGTCTGTGCCCTGTTCCGCCGCTAGGGGGAGGGCGGCTCCCGCGCGTGCCGGAACGGTCCCGTGGCGCTTGCTACGCGTTAGGTGACTGATACAAGTCACTGGTGAGCCGCGCAGCACATTTAGGCCGGACACATGGCCAGCAATTACCCCGCGATAAAAATGACTGCCCCACTATATAAAAAGAGCCCAGCAGCTATTAAGTCAGTGCCTCAAAACGTGTAACGACTCATCCCTGGCCCTTGGACGGGCTCCGCTGGAAGGGGAGCAGGGCCCTTTCATTTCCCCGGGGTCAAAAAAGCCAGCGTGAGCGTCACGCTTGGCACTATCCGAGGGGGGCCACAGGTCAAAAACGGGCTGAGAAGCGCTGCTCGGTGGTCCAGTCGCTGCAGCTACGGCAGCTCGTGTTGCACCTTTGTCCTGGCGTGGGGCTGCCTTTCAGCAACCATCGCCAGCACATGGCTGCCTTGCTAGGTGCGGAAGAGCCCCCTCCCCCAGGTGGGACTGGCTGGGACAATCCCCTTTCCTGCCAGTGCTCCCCACTCTGTGACACCCACTGCTGCGGGGCCAGGTTTGAGGCATCTGACCCTTTCTCCCCTTTCTGGACCACCATGGAGCAGTGACCTTGATTTCCCAGGATGCCCCAATACAAACGCAGGCGGCAAAGTAGGTACTGCCTTGCGGTTGAGGTGATGCTGGCAGAACTAGGATGGTTTGGACAGGGATGATCCTACCTCAGACAGGGTTGGACTCAATGGCCCCTGGAGGTCCCTTCCAGCCCGGCTTCTCTGCGATTCTATGAAATTTGCTCTGTACGCAAACTTACCCACCTGATTTGTAACTTGGTAAAACAATTGCATTTCTGATCAATTACAAAACTGCAGTTTACCTCATAGTGCGGACTCAATGCTATAACTATTTACAGGCAAGGATCTTTGAGTAGATGTGACATCTTTTATTAGACCAACTGAGTAGTTGGGGAAAAGTTCTTAGCAAGCTTTCAGGTGCAATCCCCCTTCTTCAGGCACAGGGAGTCTCTGCTGTCTTCCTTTCTATGCCTTACTGAGAGAGACTAAGATAAAGTTACACTAAAACTCTGGATTCAAATATAAAAATATACCCAATCCATTCAGATGACATCCAGTCCTTCTCTCCTTAATAAACCAAACAAACCTTCCTCATGCTGGACAATTGGGACTGAAAAGCTCTGCATCAGTGCTTTACAAATGGTTGTAAAATTCTGAAAAGGCTCAGATCTAAGCCTGCCATCCCCTAATGAGAAAAGCCTCAGTCTTGGGACTGTGTTGATCCAGGCAGAGTTTTGTAGGTTATGCTCATCTTGAATTAAGTCTCACTTCTATCTTGAGGCTTGCCTGTCTACATTTCATTTGGGCAAGACTGGGAAAAAGACAGAGCTCCTGTTTAGAAAGAACATGTGTCTGGGCTCACGTTTAGAAAGAAAAAGGATAAAAGAAAAAAAGATTTGTGTGGTGCATTTGGCCCTGAATATAAACTCTTTCCTGTATCTCCCCAGACAAGGCATAACCACATTCTGAAATAAATAAATACAAAATATTTCATTTAATCTCATCAAGCAAGTCGGACATTTTGCCCAATTCAGGTGCTACAACTGGATGATCTTAGTGTGCCTGGAGCTGTGAGAGCTGAAAGCTGCTAGTGGTACAGTAGTAGCTCTCTAAATTAGTTGAAGCTATTGATTAAATAAGGCCACTGAATATTTCACAGATTTTTCTGCTGCTTGATATAACTGTGACTAAGGTGTTTGAATTAAGTTGTTCTGCACACACTAATGATTTAAGCCATCTAGCATTGCTTCCCTTACATTTCTTTCTTTAGTTGTCTGTCTGCTCTGTTTGTTCTGAAATTCTCAGCTTTTGCTTAGATTGGGGGTGTCAAAGATCCAGCCTGCAGGTCAGATCCAGCCCATGGAGCCCTAGCACTGACCAGTGCTGGCCCCAGCCCTGGCCCCGCTCATTGCATGCAGCACATGCACCAGCTCAGCCCTGCATATAGGCTCTGGGTCCAGACAGGGCCCCCAGACTGTCCCTGCATGCCAGTGCAAGCACCATATGCATTGTGTGCCCTGTGCTGGCCCCATGTGCCACTTGCAACATGAGCTCTAGTTTGAGGCCAGTATTCAGGGCTGAACCAGGCACGAGTACACACTGCATGCAGCACATGAGACTGATCCGGGGCATGCACTGTATGTGATGTCCCACCAGACTGGCCTTGTACACTGGCTCCAGAACTAGTTTTGATTAGGTCCACAGGGCCCATCCAGACTGGCCCTGTGGCTGAGTGTGTTCGATACCTCTAGGCTAGGAGGGACCCTAGCTTAGATTAGAAACTCTTTGGGGCAGGGACCGCCTTGTTATTTTTTTTACAGCACCTTGCACAGTGAAGCTCTGATCCATAATAGAGCTCTGCAGCATTATCATAATGCTAGTAATAATAAAGTAACAATAGTCACTGATAACAATAGTAATATAGAGACAATTCACTGCTATTCTGTATTTCAGGAGACAAAGGAAATCTGAAGGCATCCAAGTATAGTACAATCAACAGTAAAGCTGTGGCCTATCTAATATTATTATTAGAGAGCTGAGGCATATCTAATATTATTGACCACTGATAGAATGAAGGGCCTTCACTTAGGTCTGAACCTGTAATTTTGACCCAGGTAAAATTCCTGTTAGAAATCAAGGCAGTTTGCTGGAAGTTAAGGGCTCCTTTGGGGTTGGCAGAAAGAGAAAGAGAGAGAGAGAGAGTGAGTGATGTTGTCTATGTAACCCTGAGGCTGAGGAGGGCCTTGGTGCCACTAAATGGACAGATGGTTTGTCACAGAGAATCCCCTTAAGGAAATTCAAGAATCTCAAAGATGAAAGAAAGAGATGTTTCCTCCTACCCAGCATGTGCTCCACGTGGGACCATTTCTGCCAAGCCTGCAATGATTCCTTAAGTAATTGCGGGGTGGGAGGGGGAGACTTGTTCAATACATAATGAAGAATACTCCTCTGAGAACTGTGATAGTGGCTACAGCCATCCTTGCAGTAATGACAACCCTATTGCATTCCTCAGTGAGACAGGGTGTCTGGTGAAATGAGGATTGTCCTCTTCAGCATTGGTGACTTCAAAGGTCTGGCAGTCTGGAGCCCGGACATGATTCTGCACTGTGCATATGTGCTGTGTAATGAGCTCCAGGTGAAACATGTCATGTCCATACATGTGGTTAATAATAGCATCCCTCCAATTGTCTGTTTTATGTTGGTTATTGAAGAAGAAAGAAAAGTTATACACGTGTATGTGACACAGAATATTACGCTTTTTCATTAAACTTTCCTTTGTGCTTTTGTAGGAAACCTCCGATAGCAGGACTTGGGCATGGCAATGTGGGGTTCAAATGCAGAGCCTGGAAAACTGTGCTCAAATACTGACTAGCTCACAGATTAAATTAATTTAGTTTCTCCCCAAGTCTCTCCTCCCCCACCCCCCCCACCTCTGGAAATCATTCCTGCAGTTTGGTAGAATTTGTGGTCTAACTTCAGGTTGAACCAGCAGAGGGTACTACAGGTCAGGACCAAGATATGCTGATAAAAATGAAGCTCAGGAGCATGATGCAATGCGTAGGTGACGCAACATGAAAGGCTTTCTTAGAGTGATATCTTTTATTGAACTAACTATGCACCTGGCATAAAGTTAAAGTTAGACAAGCTTTTGAATGCAAGACATTCTTTGTCAAGTCTTTGGTCACAGAAAGCCTGGCACAGCATAGTGAGAAGCAACAGCTTATATTCAAAAGCTTGCCTGACTTTATCCCAACTACATAGTTGGTCCAATAAAAGGTATCACCCTAACAAAGCCTTGCCTCTTACATAATTTCTGGATCATCATGGCTACATCACTCTTACATTAGGCAATGCAACTGAAGACTGAGGTGCAGTTGCACAGCTTGGGGGAGGCAGAACTGGAAGATCAGAAACTGGCAGAGTTCAGAACTGTTGTGCAATGGGGGAAGAAACTTTCAGAGATGCCGCTTGCACTGTTCAGTCCTGAAATCTGCGTTGTTAGCCCCTCGTTTGATGTTCAGAACTCGGCCTTTCTCAGTCAAAGATCTAGTTAATGATATGAAAGGGACTTAAGTAGTTGGCCAAAGACAGCGTTAAACTATGTGCATGCAGGCCCAACAGGCTTTTGTAGGTGAACCACACTTGTCCCTGAGGGCAAAATATCTCCTGGAACTTTCCACCAAAGCTCCTTTATTTGTGCAGCCCTCCGGCTCCAGCCGTTGCCAGTGTTTTTCCTTTTTATCCTACGCTGGTCAACACATGGGCAAGGAATAGAAATAATAGATTTGTAATTGTTACAGCTGCCCCAAAAATAAATATGGCCTCTTATTTTGGCAAAAGTACAGAGCTTATTTCACATTAAGAACCACAAATACATCATTTCTCTTAATAATTACTTGTGCATTTGCACACAACCCTTAACACCTGATGCAAATGCCACACATCCAATTGAATCGTCCAAAGGCATTGGAAAAACAGCCGCTCTTCCCAGGATCATGATTGTAGTGTGTCTGCTACAACAGCAATGGAATTCACTGCATGTCAATGGGTATGTCTAGATGAGCGCACACGTCCAGCTTGAGCCGGATCATAAACTTGTTTCTAGCTCCACAAACTGAACATACTGCACCTGCAGTTGTGTGCTGAACTGCTAATTTGCAGTGCAGTGGCATTTTTTGACACTGGGAAATCCTGGTGTCAAAACAACACCAGAAAAAAGCAGGGTGGCACTCAAGGCGGCTGTGTGCTCCACCTGAAACTGGAGCATGGCCTGCCCATGCCATGCTCCAGTTGTTGGCCAGGCTCTGTGCATCTGGATCACTGCCACTAGAGCCCCAGGAGGCCCCCAGAACCCCAGGTGCTGGCCCCAGCCTCCTCTACCCAACCCAGGACAACTTGCTATGTTCCACAAATATGTATCACTGTTAGTTGTTCAGGGGAATACGTATTCCTGCTCATGGGGACATGCCCAATGGGTTTGAAAAAAATCGGTTAGAATTGGAAGGCTGACCAGTCTCTTACAAAGCATTTCAATGAGAAGTCAGACCAGTGTTTTCTGAACACTTGGACAGTTTCACAGCAACGCCAAATCATTATTTCCCTGCTTCATTTCATCAGCTAATTAAAATGCCAAGTGTTTCAAAGACAAGCTCAGCTTCAGTGACACTTGGAAGACGTTGACACAGAGGGATGGAGTAGGGATGAGGCTGCTGAAAGGAAAAGGCTGCCAGCTAGGGGCAAGAAGCTGATATGCTTGAAAGGAGTAGGAGGCTCCAAAGCTGCTCATCAGACCATGTAAGCCAGGAGGATGGTGTGTCAGCATCCACCATAATTTACAGACCCCAAGAAGTTAATCTAAATTTCAATTGGAGAATTTAGTATCCCATATGTAGGGCCCCAAACAAACCTAGGACCTGACAAAGCAAAGAAGAGAGTACTAATAAGTAACATCATGACAGGGAGTTACTATGCCAGAGCTAAATTTTGCCCCTCATCTTATGTGCCTGCTAAATGCCATATCCCTTAGTGGAACTATATAAAATTACAGTGGAAGGGTCTTGAATCACTAAGGGAACATTAACCACAAGAAACAGTGCTGCAATTCAGTGATGAAGTAGTCCTCTTTCTTAGCCAAGTCAGGAACATGGTGGAAGTGCAGAACTCTTAATTTTCCTGAACAAAGCATGGATTATGATACATACTACACTGAAAAGCAATGCTAAGTGTTATTTTGATTCTGTGGTCACTACATTATCTTAGAAATCGTTCCTAGTCTAACTGAATGATTGAACTGATTTGCAGATTATAAACACTGAGGTAGAGAGGGAGAAAATTGTTTGGGAACTGCTAAACAGCATCACTAGAAGTGATGGGTTGGAAGTGAGCACAAGAAAAACTTAGTCTGAATAGCAAAAGCATTGACAACAAGACAGATTGAATAGTGCCCATGGGAAATGACAGAAGTCGCTTTGCTTGGGTTCTTTAAACCAGACAATCCCCTGGTGATCATCCTGTAGGAAACAATGCTGCCATACCTTGGATGGCTTATACATCCATCTCTAACATTAGTAATTCTTCTTTAGCAGACTAATGTCTTGAAACTGCATGGTCATTGAGGTACTTACTGTAAATGCCACACATCTGCTTAGCTGGAACTGTCCTCGCAAGTGCTGCTGTTTCTTGAACTTGCCAACTATGCAAAGGCAATATGGACCTGATTTTCAGAATCCTTCAGCACTCACCACCTCAATGGAAAATAATGAGAGGTACACATCCTCAGCACCTCTGAAACCAGCCTCTCTGTGTCACTTTTCACTGTACAGTACTGTCCCAACACACTGGCACAAAATTCAGGAAATAACAGGCTGTAAAACCAGAGTTGTTTCTTTTTATGTCCTCTAAGCATTTGAGAACTCCAAGTTCCTCCATTCTTGAATTCCGTATAGAGAAATGGCCAGGTGCCTCCCAAAAGAAAAGTCTCCCCTGATCAGAAGAACTGGCATTACTGAAATACTATTGAGAGAAGATTCTGTTTACAACTTAACTTTTCTTCTTTCCTGGACTCTCCCTAAAGGAAACATTATACATTTGCACAAATCACAAATATTATTATTCTAGCATTAGTTTAACCTCACCTTTAACTCCCACTATCTCATCTGTGCCCGTCTGAATCCTCTGTAAGAAAAATCACCTGCAGCTGCTGGTGCCCAGGTGCAGTGATAGTTCCTCCCCCTATCTGAAAGGGGAATCTCAAGGTATTTAGGTCCCAACATTAAAGTTACAGAATTTAAAAAATAAATAAAGGGACAAGGGGCAACGAAACATATTCTGTTCCCTCTACCCACTTCCAAATGTCTCCATGTACTTCAGTGAAAATTGCTTGTATTCAAAACTCCACCCAGTGTTAGGAACCCAAAAAAGCAGCAGCAAGGCATACAGGAAAAATAGAAAGTGAAAGCAATTAGAAACAGAAAGTGACACACCAACCAGCCTAATTTCACTCTCTGAAAGGTAAGGATAGTGCCCACAACAAACAAACTTCACCATAGAAGAACAGTAAATTAGATTTTAAAAACTCCATCAGTTTTAATAATCTAAAATGCTGTTAATTACACAGATAAAGCTATTATTAATATACTTCTTATTTCCACAGTGTCCCTTTATTCTTGTTGATTGATGGTGGTCTGTCATCTTGGACAGAGAGTGGAGGTCAGCAGCTCTCTTGAGGACAATAACACATTCTGAGCTACAAATCAGCCAAAGAACAGTTTTGTTTTTCTTCCCCCTCATTACAAAAAAGCCCCTCCAAATTCCTCTTTTTATAATGCTAGCCACTTGCACCAAAGGAAAGTCCCAAGACCTCAAACGTGTCCTATCCCCAGGGCTTGAATTGAGGAGGAACACAGCTTGCCTGAATGAAAATGCAGCCAATTATGAATGTTATTTCATTAAATATTTAAAGAGAGTGCTTCCCTAGTGAAACGTTTGCCACTGGAGCCCTGATTCTACTGTGGATGTCTGGTACAATGTTTTATTCTGAGCTTAGACACAAGATGGAAGGATAGGGTGATGGCTCATTGTCATCAGATCAGGCATTGTTTGTTGTTAGTTTCCCCCTTCCAAACAAAAGCTCTAGGAGTACCTCCACTTGCTTTCCTCCAGGGCAGGACCTAAAGACATGTTTTAAAAGTGCCTGCATGTAACAAAATGCTGGTTGCTGGCAGAAACCCTGGGAACTTCAGAGAAATGGAGATTGCACTCCTGATTTTCAGCAGCAATACCAGTGATAGTAGGGGAACAGGGGGTACAATGCTGCATTGTATAATGATGTTTCTGGGCAGCAACTCCAGCAGCTTCAGAATAATGGAGAGTATAATACCAATCTTAACAAGCTTCATAGAGACTGTGGTGCTGGATCTAGGCACCCACCTGGGGAACCCCAGGGTAACAGAGAATGGCTACACCAGAAGTTTCAGAATAATCCACAATGCAGCACTGACTGGGTAGTAGCTGTGGGCAGCCAGGTTTAATAAAGAATGTGACTTTGGTTCTGGGCAAAAGCACTAGGAACTGCAGCACTTTGTACACATTATGCAAAAATTAGAGGCATGTCTTAAAGGTTTCTTTGTACAAACGTGCAACACTGCCCAGGGACAGCAGAGTTTGATTATGCTCCAAGGACTCAATTTCTAGCTATCAAAACCCCCTAGAGTCCCCTGCCCCAACAAGAATCCAGCAGCTCTTCCTAACAATAGGCCCAGGCTCTTCACAGGGCTCTCAGTACTCTGTAATCTCTTTGGGTACGTGCATACACACATGCACTTGCACACACATCCGTGTGTGTGCACAGAATAAACAAAGGTCTCATATGTACTGACATCATGTACATCAGCAACGATGGAACACAACACTTGCAAACTCCAAAGCACAAGACTCTCTCAACTTTAGCTACAGGAATACTGCATAAACTGGGTGAGAGTAGCAGGATCCTAGTCTCACTTTGGTTACTAAACAAAGTGGTCATCCGTACTGAGGGCTGGTTCTTCACAGATGCTAAACACCCACAGAAGCTCCTGCTGCACAGCTCTTAAAAACCAGGCTCTAAGACGATGCATTACAGACACTTGATCACAGTCTTTTATCTTTCTCTTCCGTAAAGCCAATAGCAGCTGCTGGTGGTAAAAAAGCAACCTGGATTCTCATTCTCCACCCTACTATACTCTCTAATCAAAATTCGTGGTTCAGAGATTGAATAAAGGAATGAGCACACTTGTTCTGTTCTCCTACACCACCTCCACCCCAACCACAGAAACCATCACAGGGGCTTCAGACATCTGTGGGCCAATGCTGGAGAGGCTAATTGACCAGCCTCATGCTTCTTCTATCCCAAATGACTGACATATAATGGTGCTGGGTAACAGGAGATACCATGGAGCTCTATATGGCACAGGCTTCTCAGTGCTTCTTGATGGCTCCCAAGCTGCTTTCCAATTAAAGACAGCCTTTGAATGGGGAAGGGGTGTAAACAGATGTATACTCTTTGGATTCATTCTCCGTCTAGATAGATTGTACCTTTTTCAGTGCTTTTTCACTTTTTCATTTACCTTAAAATGTAGGCTGGGTAAGTGGCTGCCTAGGAAGCTACATTTTGAGTCCATGACTAGGAAAAAAGGCTGCAGGAAATAGTGATTTACCCAGGAGAGTCTCTCTTATTACCCTCTTGGATCCAGAAATCCATCCCCAGTGTACAGCATAGCTGATTACCTAGTCAGAAAACAAATTTCTTAGGCCCATATGAGAGAAGGGAGAGAGAAACCCAGAGATGTGAAAGTGCTGAGCTAGGGAGGAAAATTAAAATCCTTTTGCCTAAGAGCACCAATGCACCTAAGGTCACCCCTGAGCCTACTGAGTAGCTGCCTCTGAGCATTAGCTCCATTCCTTTTCTGATCCAAGCAAAAGCCACTGCTACACATTCATTTTCCAAGGTAATTTTGTTATTGTTGTTGAGGGCAGGAAAGTCCTTTGAGCTCTTATTAAATTCCAATACAGAAAACTGGTGATTGTGGAACAGCAGGATGTTTCATTTGTTGTTCAAATGATTTAGAAACCTGGTAAAAAAGGGGAAATTGGTTGGAGCTTGTTGCTGGTCTTGGAGATGAGAAAGTCAAGCTCAGGCTATGCTTCCTTTGTTTGGTAGAGACAGGAGGTACGTGGTGGAGGAAGGACAACCTCAGTGGAACTGGAGAGGAGGTTTACAGGCAGGAGAGAGAAGATAAAAGAATAAAAACAGTTCCAGCCAGGGAACTTCACAGTATGGTGCCTCCCAATAGTCCCCTTAAATCCATGCTTTCATGCCTCAGAGTCTGCAGTTCTCTGTGGATCAAAGAATCCAGGGAGCCACCACAGCGTTCAGCACAATACTGGGGCTGAAAGTCATTTTGCCAAAGAACCACAGTGGCAGCCCTCAGAGAAAGGAACAAGTGTTCATCTTCTCATTAAATGGGGTTTCCTCAATAGTTCTGGGAGAAGGAAAAGATAGAAGGCATGAGAAAGGGTAGGTAAGAATGAATTTGAAGAGACCCAGAAAGAGTGGGGTGGGGAGGGAGAAGAGAGAGGGGGAGAGAGAGAGGGGAAATGGCATTTGAGGGCACTACTTAGACCCGTGTATGTCTACAGGTTCTTGAGGTGCCTGAGGCTGAGGCAGCTGCAGAAGTGGATGGGGACTCCTCATCTGTTGTGTCTCCCTGCTCTTCCTTGTGGAGACCAAGGCTGATATGGCTCTGCAAGGCTGCAGGGGTCAGCCACTCCTTTGGGAGGCAACTCTGGAGAAAGGGGATGCATGAGCTGAAATAAGCCAGGCGGTTCACCCAACGGGGTATCTCCTTCCCACATAGGATCTGTGGAGCAAAGCAGAAAAAGAATAAGTTTACTAGTACTAAAACATGTATTGTGCTTCTGGTAAAAAGATCTCCCCCACCTCCTCACCAGTCTGGATTCCTGATTGCTCAAAATACTCTTATTTCATTCCATGGACGTACTTTTTGATATCAGACCCAACCTTAAATTCCACCAAGATAGTCTGTGCCTTATGATAGCCTTGGCAAATACACAGGTTTTTATGGTCAGCCCCTCTTGTTCTTCTGTCAGCGGGCCTGAGGAAGGTGGGGGAACCTACTCACAGCCATGCATTACCTCAGATACTTTGAAGCCTTGTTCTTTGGGTTTATGGATCAAAAGGGTTGTTAGCTCCTGGAATAGGGGTGAAGGTATTTGAATTCCACTTTCAATGTGTAACGTTTTTAAGAGATTTAGACTGATGTTTAGCCAAGCTTGATTAATCTGTGAGTTGGCCCAGACCAGGTGGATAGAGACTCAGGAGAAATTATTCCCTCCGATCACCACTCCGTACAATGCTGGTACAGTCAAGTGGACTAAACCACAAAGTAGATTTGTACTACAGCACCTTTGAATGCTTTTCTCCATTTTCCCAGGATGGTAGTTCTTAAAATAAATCACTGAAATAGGAAATAGAAAACAGCAAACACAAATGTCTTGTTTCATGCTTATAGTATGTGTGGGTTGTTGTTTTGTGTATATTCTTGTGGCTCATGTACTCCTATGGTTTATTTCTCTAATTATATAATTTCTAATATGATGGGATGGGAAGGCTTAGAGGATGGTTAGCATGATAAGCATCTTTTCTATAGCATTCAAATTTAATAAATTTATATTCACCAGTACACATTAGCATTTGGTAGCCTCTAAGTCAGTCTAGTTCTGACTGGAGACGGAAGTCCTCACCACAATAAACATTGCATTTGATGGGCAAAGAAGTGGCATTTTAAGACAGTCATTTAAGGGGAAACCAGGTGACTTCAGAGGCATCAGGATTTCACCCCTAAAATGTATTAAGTTTCATTAACAAGTACAGATCCACACCAACACACAGGAAATATGGCCGCTGTGCCAAGGTGCTTGCAGTCTAAAGTAGGCACAGAGGCAAAATACTACTCCCAACCCTGGAAGTGTTCCCTGCCTAGAGCGAAGCCAAAGCATGTTGCCTTAGCAATATGGGAGAAGCTTCCAGATGTGGTG
Organism: Gavialis gangeticus; assembly: GCF_001723915.1. Classification (NCBI taxonomy): domain Eukaryota; kingdom Metazoa; phylum Chordata; order Crocodylia; family Gavialidae; genus Gavialis; species Gavialis gangeticus. The sequence goes on along the minus strand of NW_017729025.1, from coordinate 90,741,622 downwards.
CCCCTCCTGTATCTTCTTTATGGATAAACAGATTCCTGGCTCTAGGGTCATCCATACAGTACCCTACCCAAGTGCAGATTTCCCAACTCCCCCTCCCTCGAGTCTGAAAATCTGTCTAATGAACTGAGTAAACACCCAAAGATATTACTGACCTTATACACTTCATCCTCACACACAACAATTTCACTTTTAATAACCAACACTTCCTCCAGATGATGGGAACAGCTATGGGCACTAACATGGCCCCACAATATGCCA
>NW_017729025.1:90732098-90741334 GCF_001723915.1 Gavialis gangeticus | reverse complement strand
GAGTACAGACCCAAAGATATTACTGACCTTATACACTTCATCCTCACACACAACAATTTCACTTTTAATAACCAACACTTCCTCCAGATGATGGGAACAGCTATGGGCACTAACATGGCCCCACAATATGCCAACCTTTATATAAGCCACCTGGAAGAATTCCTCAAGGACTGCACCATCAAACCCTTGCTGTGCTTAAGATCAAATGATGAAGATGTCATCAATATGACTGAAAGCCTGCAATTTCTGATTGAATTCCACCAGAAATTCAACAATCATCATCCCTTCATCCAATTATCTCTTGAATACTCCAGCACCAACATCTCCTTTGTAGCCATGATGATCAGTATCCAAAATGGTAAAATACAGACCACATTATACAAGAAACCCGCAAATCAACATACATATTTGCACAGAACCAGCAATCACCCTAAACACACCAACAAAGCTGTAATATACAGCCAAGCCCTCAGATACCATCAGATTTGCACTGAGAATACCTGAGATTGCCACCTCACCAATCTTAAAAGGGCTTTCACCCAACAAGGACACTCCTCCAGAGAGACAGACTGCACGTTTGAAAGAGCCACCTGGATACCACATGAAGAGCTGCTGCAATACAGAAGAGAAACCTGCACAAATCACACACAGCTAGTTATCACCCCTCCCTTGAACCCATATGGAAAATCCTCTATCAACTGCAACCCATACTAGAAGGAGACCCAATTCTTAAAGAGATCTTGTCAGAACCACCCATCCTAGCCTTCAAACAAGCACCAAATCTCACTAACCTCATCACCAGAAGTAAACTTCCTGCGTCCCAGAACACACCAAATGGATCCAGACCATGCCATGACAAGAAATGCAACCTGCCAACACATCTCCACCACCCCCACAATCACTACACCCCACAACAGAGCCATCGGCATTCCCGGATCTTACAGCTGCACCTCCAGAAATGTAATCTATCTCATCCAATGCACCAAATGCCCTGATGGAATATATGTAAGAGAGACCAAACAACAACTGCGCACCAGAATGAACACACACCGAAAATCTATCAAAGACAAGAATACCCAATTACCTGTAGGGGGACATTTCTTACAAGAAAACCACTCCCTCTCCAATCTCTCATTTCTAATCCTCAAAGGAAACTTACAACACACTTCTCATAGACAAGCCTATGAACTTCACTTCATCAATCTCCTGCATACAAAAAAATCATGGACTTGGCATAGACATTGGATTTATGACACATTATAACCTGCCTGACATCTGACTCCCCAGGTACCTCTCCACTACTTACCTGCTACATTCATCCCCCCATGCCCTGCTACTGTAAGGTTGTTAAAACACACTGAAGAGATCCCAGGAAGAGGGCCATGCACCCCACTACAGAGGAAGGCAAAACCCCTCAAAGTCCGTATCAATCTAACCATGGATAAAATCCCTTCTGACCCCATATATGGCAATCAGTCTGACCCTGAGCAGAGGGGCAAGACCCTCTAACCAGATATCTCCAGAGCAGCCCAAGCCCTTTCCAAGAAGCAAAATGGGCACAAGGAAATAAATATAAATCTCTGGGTTGGGGTCTTCATTAGGATATCAAGATAAGACAAACGACGTCAATGCATTTTTTATTAGGAATTTTAATTATTTTGACGTAACGCACACTAGTTTAAAGTTGAGAGATACATTTAAAGTTGAGAGATAAGTGTATAAAACCAAAGACATTGGTTAGGAAGTGAATAGGACCAAGCTCTTCCAATAACTTACTTTGCTACTAAAAAATACTGGAAAACATCCACCCTCTTCCTCAGAAAACTACAGCTTGGCAGTAGTCATTTCTGACCTCAACAACGTGTTCTCTTTTGTTTACCTCAGACAAAATCATACAAATGATGTAGTAGTTTCTGACACATTAATTTTGACAACTGCTTAGCAACTAAAGAGTCATAGATATAGCTCTCTTCCAAAAACTCAGTTGTTATTACTATGACTTCTCATAAACCATCACCCTCACAGCAAGGGTCTAGGAATAGTTGATAGGAAGGAACCTGCAGCCCACAGGTGATCCATGAACCATGGGAACAAATTCTCTCAGCAGGCACTTCCAGTTCTTTTAGGTGTATCCACAATGTTAACACAAAGCATATTAATTATTAAGCTCAGCCCTATTTAAAAGCAAACCTTGCGCCCATCTATGTCTTTCAGTCTTTACCATTACTACCAAATGCAGGCACAGTTACCTTCATCCTCAGTGGGACTCAGGGAGAATGCCTTCTCCATTTTCAGCAGTTCAGGCATTGCCTTTGCAGAAAGTGAATATACAAAATAAAGGAGACTTTTTTGAGTGTCTGTGGATTTAGTTCTGGTAAAAGATGCTAGATTGAAGATCCTAAGGGACTCAAAAAATACTGTTCACACAATAGACAGAGAAGTGGAGTTTTAGATTTAGCACTAGAAGCAGAGCATGGTGTGGAGTGGCACTGCTGTTTTGGGGCACTTGTACATGTGACAGAGGTTTAGTCCTTAGGGTTGCATTCTATACCCCACTAAATTGAAACCCACTACATCCCAATGTAGTTTAGTTTGCAATGATGCAAACTGATTTAAAACTCCCAAAACTCCTGGATATATACAGCGTGACACCATTAAGCCAACAAAGTGACATTTTTGTCATGTGTACATGGTAATGGTGTCACATGTACAAGCACTCTTAAAGTTCAATTGCCTTCTCTTTGGAGATCAAAGACCTGTTCATGGCTGTGCAGAAATGATGTTAGGGGCTTTGCCTTCTGCTTTTATTAGCCATTTTTTTTTTTTTTTTTTTTACAGGCTGAATCAATAAACCAAAGAGGGACTCCAAAAAGTACTTAAGGACACATGGGCACCTAGCCATCAATCACCAAAGGAGCTTGAGTGCAATGATGAAGTCTTACGAGGTTCCTCTTTCCTAAGAGACATGCTATGCTTGTTCTTCACTGTAGATGCATTCTGGTTGCTATTCTATGGCAGAATATGATTCTCAGCATTTTATGAAGAAGGCCATTCAGATGCTACAGCTTCTGAGGTTTAAGCTTTCCTTTTAACAGTGTGTTGTGGTTGAAGCAGTTGTATTTAACACTTCAGAAGCAATGAAGAAAAACTTGTTTCTATTGTGGTTAAACCAATGGAACTTCATGAATGAAGAAGAATTCAAATTCCATCTAGAGCCAAAAAAACTTTACTTGCCATAACTCTCCAGGCCAAATATCAAGTCTAAAACTACACCATGGATGCTGACAGATGTGAGGGGGGAAAAAACAAAATAAAACAAAACCGCCTTGTACTAGAAACAGCATTGTGTTACTTCAACCCAGCTCTGTGGTGCCTGTATAGATTGGGCACTTCAGTGGGGTTTTTTGGTACTTTTTGTTGTGTGTGGATTTTGCAATATAGAAGTAAGGCCATTTCTTTTACCTTTAACCTCAATACATAGAAGCAGACACAGCACATACTAGACGGGTGAAAGGAGAAGTGCTGTGTAAGGGCTACTGATAAGATATGAAACTAGCTGAATCTGGTCAACAAGGAACCTTGAAAGAGGTACAAGGACTGTTTTTCTAGTGAAGCAGACTACTTGGCAAGAGTATATAGAGCATGCAGTCACAAAGGTTAAACTTCGGTGTTCACGTGCCCAGTGCCACCTGATTGGATAGAGTAGCAGTTTAGTTAGTAAATGATTGGGTATTTTTGCAAGCACAAGCTAATGCTAATGTACTAACTAAGGTATAAAAGAAAATTATATCTAATAGGCAGGGTCCCTCCCCAGAGGCACCTCGCTGCAGTGAATAAAAAATTCTGTATCTGACTTTGGGTACTTGCTCTGCGTGATCATTGCCCCAGCCTAAAGTGAACTGCACGTGGCTTACGAGCGTAATTCATAACATTTTAGCTAAAGCCGATTCAATCAGCTATTAGATAAAAGCGCCAAAAGAGCCCCACTAAAGTGCCCGATCTATACAGACATTGGGAAAGCTGGGTACAACTAACATGCTACTTCTTCTAGGCATGCTCTGCCCCCATTTCAGATTAGAACTTTTGTGGAAGTTGCATGTGTTTACAGCCACCAGTCGGGGGTAGTTTGTAGTAGAGGAGCTCTTTTCTCATAACTCCAAGTCCTTTTGGGGGCTATGGATAAGAGCTGTAAGTGACCCAGCTGCCATCTGTGTAGTCTAGTAGAAATACAGTTCAGACATGCATGGCAGAAGCCAAAAGTGAGAAATGGGCTTTGACAGTTTGGGTGCTATTTTGGGGGAGCTGTCAAGTCCATACCAGCCTTTCAGCTCAAGCTACAAGTAATGCAGGATACAAAGAGAGCCTCTGAGCATCTTAAGTAATGCCATTTAACATTAAAAAGTCACTAAATAAAATATATAAGCAGTTCCTGGAGCAGGGCTGGAATGCAGAACTCCTCCTGTCCTGGTGCTTGCTCTAACCACTAGGCACCTTTAAAAAAGAGATTGTGCTCTCACTCAGCCCATCTTTGTGCAGATCTCTGTAAATCTATATATAGCAAGAATGTCCTGCTCCTGAAAAGTTTGGGAGACCTGCTGGAGGATAGAGCATGGATACAGCCATGAGCCTGAGGTGCCTTACTTCCTGAAAGTCTAAGCCTGGGTTGCCAGAGACTCCACAAGCTAATAAGCCCTCTCTAGGGCAGGTGCGTGTCTGAAGCTTAGGTGCAGGTTACCTTTTCAGTATGATTTTCTTTAAAAAGCCATCCTCTGATTCTCAAACATTAGAAACATTAGGAAATGTAGAAATTCCAAAACAAGACATCCAAATTACCTTGACTATCTCCATACATAGGCTTGAAGAAATCAGAGACATATTACTTAGTTGATCCACTGCAGGAGTTCATCTTCTGGGTAAAGCTTACTGTCAAAGTGCAGCTTTGCAGCTGCCTTTAGACACGACCACACAGAATTTCACAGATTTCTGATAGGACAAACAACATGCTGCAGGTAATCATTCCACATCTTATCAAGGGCCTGTTCTTCAGCCCAGTGAAGTCCATGGGAGTCTCTCCAAAGACTTCCCTGGGTTTTGGATCAGGCTCTGAGGACTGGTTCCTTCAAGGAATTGAGAGCTTAGTGTACTGTGGTGGTATTCCAGCATCTTGCCAGAAGGTGGTAGCAGTGCAGTCAAAGCTTCTTACTATTCATGAGAAGACATGAGTTCAAACCCTGCTTTGGACTTATGCTAAAGGCTTCCTGCAGTTGATCTAATTCTAAAGCGAACCTGGTTATTCTTGTTGTGGAGTACAAAGCAGCTGAATGTGATGTTGGCCACACTGGTTCTTGGGTAACTAGTGTGCCTTGCTCATGTCAGCCCAATAGACTGCTTGGTTCAGGGAGCCCTTTGATTTAACCAACTTTCAGAATCGGGCCTCTCTATCATTTGGCCATTTCTTGAGAATTGAGCTGTGTCGGGAAACCTCTCACATCTCTATGTACAGACTGCACATGCTCACACCATGTTGCTGGAGCACACACATAAAGAGAAAAAATATAGTGTGATAACAATGTGGCACCATGGGCAGATCCAGGATTTAGTTAAGGAGAGTACAAGAACAGCGACTGGCACTGCAGCCACCCCAGCTCCTATTTCCACACATGAGGGTGAGCAGCATAGCTGCTGAGTACATAAGGGCGCAAGGGCCCTTGCCCCCCTCAGGAAGAGGGTAAGGTGACCACCTGTCTCTAATTGGGTGGGACAGTCCCAAAATGGGAACATCAGGTCCTGGTCCCAGGTTGCATGTCTCCAGGACATCTGTCCCAGATTTCCAGTATCATCCACAGGGATCCAGGTCTTCTGTTCACTGTGGAAAAATGCAGAAGAAAGTGTGTTTCCCTTTGCAGGCTGGCAGAGTTCCAGCCTGCAAGGGGCTGCAGGGAGCAGGACACAGTGGGTGCCATGGGCATGTGTGTGTGCAGGGGCTGGGCCTGGTGGCACTGCCCGACCAGGACAGTGCATGGGGGCCTGGGGCTGACGTGAGAGGCAGGACAGAGCCACAGGCAGTTCGTCCAAGGGGCGGAGGCGGGCAGCTCCCTGCTACTACATGCACTCAGGGAGGAGGGCATGGGGGCATGTGCCCCCCAGATTTGTTTGTGGGACAGGGAAGGATGTGGGCTCCCTGCCCTGCTGCCCTCCCCCAAGGAGTCCATGCTGGCCACATCTCAGTGGGGGCAACAGTGCAGAGCTGTAACCCCTGCTGTTGTGGTGTGGGCACAGGGTGCAGTGGGCAGCCCGCATCCACCCCCCCATGGGCTCCACTGGACTCTGCTGTGGCCATGCTGCTGGGGGGGAGGAGGGGAGGGGAACATCATCTTAGGCCTCTCCCCTGGCAAAAATAAAAGTTGGTGCCTATTGTGAGCAGACTGACACACAGGAGCAGCAGGCAGGTACTTTTTTTTCCCTTTGAAGTCTACCAATCAGGTAAGAATCTTTCATGTCCTTCATGCTCATTGACATGTTCCCTCCTTTCCCCTCCTATTCCCCTGCCCCCCAACCATGACTGCTGCTGTCCCTGTGCTTCCCAGCTGACCTGGGGATAGGAGGAGGAGGCTGCAGAGCTGTCCCTGCCCTGCTCCAGCCAGGCTGCATAGGGACCAGGGCTCAGTTGGGGACAGCAGCCATGTCAGGTGGGATTCTCCTCTCTGAGCCAACCTCTGGGCCAGCAAGGAACACCTGGGAGACTGAACAGGGAGGAGGAAACTACTTGATACCACCCACAGTCCCCAGTTTAGTGTGGTTCCCTGTGGGGCGCAGCTCGAGCAGAGCATGAGCAGCTCTGGAGCTGGCCCAGCCTGAAGTTGGCTGGGGACAGCAAGAGTGAGTGGGGGAAGGAAGCGGAGATGCTACTTAGCATGGAGAAGGGAGGGGTGATGATTCTTGCTTGCTTCAGGGACTTCAAAAAAGTCCCTGGCTGCTGCTCCTATGGCATTGTCTGAAATGCGGGGGAAACTGTGCCATTCTACCCACTCCAGATCCATCCCTATGTGGCATAATTATTACTATTCAGACATGTACAGAATAAAATATAATGTTAAAGCTCAGTGGGCCATACTTTTAATGCTCTGTCTGCAAAAGTCAGAAATTAGGACCCTGGATTCCTGAGATAATGGAGGTTGGATGTCTTGAGAAGTGGAATTTTACATCTATATTTCCTGACTACATTGATGGGCTTGTTTTAAATAAAATACTTGAAAGGGAGCAAGCACTGAAAACCACTGAGATACACCTGTGACCACAGCTTCACTTCAGTAAAGTTTTTGTGGAAGAATTAATTGTTTAAGATGGATTTGTTTTATAGTTACTGTGTAAAAACCTGTATGTCCACACTAGGAAATATAAACTAGCCTGCAAGGATCAACAAAATAGACTGACTAGGTGGCAACATGCCATAAAGCTTGGTATAGATTGCCGTAAACATGCAAGCCTTAGAAAAGGAGGAAACAGGGCTGGAAATGGCCTTCATCTTACAGTGTGCAGAGAATGACTGAGACTGGCAAATGATGATGAATAAGCTCAGCAGCTAGGTTGAGTTCTGGAAATCAGTATCCTAAAGCAAAGGGAGGAAAAGGTGAGAAGTTTTAAAAAGAATTCAAGCAGAGCAATCTAACATGTCCAGATTCCTTTGTGCAATCATTTAGTTGCCCTAGTGCCCTGCCTAACCTAGGTCAGTGTCATCCATGTGGAATCTCACTGGAATAGCCCTTTTCCCATGTAAAGCAGAGTGAACATCTGGACTGCCAAAACAAACCTAGGCAGCAGTTTAGAAATGGGAAGAAGCTGGAAGAAACAATGGCTCAGTAACACCCATGTTCATACTCATGAAAATGCTCAGGAAGGAGGCAGATGTATCTCTATGCTGCATGGTAGAGGATGTAGCTACATGTACACAGGAGTCAATGTACTGAGGAAGTCTGAGAGGAGAGAAGATTAAAGGTGAAAGATGAGGGGCAACTAGAACAGCTGGCTTATAAATTCATGGGTAGTTTAGTATTATTTCAACCTAGACAACCAGCCCTCCAGTTGAGAGTCTCAACGGCTGGAAATCTGATGAGGTGACAACTCAAACAAAATTAAGAGTCAAACCATTACAGGTTAGTTGTAAGGCAAGGCTGAAGTATCACAGTGCTCTTTCTGCTCAGAAGTCCTTGGGACTTGTATTGTTAAATAGAGCAAGCAGCTGCAGGATAACAAGGTAGGTAACAAGTGGCCTCATAACAGATGGCCCGTTGGGGAAGGCTTAGTATCATTAAGACTGGGATTACTGGTGACATTTGGAATAATGGATATTGTACCAAATGAATGAACAGCTGTAATTCACTCAAGTTATTGCAATAGAATGAAGAGACATTCTTTTTTCCTAACAGGTGCTGCTGCAGGTCTAGTGGCTCAGAACAGGCATGAGTCTCAGATTCTCCCTTTGAAGTGTAGCTTCCATGCAGAACACAACTAAGCCAATCCCTTTGTGTACTGTGATGAGCAATTCCCTCTCCACCAATCTCCTTTCCAAAAAGCTGACTCTGACACTCCATTTTTTTTCTTTTCTCAACAGCTCTTCTCTACATAGAAGAAGAAGTTTGGAGAAGTTAGGGCAGGGGCAGAGAAGAGATTGCATCCAGCAGTTTTTCAGTGAGAAAGGATGTGCTACCTCACACAAATAGTTGGACTTCTGCAAAAAAACAAAACAAAACAAAAAACAAACAATTAAAACAGGTGGCAGGCTCATTTATACTTAGGATACTTCTTACTTACCAACTGGATTTTGTTATAAGAACTGAGTTTCTCTTTGTTGTGTGGACCTGATAAATGGCACTGCATATTTTCATGATATTGCACACACAAGCCATTCTCAGTGTTATGACTGGGAATATTTGGGCCAGATAGTATAAGCTGCCTTAGCTCCATTAACCACTGGAATACTAGCTGTTTATGCCAATTAAGGATATAAGCCTCTTTTCGAGAGGGTTTTTGTTATGTGAGGGTTTTTATAGAGGGTTTGCTTTTTATTTTTGCTTCAAATTCCTTACCAACCTGTGCTGTTAACCTTTAAATGGGGACAGATGTGGATGGAAGGCAGACCAAGCATTAGCAAAATGCAGAAAAGACTGAAGTACTCAATGCCTTTTATACCTCAGTCTTCATGGGCAAGGTCAGCTACTGATTACTACACCAAGCAG
>NW_017729025.1:90719716-90727098 GCF_001723915.1 Gavialis gangeticus | reverse complement strand
GGCTTCAGGGATGATGCTCAAGGACAACCAGCACAGTTTGGGGAGGAGGTGAGCAGCAAAAGAACAGATTAGGGACTATTTAGAAAAGCTGGACATGTACAAATCTATGGGGCCAGATGGGATGCACCTGAGGGTGCTGAGGGAGTTGGCAGATGTGATTGCAGAGCCTTTGGCCATTATTTTTGAAAACTCATGAAGATTGGGAAAGGTCCTAGAAATTGGAAAAGGGCAAATATAATGCCCATCTTTAAGAAAGGGAAGAAAGAGGATCTGAGGAGCTACAGACTGCTGGGCCTCAGCTGATTCCCTGGAAAAATCATGCAGCAGGTCCTCAGGGAACCCATTTAAAAGCACTTGGAGGAGAAGAAGGTGATTAAGAACAGCCAGGATGGATTCACTAAGGGCAAGTCATGCCTGACCAACCTGATTGCCTTCTATAATGAGTTGACTGGCTCTGCAGATGTGGGGAGAGCAGTGGATGTGATATACCTTGACTTTAGCAGGACTTTTGATAGTCTCCAACAACTTTCTTGCAAAAAAAGCTAAGGAAGTACAGGTTAGATGGATGGACTGTAAGGCAGATAGGAAACTGCCTGGATCATTGAGCTCAACAGGTAGTGATCAATGACTCGATGTCTAATTGGCAGCCAGTATCAAGTGGGGTGCTCTAGGGGTTGGTCCCAGAGCTGTCTTTGTTCAATTTCTTCATCAACAACCTCAAAGATGGGATGGACTGCACCCTCGGCAGATTTGCGAGTGATGCCAGCTGGGAGGGAGTAGTAGATAGGCTGGAGGGTAGAGTTAGGATTGAAAGAGACCCTGACAAATTGGAGAACTGGACCAAAAGAAATCTCATGAGGTTCAGTAAGGACAAGTACAAAGTCCTATGCTTAGGACAAACCAATCCCATGCACTGGTACAGGCTAGGGACTGACTGGCTAAGCAACAGCTCTGAAGAAAAAGGCCTGGGGGTTACAGTGGACAGTAAACTCATTATGAGCCAACAGTGTGCCCTTGTTGCCAGGAAGGTTAATGGTATACTGGGCTGCATTAGTAAGAGCCAGCAGATTGAGAGAAGTGATTATTCCCCTCTATTTGGCACTGGGGAGGCCACATCTGGAGTACCGTGTCCAGTTTTGGGCCCTCACTATAGAAAGGATGTGGACAAATCAGAGTCCAGCAGAGTGCAGTGGAAATGCTTAGGGGACTGAGGCACATGACTTCTGAAGACAGGCTGAAGGAACTGGGATTATTTAGTCTGGAGAAGAGAAGACTGAGTGGAAGGAGGAGGGGATTTAATAACAGCCTTCAACTACCTGAAGGATGGTTTCAAAGAGAATGGAGAGAGACTGTTCGCAGTGGTGGCAGATGACAGAACAAGAAGCAATGGTCTCAAGTTTCCACAAGGGAAGTTTAGGTTAGTTATTAGGAAGAACTTTCTTACTAGGAGAACAGTAAAACATTGGAACAGGTTACCTAGAGAGGTTGTGGAATCTCCATCCCTGGAGGTTTTTAAGATCTTTAGATCAAAGCCTTGGCTGGGATGATTTAGTTGGGGATGGTGCTGCTTTGAGCAGGGGGCTAAACTCGATGACCTCCTGTTCCTTCCAATTCTAAGTCTTTATGATTCTACGAAAGTCATTTATGTCAGTTTATCAGGTAGAAGGCAGCATAGTTTTTTCCTGGTGCGGCTGCAGCTGTCTGGGTGCTGCTCTGCTCCCTTCACCTTCAGTGGGAGCCACCTGGTTCAAGCTTCCCGCCTACCCAGAGCAGTGCAGCAGAGGCAGGAGTGGGAGAAGGAGCCAGCACTGGAGGTGAGGGGAGCACAGCAGCACTGGGCCAGCTGAAGTGACACTGGGAATAGCCGCACTAGAAGCTGTGTACACTGGCTGCAGCCTGGGCCTGTGGGCTGTTCTGCTCACCTTGGCTCCAGCTGAAGTTGCTGCTGCTCCTGCGGCGCTGCACCATTCTGTGCTGGCAAGGGAGGGGGAAGCTTCAGCCAAGTGGCTCCTGCCCAGTACATGGGGAGTTCTGGTGTGTTGTTGCAGGGTTAGGGTGCTGGCCCAGCCCGTGACAGCGCATTAAAATGCCCTATGTGGCCCTCAGGCCCAGATAATTGCCCACCCCTGCTGTAAGAAGATGATGGCATATGTGGCCTTGGTGGAGTTGCAAATGAATGAACCTCCACTGTTATAATTCAATTATTCAGTCCAGTGGTGATGTGGTTTATACTGATGGTGTGCCACAGAAAGCATTTAGGTCCATTGCAAAGCCTGGTGCCTCAGCAAAGCTGGGCATCAGGTAACCTGTTGCTTGACAGACACTGTTTGAGTTTAAGGGACTGTCTATAAGCCAGGACCAGTTTCTCCTCCATGACTACTTTGAGACCCTTCCAGGAAGGGTTTGAGGTCATTAATGATATATTTTAAGTGTTCAAGCCAGGGCCTGTAGGTGACACCCAGAGTGACTCTCTTGTCTTTGTCCTGGGGTTGGTATTGTAGCAGATCAGAGTGGGGTCTGAGTCTGACTTTGTTGATTTGAATAGCTAGAGTTTTGAGATTATATTGTGATAGTACGAATCCCTGCTTCAGACCTTTAAGTTGTATGCCAGTCAGTGGGAGCAGAGCAAATAAGTTTATAATGTAGAGCTTGGCTGTAGACAATGGATTTAGTGGCACGCTTAGGATGAAAGCTGGTGGTGTGAAGGTAGCTATGGCAATTGGTTGTTTTCCAATACAACATGGTAGCAATGTGGCAATTGCAAATCTTCCCTGTACTATCTAAGAACTGAATTGGTTGGGTATAGTATTCCAGAGTTAGTTTGGAGGGGTGGAATTTGCTAAAATCAAGTAATCAAGTAATCGTTTTCCTTGGAATTAGAGAATTGCATGGTCCAGCCTATGAGTGGAAAGATTGGTGATGATGAAAGAATAATCTCTTATACTTCTATAGCAACCCTGACATTCCCAAATTCTTTATAAACTTAACATATTCACTCAAATCCAAGACAAGGATTTCCCCTCATTTTAACATGGTGGGGAGAAGCCCCTCATCTTGGATTTAGGTAGAGGTGGGGAGGGGCAAGCAGTGACTATGGCTCTGAACCACAGCTACTACCTGCACCCCCTGACCTCTCCCGCCTCTGCCCCTCTTCTCAGCCTTGGCTCCCTCACCGTTCACTGCCTCTTCCTCTGGTCTCTCCCCTGCTGCTGGCTCTGCCCCCCGGCTCCTCATTTGCCCCTGCCCCACGCCCATGCTGCTTAACCTTGCTCTGCTGTGGTAAGCTCTGGCTGTGCTCCAGCCTGGGACACAGATCCCAGGCCCAGCCTGACCCAGTAATGGCAGCAGCTGCATGGCAGTTCTGACCGCAGCTCCAGGGCTCGGCGGGAGCTGCCACTACTACCAGGCTTAGCTCTGTGCCCCAGGCTGAAGCAGAGCCAGAGTCTGCCAGAGCAGAGCAAGGGTGAATGACAAAAGGGGGTGGGGAAGACAGAGGGCAGAGGCTTCAATGGGGCAGGAGATGGGGGAAGAGGAAGTGTTGGGCGTAAGGCTGTGGCAGGAGCAAGTGGTGTGTGGAGGCAAGGGGCAGCGGTCAAGCTGCTCTGCCTCTCACTGCATGCCCCCACACCAACTGCTCCCCATGGTCTCCCCCGCCATCTGCACCTCACTGCCTTCCCCACTGCCTGCTCCCTGCTCCTGCTTTTCCCACTGCAGCCGTGTGTGTGTGTGGGGGGGGGGGGACAAATTTAAGGCACCCTCCAATAATTAGAGTCTATACATGGAAAATGTATAAATTTATTTTAAAAATATGAATTTTCCACATATGTATAGAACCTAATTATTGGAGGGGAGTCATCATAAATTCAGGGTCATCTTGGATTCAGGGAAATACAGTGAATTGTTTATACAAGCAGCCTAATTATACCATTGTAATAACACCACTGTAATGCAGCCACATCTGGAATGAAATACAGTAGCTGTTTGACAGTTTGCCACAAAAACAGACAAATTTACAGCAGAAACTGCAGAAAATGCATACCAATTAAAACCATAGGGGAATTAATGAATGCAGAATATCTTAAGAAGGTTCTCTACAGTGGTGTTACTTAAAACAGACAAAAGATACAGCCTGTACCCCATACATGTTAACAGCATTCAAAATCCACCAAAGTTAGATGGAATATTTTCTATTCATTTAAATGGGCACTGGACAAGCACTAAGTAAACAAATTCTTCCTAATGGTGTTTGTTTCTTAATAGCTGTTTCTTCCAGCTGCCCATTTTTAGTCCCATGCATCTCTGTACCCTGCCAACCATTAACTGAAGAATTTATAAACTTTTCTTCAGGAAAATGCCATTTCCACTAAGCTGTACTGCAGGCTTCACCACTGCAGGGCACATCAAGAGTAATTACTATCTGAAGAAATCCTGGATATTATTTGACTATATCAATATGGTGAAGTGGTTGCATATGCCTTAAAAACAAACCCTCACTTCCAAACTGTCGCATCTGTCCTTTGGCTTCCAGATTATCAAGGTCTCCCTGTTTTTTTTAACCAACTATCCCAATCAGAGTGCAAGCTCTCACTATATAGCCCTGGAAAGTCTGTGGGATCAAACCATTTATTAATGGCTAAAAAGTTGATATGTTTCTTTGCAGCAAACTTAGCTTTTAGAGAGAATTTGCTGAAAAGCCAACTGTTTTAGGGAAATTAGGACACTAATGTAAGTGTGCTACACACATCAGCAAGTCTGCCTTGGTTGGGAAAGGAGAATCAGACAGCAAGAGAGAAACACACATGTTCCTGCAGCCAGCTCTTCAGAGCAGCTCTACCCATCAACAACATGCATTACATGCCAGTAAAACAAATTCCCTTTCCACAGTAAGACTTCAAATACTATTCAGAAGGAAAACCCTGGCACCTGCTACACCAGGGAAATGAAAACATACCTCTGCCTGTCAACACTGAATGTACCTTAAGCTCAGCCCTAAATGGTTCTAACCTACTCTACTCTGTATGAGTCCACCAAGCTAACTTAACCAACAATGACAGCAGGCAGGGGAGAGAAATCCTCATTCAGATACAGCTCCATCTGGAAACCATTTAGGATCAGGAAGCACCAGAAAACTGCTAAGATTCCATTTATATGACTGCACTGGGTTCTAGACAGGCAAGATCCAATCTGACCCCTAATCTTGATAGTCCTAACAGTGCCAGCCACAGTACCTTGTACACCAAAGTCCTCCTTTAGCACCCCACAGCCTATAGCCATCATAGCTAAGAGGTTGCAGTGCCTTCCAGGACATGTCTTTCTTCAGATTCTCAAGCATTTTTCCGGTTGATGGCATCAAAGCATGATGATCTTAGATGTGGTTACACTGTGGCAGCAGTACATCCTGGCATTGACACTCCCAGGTATACCCCAGTCACCCACCTGCTCCCACTCACATGCACCAAACCCAGAAATGTGCCACACTTTGAGACTGTGGTCCCTGGAGTTCTTAAAAGTGGCTGATGGGGATGACCCTAGAGCAGCCTCACCAACAGATTTTCAGGTTTGAAGCACATAGGTGAAACATAGCCAGGAGTGCCCTGGCTGGGACATTCTGCCAATCTGCTGAACCAGGCCTCACAAAAATTCTCTGTCTGCAAATCTCAGCAGCAGCTGGTCTGACCAATTGTGACTCACCCCTAGACACCAGTTCTACTGAGGACATTAGATTACCTTCCTATGTATGCCTTTTAGATGAAACTGAACTAACCCAGGCGCTAGAACACTTTCTCCTCCTCCTGTGTCAGCCAACTACAAGATCATTGGCTGTACAGATATCTCACCCCTTGAAGCAACTTTCATCATGGGATCTGATATACTCTGAAGACATGAATTAAGCCTCACAACATGCAGTGAGAAAGAGAAACAGGCTTTTTTTTCAGTTTTACAAGTAGGTTGAAGTGAGACAGGGAGAAGATTATTAAACTATTTATTTATCTTTGTGATTTATGTGCCACCCTTGCTAACAATGGCTCAAGGTGGCTTACAGTAAGAGAAACAGAACAATTTAAAAGGGCAGCTAGAATAAACAAAAAGCAGAAACCCACTAAACAACATTTCAGCCTAGCTTTGGTTGCCAATAACAGGCCCAAACAGAAAGGTTTTGCAGTGCTTCCAAAAGATAACCAGGCTCAGGTGGGTCTTAAGATAATATAAAGCTAGATCTACAAAGGAATGTAAATGCGACAATGCCTAACTTTCAGTTGCCCAGTTCTAATATTAGAAACCTCAGCCCTGAGTGAAGTGCCAGAGTTCCCTAGACCCCAGAATAAGATTTGCAAAATGCATGTGGAAGGGAGAGTAGAGGGCCAGGATGATAAGGCCGCGTGTACACTACCCAATAACAGAAGGGTATGTCTGAGGTCATACCTGTCTCAAACTTAGGTGTCTGTGGCCAGGTCTATACCATAATATACAAGAGCTGAACCTGGAAATACAATGGTAAAGATACTCCAATGCATACCTTTATGCATGCTCTCAAGACTTCAGTTTCTGGTATGCTTGATAAAGCACCCCCCCAAGACAACACTGTAGTGTGTCCTCTAGTGCGTGTCTGGGTTTGGGATGTGTGTGTAGGGCTGACTTGTTCTCTATCACCCAGTAAGTCAGTTGTAAAACGTCAAGAATGGAACATAGGAATCCTGCTTCCCATTCTCATGTTCCAACTACTAGGCCAGTTGCTCTTGATCTTTTTAGACTCAAAAAGACCCCTCATGAAACTCAAGGTACCCCTCAGAAAAGACCAGCTCTTAGCTTTCACTTGTTTTTTAACTATGGAAAAAATAATAGAGAAATTCTTCTATTGCAACCAACTCAGAAAGATCACAACAAGTCAGAATGGTTTTCACGTTACGGATCCATATTTAAAATCTCTGGGTTTATCTTGTGAATAATGTGTCTTTGCATAGCCAATGGTGCTAATACTGTACAGCACCCTTAGAAAGATAGTGTCGCACAGCAGCCTGGTTGAGAATCACTATCCTGTGATAGTGGATATCCACCCCCGGTGGAAGGGGGGTGAAATCTCCAAAAAGGAGTATACCTCCTCTGCTCGGGCCTGTAGGCGAGCTGTTAGGAAGGCCAAGGCGGACACAGAGCTCAGACTAGCGTCCAAGATTAAG
This sequence comes from Gavialis gangeticus, assembly GCF_001723915.1. Taxonomy (NCBI): domain Eukaryota; kingdom Metazoa; phylum Chordata; order Crocodylia; family Gavialidae; genus Gavialis; species Gavialis gangeticus. The sequence continues at coordinate 90,719,923 of NW_017729025.1, read as the reverse complement.
GATAACAAAAAGTCCTTTTTCAAATATATTGGGAGGATGAAGAAGGCGCCGGGTAATGTGGGACCCCTGCAGGATACGCTGGGCAATTTGGTGGTTGCGTCAGAGGAGAAAGCGGACCTCTTTAACCAATTCTTCACCTCCGTTTTCTTGTGCAGGGACCGGGACTTCCCTGCTGTGATAGAAGCCGGACTCGAGGGGATTGCCTTC
>NW_017729025.1:90710827-90719031 GCF_001723915.1 Gavialis gangeticus | reverse complement strand
ATGAACACCTTGCTGGGGTCGTTTGACCCAAGTACTCTTTCCTGCCATGGCAGGGGGTCGGACTAGATGATCTGCTCAGGTCCCTTCCGACCCTAGAAACTATGAAACTATGAATGGGTTAATGGTCCACCATAGAGACAGGAAGTTAAGTCTGCCCCACTCCTCAGGAACTGTCAGAAGTAGAAACTCAGTGGCAGCCTTAATTTTGGAATGAACAGTGTCATTCCAAAACACCCTCCTGAATATTCAACACGAAGCTTCCAACCAAGGATGTCAATGCTTGACTAAGCCTGAAAACCTCCTCAGAAAGGAATGTCAATAGTCTCACTCTAGAGACAAAGAAACTGCAGCACAGAGAACTGCACCCATGTTCATACACAAGCTCCACATTACAATGGGAATTAGTTCCCAAGGTCTCCTTATCCTTGACCCAAGCTCTGCCTCCCACACCTTTCAGAAATGTGATCAATGCTACAGGTGAGGCTACAAGAGACATAGCAGAAGACATGAAAGGAATTTCTTAGCATGCATAAAGTTTGCTATAAAACCAGATTTGTTATCTCATAGTAGGAATGGCAGAAGAGCGACGCATTTCAAAGACACTAGTTTTATACTGAACAGTGTTAATGACTGCTATGGTGTCTTTAATTGCTCTGAGCCCAGGTGCTTGAAAGAGATATACTGTTCAGTGACTAGTTTCAATTACCTTCGCATAACAGAACATGGAATTCTACAACCCCTCCCCAGACTTCCTGTTTCTAATCTAAGCCCTTTAAAGCAACAGTTCCCAATACCCATCTTCACTTTCTAGCCAAACAACTTAATAATGGCATTTAACAAGCAGTATTGATATAACACAAGATTCCAGATAATTAAAACCTACTTAGTAGCTGAACTAACATTGTTTGATTAACCCAGTGGTTCTAAACCTTCTGGAATCTAGACACCCTTCAATAGGGTCAAGATCCCTCATTAGACTTGAGTTACCCCTCAAAAAAGCCAGCTTTTAGTTTTCATTCATTTTTTGACTACAAATTTTCATGCAGGTTCAGATTCTCACGGGGTTGGACTCTTTTAAAACAGTCTGCGGCTGTGCACTTCTGTTTGATCACAGACAGACTGCTTTCTGGAACCAAATCAGGTGAAAATTGTTACTGCTCTCTGCACCCCCTCCCCCACTCCCAAGGTGGTGGGGGGAGCGGTTCCAATCCATCCACCCTACCCCAGCCTCCAGCACTGACTGAGGAACCCCAAGAATGAGCTCCCTCTGCTCCCTTTCCCCCCTCCCATTCTGAAAGCAGTGTCTGGGCTGGGAGGGAGGAGTGGCACTGCTATGGAGACCAGGCTGCAGGCTCACAGCAAATAGCTGGAATCCCCAACTTCCCAACCCAACAACAAACTTCTGTTGCATCCAAGGGATCATTTCAACTCACAGCACTTCCTCCAAAGCCTATGAGTTGCAACAGGTCTTCTGTCTGTGCCCTAGATGGCTGCTTGGGACACATTTCAGTGGCAAAAGAGGAGGTGACATCTTCCCTGGCAGCAGCAAACCTCCAGACACTGCCACTGCATTTTCTGCTACACTGTCAAGGGCACAGGACTCCCCAGTTATGCCTCCAGATAGCAGGCAGCCCCTTTTGTCCCCTGCCCTGCCCCTAAGGAAGCCTTTCAGCTTGCCTGATCATCTGTTCCTGCTCCAAGAATAAAGGGTTCTGTGACTGACATTCTTTCCACAGGTGATTTTTTTTTAATCACTTAAATCCAGACAGTCTTAAAAAGAAAGATTTAAAAAAGAGTCATTACATGGAAGCTCGACTCTGAAGTTAGCACACTTGGTTTAAGTTCAGTCTCTCTAAACAATTTACCTGGGTTTAAAAGAGTCAGAAAGTCATTCAGAAAGTGGTTCAGGATATGTTACTCTTTCTTACTTTACTTTACCACAGTACTCTCTCAGAATAAGTTGCACATCCACAAGTCCACCTCTCTCATTGATTCCAGTTCCTTCCTGTTTCGCAAAGGTACATGTGATCCATGCTTAGCCCAACAGCTCTGGCTGTGTTCCAGAAGACCTGGACCAGTTGGACTGACAGACTCAACCTTCTTCTGCTTGCCCCATTATTTCAAAAAGGTAGGACAGATAAAAAAACTCCAGACTGGGAGGCTACTTCAAGATACACAAAGTTGTAACCTTTTCTGTGGCACTTCAGATAAATTACGCATACTAATCAGAAAGAAATAATTTCCTCATTTCAAGATCAGAGCAGAGACAATACTTGAATATAGCACTGGCTCTTCTGTCACATCAGCCCTGCAGTACAGTTCTAACATGAATGCCCTTTAAGGTGAAATGAGTTTGTTCATTTCAGTCCAGTTGTTAATTAATAAGGTCATCAGCTTGAGGATGACCCTTCTATCCAAAGAGCCAGTCTGGAGCAGCAGCAACAGGCTAGTGGGTCATGTATGATAAAGCAACATGGGGCAAAGGGGGCACTAGGTTATCTTACCAGGGACTCACCGGTCACTCTTCACTGATGGTCAGGCACCTTGTGGGTCACACCTACATGCTGAGCAAATTGATCTAGTCAAAAGATGGTTAATCTTTGTAATGTGACAGCATGCCCATTGCTGACTTGAGAATAAGCAGATTCCTAGAATCATCCCAATTCTCTCAGTTCCAGGACTGATTTATGAGGACTTACTTTTCTTGTTTCATTGCAGGCTGCCCTTTCCACAGGAAATACTGTAGCAGCTGTTGTCATGCTGTTCAGAACAAGGCTCCACAGATCAGCTAAGACAGAGAACTTTAGGAACAGGGAAAGTCACTGGCCAGAAATCAAATGAATCATCCCCTGGTTGTGAATGGGTTGAGCAACTGAAGCTTTTCAAAACACTTTAAATCTAGGCCTCTGGCATGGCAACAGGTCATGTTTCCAACATGCTATACAAATTACATTAACATGAGACTATGAAGAACCTTGAGCAGAGAACCTTCACACTCTGCCCTTCCACCATGTGAACATGCTCCCATCCTGTCACTCCTAAGCACGACTATCTCAAGCAACATGCTCTTAGGGTAGATGTCTACATTGATAGTTATCCAGCTAGTCGAAACAGCTGTTCCCTTCCGTTCTGTTGAAACAGAGAGGCTGTTTCAACATTTTGCTGGGGATGGACTGGGCTGCTTCCCCATCCCCTGCACTAAATCATGTGGGGGGTGGGAAGCAGTCCAGTTGGGCTGCCGCTGCCCCCAGCACAATCTAAAGCTGGGGATGGAAAGTCAGCCCAGCTGGACTGATTTCCCATCCTCAGCCTATGGCTGAAACGTTTTGACTAGCCTCCTTTTGTTTTGAGGCTATTTCGACAGCCTTTGTTTCACTCCAATTTTGCTGTTTCAACCTCAAAATTGGTCAAAACTGTGTTGAAATGAAACGGCCAGTGAAATTTCACACAGCCCTACTCCCTATCTCCCCCCAGCACAGCTTACATAGAGAAGGACTAAAAGGGACAGTGCAGGATTTCAGTGATTCACAACAGTAGCAACTGATATTTAACAGATAAACACCCTGTAGGCTAATTATCAATATCATTGTGGCAAATCTCTTCATTACACTTTAATCCATAAATACGTTGTTTATGCAAATCATAAAATATGTATTAGAAACCAACTGTAAGACTTTGTAATGGCTCCTGGAAGTCAACAGTAGCGTATGTGGGCACGCTGTTTTGGCAATATTACAAAATGTATATGGCTTAGCTTGGCTTTTTCAATGGCCCTGTTGGCAAGGAAGTGACAGGTGGGGGAGGGGAGAAAAGGTAGAACAAACCACCGTGTAAGCCCTTCCCATGGCTCCTGCCTTGAACGGAAGCTGATCAGACTGTGATTAAGCCAAAATCCTCTCTGGTTTCATTTGCCATCTACTAAATTTCTCCCCTCAAATTTCTTCAAAACAATAATAAATGTGCATGGCAACACTTACTGGGCCTCCATGGTAGATCTCCACTGCAGCAACATCTGTGGGTTCGTTCTTGAAAAGAACTTTAGAGAACTGTCCTATGTCAGCTGCACAAAAAGCATCAAGGGTGGTTGCTCGGGCATTTCTGTGGCTTCAAGTACCATAACAGAAGTTGCATCCTGGGACTGCTTGGTAAAGACTCCTCTTCCTGAAGAACAGGACTGTGCAAGGCAACAGGCTTGTTGCACTGGCAAGTGCTTCATTTAGCACCTTATAGTAGAGGCATGTTATTGGGGCGTTAGGGACTTCTCTGGTCCACATATTTCACTCGTTGTGCTTCCAGCATTGCAACTCAGCCTGGTGAATGCTAAGCTGAGCAAGTTGCAACAAAATAGCATGGTAGTAGTCAGTGTCCTGACTACAACTGCTGAAATTAGGATGCTTGCTGTTTTCTTATTTTCACCATGATGCAGCTGTGTCATCTGAACAGCTTGTGGTATGTGAGGAGATCATGGTGGAACTGGCAAAACAAGAGGAGATTGCAGTCCCAATTAGGTATGAGCTTTGCTGATAGTTGCACTAGTAGTTAAGAAGAATGATGGGTTAAATGCTAAAGAAAGTTATAAAGGCCAATCCAGCTTCTGAGCAGCAGAGGAAGGAGATGATGTGCAAAAGGACCAGAAGACAAAGGAACTGTGGACTGTCAGTGGAGGACTTCCTGGACTTGTGCCCTACAGGATGTGGCCACACTGAAACCACACTGTAAATGGCATATTTGAAGAGGTGCACAGCAGGTAATATTCATACCTGGAAATCAAACAGAACTTGCAGGAAAACATGACTACAGGATTTTCAGATAGCATGTGTATTAACAGTGGTGTGAGCATGCCCCCATCTATCAGTACAGACATATCCTTAGCTCTTCTTGCCTATTTAGATTGCAAACACAATATATGTCCCTAACACAAAGGCACTCCATGCTCAGTTTGACCCTCAGCACCATTGTAAAAAACATTATATGAAAAAGCAAAAGCAAACCTTCAGAACCACAGCTGGGTGAAATATTTTGGACAAATAAATACTCCTCAAAAATGCAGTTTGTAAGTAATTGAAAATATTGACAAATTCAGATAAAATTTACTGAGTGGTTTTGGCTGAAACAGAAATGGGGAAATATTTTTTAAAAAAGTCAAATCATTTTGCTTTGCCATTTTCAAACCAAAGCCTTTACCTTTTTTTCATCCCAAAATATGTTTGCTTAGCAATTTAGCTTGATTTAATAATAACTAAAAAGTTTAAAAATATACATGCACACAACCTAAAACTAAATAATCCAAGCCAAAATGTTTGGGGTTTTTTCATTTAATGGGGAAAACAGAAATCTTTTCAAATCAGAAAGAAAAAAAAATCGTTGTGATAGGGTAGGAGAGGGGTGGAGAGATGTTTTTATACTTTTGTTATTTGGCTCCCAAACTGAAAAATCAAGTATTTGCACAGCCCTGCCCAGAAACACATGCCTTCCAAACATTCCCAAGTCTCCTACACAGCCAAATAGACACAAAGCAGGCCAGCTTCAAAGTTACATCAAACATTCCCAATACACATCTCTTCCATCATGACCTCACCCATACAGTCTCTGCCCCCAAAATACACCATCTAACATACCATTCATACAAGACAATAGGAATAAAACCTCCAGACTCAGGCATTCCCATCCCCTCCATTCATCTAAACACAAATTAGCATGCAGCACCTTGTACGTGCCTGCCTATACAATAGACAGCAGCACCATGCAGAGATACTGGGCCAGTTCCCAAGCCAGATACAATAGAGCTGTGTTAGTACAGGAAGTAGGGAGGTCCAGGTTACCTCTGCACAACTCTTTCTTGGCAGGTTCTGATCAGAACAGACAAAGCAAATGCCATTTTCGCTGCTCGGCAGTAGGGAGGTAAGCATCAATAGAGCAGCAGCTCTAAAAGCCTTTCCAGACTAAATCCTACAAATCCAGTCCTCTCAGCTCATGTGCCTTACCTCCACTACATGAATGAGTCACTTAGGATAAAATTCTGCTGTTTTTGATATATGCATGTGCAGGAAAAGCAGAATTATAGAGCCCTGCTCCGTTATCAGAATCACATTTTCACCAGGATGGTACACAGAACCTAGCCTGTCCCCCAACGGGAGAACTGATCTCACATATCTTTTTGTCCTTTCTCTGTGACAACACAACCTCTGTCTGCATAACTTGTGGCAGAGTCTGCCCTCAATCCATGTGACCAGATGGCATCCTCCAAACTTCCAGCCAATCAGCCACCAGGACAACATCTGCATGGAGGCTAATTAATAGGGCCACAGCCAAATAGGGAAATTAAGGAGGCCAACAGAGTCATCTAGCGCATGGCCATCCATCTGAACCTCATGGCCTGCCAGCTTTGTTTATGTAAATTATTGTTAATACTTAGATTGCCAGCTGGCTTTTGGGCCATCTCATCTCCTGCTGGAAGAAATAGTTGCCATTGACTGCCTAGCTCTGTTCCTGATTCTGGGTGCTGTGAGACCACCATAAACTGTAATCTCACTGGATATTCCCTTTCTCCTCCTGTTCTGCCAGCCTGTCTCTGTCCCCTTCAGTTCCTGTCCACACGACCCCAATTTCTTCCCCTCTTCTTTTCTGGTGTCTTCTCTTGACTCAAATTTCTCCTCCCCTGGCTTCCATCCTTCTCCCTGAGTCCAATTCCACTCCCACCATGGCTCCTATCCCTCCTTACTCTGTAACTAAAAACTCTCAGCCTCCTTCAACCCACATCAGCAACATCTGTCCCCACCTTCAACTTCCCCCTAACCTCGCTCCCCTTCCCTATTCCATTCCTCATCCCACTACAGTGCAGTGTGGCCTGCTTCCATTCTTCTCTTCCTTGCTGCCTGGGCCTAACAGTGAGAAAACTGAGACCACAGGAGAGGAAGTCTCCCCATTAGCAGTTTTTTAAAACTTTATTTAACAAATCCAATGTCTGAAATAACAAATTCAATGTTTAAAATACACCCATTTTCCTAAAATATACATAAAGACAGATATTTTTCTTCCATCAACAGTGCTCCCTTAACTCAAGTCAAAATCCACAGGAGTCCTGTCGTCTTCTCTGTCTTTCAGTCTCTGACAGTTCCTTTATGTTCCAGGAAATGTTAAGTTTGTCTGTTTCTTCATCTTTATATAACAATTCACCCCCTCTTTTTCCTCAGAGCTCTGCATAATATGAATCTCACTTTCTTATACTCATTTCCGCTTTTAAAATTTTGAACGTATTCCAAATTTGCTCCTAATTGGGAACTTGCACTTTCCTCCAGTATTCAAAAGAGCTTCTCAAATTTTCTGGTGTAGAGGAGGGAGGGTTTTTTTAAAACAAAATTGAAGAATTTCCATCAAATTTCTAAGCAAGCATCTTTCCCATTAGCACTTATGATAGCACCAGATAGAGCAATTTGGGAGAACATCCTGCTCAGTCACTGTAAACCCAAGCTGCTCGGAACAGATGAAGTCTTTAGAAAAATGTAGTAACCTATCTCTACTAAGCATGTGTGAAATGAGATTTTTTTTTCATAATCATAACTTGAACAAATCTGGACAAGTTTTCACAGAGATAGTTAGTGGCTAATTTCCTCAGGAGTGGTCTCTCTCTCATTGTTGATACTTTGGAAGTATGAATTCCTAATGTGCATGGGACACAACAACAAATGTTTCTTAAAACCTGCTGGTTTTGTCACTGCTGTCCTAAACTCACATTAGACCTAAAGATTACCTGACTCTCACCTGATTGAACCAAGCTGCTGAGATCCGAGGTGTACTACACACCTTATTTGTCTGAAGACTGCAGAAGGGAATGCCATAAAAGGTAGAGTAAGTGAAAATCTCATAAAAATAAAGCATAAAATAGAAGGCTTAATTTTTCAGGTCAACAATTCCTAATACTCATGGCCAGCCACTTTTCCAAAAAGTGCAGGAAGACAACAACAAATAGGCTATTCCAGTATTCCATGAACCTCTCATTTCCCAAAAGGCTCTCCTGACATGAAGCTTAGTACAACCTACCTCCTCATCTCATTCCATTACTGTATCCACAGAATCATAGAATAGAATCATAGAATCCTAGAAGTCAGGTTGGAAGGGACCTTGTAGATTTTCAAGTCCAACCCCCCGCCTGGGCGGGAGAAAAACTGGACTCAAATGAGTCCAGCCAGGTAGGCATCAAGCCT
>NW_017729025.1:90695377-90705827 GCF_001723915.1 Gavialis gangeticus | reverse complement strand
GCCAGCACCACTTCCCTTGGAAGTTGGTTCCAGCTCCTAGCCGCCCTAACTGTGAAGTAGTTCTTGCAGATGTCTAATCTAAACCTCTCCAATAATTTGTGTCCATTATTCCTGGTTATGCCAGGGGGTGCTAGGGGAAACAAGGTCTCTCCCAAACCCTTCTGGTCCCCCCTAGTGAGTTTATAGACAGTCACCAGGTCCCCCCCTCAGCCTTCTCTTGTGAAGGCTGAACAGGTTTAGGTCCCGCAGTCTTTCATTGTAGGGTCTGCCCTGTTGTCCCTGGATCATGCGGGTGGCCCTCCTCTGGACCCTTTCAATGTTGTCCACATCCCTCTTGAAGTGGGGTGCACAGAACTGGACACAGTACTCCAGCTGTGGCCTGACCAGCGTCGCACAGAAGGGGAGGATCACCTCCCTGGCTCTACTTGAGATGCACCTGTGGATGCACGACAAGGTCTGGTTAGCCCTGCCAACCGTGACCTCGCATTGGCAGCCCATGTTCATCTTGGAGTCAATAATGACTCCAAGATCCCTTTCTGCCTCCGTGCTCTCAAGAAGGGAGTTTCCCATTCTATAAGTGTGCTGCTGGTTTCTACTGCCTAAGTGCAGCACCCTGCACTTGTCAGTATTGAAACGCATCCTGTTTATGTTAGCCCACTCCTGTAACCTATCCAGATCTTGCTGCAATCTTTCCCTCCCTACTAGTGTGCTCACCTCACCCCAAATTTTGGTATCATCAGCAAATTTAAACAGGTTGCTTTTCACCCTGTCGTCCAAATCGCTGATGAAGAAATTGAACAGCGCAGGCCCAAGTTCCATGTAATCTGAAGAGTATGAAGCCTGTTATCTTAAAGATCTTATTTTTCTTTTTTCATTTTTTACTTTTCTTTTTTAATTAACTAGAGATGCCCCCTCCTCAATGCCTCCCCCACCTTTTGATTATTTTAGGGTGGAAAAATGTATGACCCTCATGCACCCAATTGCAAGTAGTTGTAAAGTCCCTGCAAGGAAGACACCTGAAAGAAAGTTTAAACAGCCTGAAATTCACTGAAAAGATATTTATGAATGCATCTCCCAGGTTCTATATAGAGTGCTAAAACTACTTTCAGCTGTCAGTTTGAAAATTATTTAATAAGTGTTGTCAAACTTCTACTTACCCAACTTCTACTTCTTTTAAGGCCTTTGTTATCTGTGCTGGGTATGGCAGGAGGAGAATGAGAAGGAACTGCTACACAACAGCAAAAATTAAGGACACTTCCATTAACCTTGAGGTTCTGGCTTGCAGATGAGAATTTGTTTTCAATATAGAAATATTTAGTCAACCAAGTTCTGATTGCACTGCTGTGGATAAAGTTTTCTCACGTCTATAATCAGACAGACATCTCCCTAGATTCCTTTTCATGGATTAAACTACAGATATTCTGTTGCATTAATCTGATGATATGACTTAGTTCAATATTGCTGTTAACTTGTTGCTTTGGTAATTGAACTGCTTAATACTTAGTTCAGTTGAGCTCTAATGTTACATTTCTTTTTTTAAATTTTAAATCAAATGTATACAAGGAAGAATACTGAATAACCTCTTCTTCAATAGACAAGCTGGACCACAGTCGTTGCGTGTCTGGGGATGTCAACGCACCTACTTACTAGCCTGCCCAGTTCCTTTCCAAATTAACAATAGTCAGAGGCGGGCAATTATGTTGGGCAGAGGGCCACTTACTGAGTTTTGACAAGCCATCGAGGGCCGCATGACAGGCAGCCAGGGGTAGTTAAATATTAATTTTCTAAATTTTTTAGGGGCCCTGCATGCTGGATAGAGTGGCCTGGTGGGCTGCATCCAGCCCGCAGGCCGCATTTTGCCCACACCTGCCATAGGTGCTAACATTTATTGCATATATAGAATTATACAGATTTTTTTTCCCACAGCACTCCTTCTCCAACCAATGCACAGAAAGGACCTGTTCTTCTCCATGGATGAAATCAGGACTGCATATAGTGATGGGAGACTGCAGGTCCCTGGCCTCAGCTGCTGCAGAAATTAGAAAATGTAGAATGATTTTATCTCTGTCTCTACCACAGAATGGTTAAGAAGCAGAGGTGTAACTAAACAGAGTTTGCACCCTGGGCGAACTCCTCTGGAGAGTGATGTGGAAAGAGGTACTGCTGAGTAGGAGAGGGTTGCCAAGAGTTGAGGGATGGAAGGCAGAAGCAGAAGTGCTAGCTGCTCCAGGGCCTCAACCCCCTACCCCTCCCTTCTCACTACCTCTCCACTGTTGCAGCAGAAGCACAGCACCTCTGCAGCTAGCTGGAACTACTGTTGCTGGCACAGACTCCCTGTGGGGGGTTCCATTCTGGGGGTGCCACTAAGTTGGCACCCAGGGCTGGCACCTCACTTGCCCAGCCCACATTATGCTACTGCTAGACAGAGCTGGACAATGCATTGAAAACCAAACTTCCTTGAATGGCTACTAATTGTGTTCTCCTCGGTTTCAGAGGTCTTGACTTGAGGCCCCAGGATCTGAGCACTCAGGAACTGAGTATAAGGGAAGTCTATTTGCTCCAAACCCGGCTCTCATTAAGTGCTCTTAAAATAATCTGGTTTTATACAGCTGAAATTGGGTATCTCAAACATCTGTCTCTGAGCATTTTGGCCTTAATCTCTGTGCATCAATTGCCTCATCTATAGAATAGGGATAATTCTGCCACTGATTCTCAGAGGGATGCTGTAAAGATAAATTAATTAACATTTGTAAGAACACCATGGAAACACCCTTGAGGAAATTAACCATTTTTTCATTGTGAAGCCTGGCTATGCTTTAAATGAGGCTTGGGGGCTGCATACTTCAAATGGAAGATAAAAAGAAATACTTAATAACCAAAAACCCATTACTGATTGAGGTAAGGGTACTGTGAAAAAGGTAGCATGTGATCATGTTATTAAAGACTGCATCATGAGGAACATACTTATGGGGACTGATTCATTCTTAACTCTGATAGTTTAAACTTTAATAGTTGCATACGTAATCACAGTGCTAGCAGCTCCTGACTTTTGAGTGCCAGACTCTGTGACAGGCATCTCCTTTTAAATGTAATTTTAGAACATCCCCAACACCACCCTTCCCCTGCATGCTATAAGTTTGTCAGCTAAAGTTCAATAAGCAATTTTTATTCCTTTATCACAGAAGACATACACGTACACAAATCTTGGCGTTGTTCATATTCTGTCTTTAATAATTATGGGCACTTGATTAAGCTAGCTTTCCAGGTCCAGCTGACTGACCAGAGCAGTGTGCCAAAGTGCAGATACCCCTGCCCTACTACATTTTTTTAACCTTCATCTCTTTTTTGCATTATGAGATAGTGATAAAAGCAATACCTACCAGCAATAAGCCTGTTGGATTTGACTACCATCCTGGCTCAGTGCTTTTAAAAGCTTCAAGTACAAAAAAGGACTGTCACAGCATTGTAAGGAGGGTAAAAGGGCAAGGATCATAGATTTGTCAGTTGCTCCAGTGCATTGGTTTTGTTGGGCTCAGTTTCCCCATGAGTTGTGCTATGGATTCTGAAGTCACAATAAAAAAGAGAGCTGTGCCAACCTCTGCCAGGGCAGCGGAGAAGTGATTGCAATTCTTGTGCATGAGATGGTACGCATTGCCCTTGTATTCCTTGCCCAGCTCCTCCATAATTTTATCCACATCCTCTTCCGTGAAGTCTGTGGTGCCCAAGGCAATGGATTCTCTAGTTAAAAAAACAAAAACAAAAACACGCAACAGGAAACATATGGGAAGACACAGTGAAGAGGACTGAGACAGAGACAGGCAAAAAGTGAGAGAAAAGGAGGCACTGGAAAGCAGGTTAGACTTAAAATTTGGAAAAATCAGTTTAAGTCTATTTAGAAGTAGTGAAGAGGTCCTGATGGCTAGCACTGTCCAATAATGTCTTCTATTTCTCTACCAAGAAGCCCAAGCAACAACACGGAGAGCTGCTCCACAAACGAACCTGAAAAAACTGACTGAACTTTGAGCCTCAGGGAGTAGTTTGCTATCCATTCAGCCTTTGGCCCTGAAATGGGCCAGTTATAGTGGTGATGCAGATACCTGATGGTCAGTACTGGATTGAGAAGCCTCCCTGAAAAATTCATGTGGCATAACAGGCCATAGTTCTCAGAGAGCAAAGATCTTCATCCAATTTCTTCCTGGCCAAATCTGAATCAGTTATCTACACACGTAAGGGTCCATTTTCCATTAAGAGTCCATTAACTTCTGTTCTAAAACATGATCAGCTTGATTACTTTACAATGTGGCAACTGAAATCCTCCCAGAAGTACTCTAAAAAGTAATCTGCCCTGTTCTGCCAATAGACAGAGGAGAAAAACACAGGAGAAAACTTGCAAGAGCTCCTGTTTTTGTGGAATCCATAAGCAACACATGAGGTTCTTGTGCTCCTTCTACTGGCTCTGCAGCAGCTAGTAATGCACTATTCTTAGAATTTTGCTGAGTGGCAAAACTGGAGCACAAAAAAACCAAAACTGTCAAATAAAATCAGCTGGGTGCATTTCAGATGTTACTTTAAAACACAGGAGAAAAAAAACGTTCCCAACTTGTTCTCTCTCACACACTCCTCCATCCCAATACACACAAGCATACACACCTCTTTCCTTTCAAGGAGCCCCACTGAACTGCCTTTGGATCAGGACCAGATGGGAACACATGAGGATGGAAGCATGAAATGGGATGATGAGAATGAGAATGGCAAATGGTATTGACTGGCTGGCCTTAAGTAGGCTCACTGATGACTACAAGAAAGGGTGTGCAGAAAATAGCCCTTACTTGAACTTAAAGGTCTCGCCAAGCTCTACCGCACTGCCAGGTGTGATCTCGAAAATCCCACTGAAAGGGTAAGGGTGCCCTCCATAGGCAAACTCTGACAAGGAAAGAAAGAGACCGTGAGCAAGTACGTGAAGGCTATATCAAAGAAAAATCTGTATAGTTCTGCATCAGCACTAGAATCTAGGTCCAAGCCAGTTTCAGTCAGGCTCTAAAATTGATCTTCCTAGTCCAGTTACTGGTACTTATCAGCCTTTGGATACCCTCACAAGCTCTCTTCTAGAGCTGACTCTATCCACATTAGTTTACCATTCGTGGGCATCTCTGTGCCTGTCCAAATAAAAACAGTGAGCTCAAGTAATAGTAACTGCTTATGTAAAGATAAAGGATTCTTCAAGCAATATGAATAGATACTGGAGCTGATAAACAGAAAAGAAAGCTCCTAAAAATTCTTTAATAGAGCCAGGAGTAACTAACTTTTGCCAACATATAGACTGCTTATCAGAAGTAAGAGAGTTCTCCACTAATCTGCTGAAAGCCAAACTAACTGTCGCTCAACTCATCTTTAATAAGCAGGTCAGGCCTATGGAGAAGCCCAACATGCTATGCTCTACCTCAAGTAAACTGTAAAAGCTACTTAGTTCAAGATGGACTGCTGCCCTCTAAGACTTCTTTGTCACATGACACTGGTAAAAAAAATAACATGCAGAAAGCTACCTTCCCCTTAATTGAACAAGGAAATGTGTCTTCCATTAAGCTAATCTATTCTCTGGCTTGACTGAATCGTTCATCCAGCCAGCTGAAGAAGCCATCTTTTTCTTTTGTAGTGGGTTCTTGTCTGGTGACAACACCTGGTGTGCCCAATACCTTCTCTCATGTGGTTTAATCAGGGTTGGATAAACATTTAGCTCCATTAAGAAAGGCTGAAAACTTAGTTTGAGCATCTCTCGGCTACCCCTAAGGGTTTCCCTGGTGCATACTTGACTATAAATGTAGTTGTTATATACCACATGAGGAATCACTGCCACGTAAAGGGACACCTTTTCTAGGTTGTCTTCTATTTTAAAACAACTGAGTGGTTTGTGATCTGTCTTGAGCATGAAATTGCCTAGATCTGGCAAATATCACTGGATCTTCTCACAGACCCATATGTTTGGCAAAAATTCTGTTTCAGTTTTGGTTTCAGGGTCTGAAAGCCATCTGGAACGAGAAGCTACAATCTTCCAGTCATCTCTAAAAGTAACTAAATTAGTGCCCGATCAGTAGCTGCTGCCATCTGTGGAACCAGGTGCAGACTTGCATACATCTTAAAAATCCCAGAACCTGGGATGTGGTGGACAGATTCTTTAGATCCTCAAAAACTTGTTCTTGAGGTTTGCCCAGACCTACCCTGTTTTAAGTACCTAAAGGGTAGGGATTTGTTTCAGAAACAAGATGCCAAGAATCCTTCTAAGTTCTGGTACATTTTTAGGTGGTAGCATTTCGGTTATAATTTTGGCATTTTCTGGATCCATCTTCAATCCTGTTTATTGATAACAGAGAACCATAGATGGGTTTGTTGTAGTAGACACTTCTCTTTTTAATTTTAACCCAGCAGCCTCAATTGACTTTAGACCTTGTCTCACTTGGAAGTTACATTTGCCTTATTTCCTAGCAGCAGTATCCTTACTTCCCCCCACCCACCCCTCTAGCACTTTGAGACTCCCATTCCTTCTCCTGGGTAAGATTTCTGAGGGCTTTGTGATCCTAAATAGGAGGAAGCAGAGAGTAATATTGTCTGACTGGCTTCACAGCAGATTTTTCAGCTTGCTACTAGCAATACAAAACAAAATTTCTCAGAAGAAACTGTTGCACTCATTTTCTTGGAGATGGTGAAAAGAAGATCCTTTTCAATCAACATCTTTAGGCAAATAGTTCTACTTACCCCCCAACCCTTTGCCACCACAGGGAAACGTCACTGTTGTGTTCAGTACTGACCCTTTTCACTTTTTACTGTAGCATTCCTCTCCATCCTATCCAGGTCTTCTTTCACTTTCAAAAGCAGTGCATTTGGCTTCCTCCTAGCTGTATCCAGCATATAGAATACAGCCTCCCTTCCCTCTCCACCTTTAAACTGGTCATTTTTGTTGCACACCATCCCAACATCTAGTTTTCATAGAAGCCATCTGAATGACTGTGGTCTGAGTTAAATTATTTACAGAAGGCTCATTAACATATAGCCTTATTTTGTAGTGGCTTTGAACTGTCTGAAGCAATTTATGTGGCCCAAAGATGTATGCATCTCCTTGATTCCTCTTAAATTCCTAATATAATTTTTTCTTATATTATAGGCATTCATGACCATGTGTTGGACAACTCTCAGCCTCCTACATTCTGGCAATCCCTTCCATCCCTCTTGTAATCCTATCCATGAATTCAGCAACCTTACATGGACGTTTCTGCTATTATTATATTATTATTTATATTCTATCCTAACCAGAAAATTCAGAGTGGTTTTGCCTCTGAAATTTTCCTTTGCTATTTCTTGCCTGTTATTTCCATTGTTATCTTGCCTAGTGATTTACATTTTTACTAGTTCAGACTTCTTTAACTGTACACTACTTTGTTCCCAAAGCAGCTGAGAAATGTAATTATTCTGAAAGCTCCTTACTTAAAGAAGGCCTAACTTCTGAAAGATCTTTTATTGGTGTCTGTCAGGGAGAACCCAAAGTCACAATGCTGTTGAATCATAAATGCTCCCATGCTTCCATCACAATAGCATGCCCATTCATATGGGGTGGATACATCAGCAAATAGTGGAGTAAACTCATGACATACAGCCCTTCAGCAATGTAACTTATTTGAAGCTGGTTAGCTGGTTGTTTGAAGCTAGAGTTATCCTTAGAAAAAACAGGGCTAAAGCTGCATTGGTCTAAGGTATCATTTGCTCAACTATTCGCATTAGCTAGATGCTTTGCAGCTATCCTAAGATACCTGCAAGTCTGTCTTCCTTAACTCTGTCAAAATTAACATCCATTACAAAACAGATGTAAATTACATTGGTGGAAACACATCAGTCATACTCATGTATTCCTTTAAGGAATTGCACTCATCAGACTTAAAACGCTTTGTAATAGTTATTCATAGAGCCTTCTTCATTGAAGTAAGTGATTTATAAATATTTTAGCTTCACTCACCATTGCAAGTATTAATGGGGGACTTCTTTATGCTAATATGCATAGTAAGGGTTACTATAGTTCAAGTCTTAGGAAAGCACTCCTTCCACTCAAGCCATTCCAGAGGTTTATCAAACTGAAAGTCTCACAGAGGCTTAAACTTTGACATTCCCTTTTCCTCAAATGTTTGCAGGTTCAAAATGACAGTTTCTGAAACTACAGAAGTTTTAGAATAGGACAAAGAAATGACTTTCTTCTAAAAATGGGCTAGGAGTTATATTAAGATAAGGAAAGCAGTATTATTCTTAAAGTAACTCTGTCCACCTATCAGCTTCTGGAGAACTCCAGCCCATATCATTCCCAGTCCTCTCTTGCCTGATGTCCTATGATACTTTTGCAAAAAGTATGGGTATCTTTACAGTCTGCAGACTGTGCTCCTGTACTGGAATCAGGGTGCATAATAAAACTTTGTAAGTAGAAGTTCTAGGCCATTCTTTAGCTCTTCCAGCTCTAAAAAGAATTGGCTAAATTTTTATTCAAAGCGCTCTTAACCTAAAAGCTATAAATCTGGATGCCTTTTCATCATAGGGATGATCACAAGATGCATGGCACAAACTCCCAGTTTCAGATGTAATCAAAAGGAAAAGGTCATACCTCTGCCGTAGATCTCGATCCCAGAGTGAAAGACTCCAATCCCCAAGGTGGATGTGTACTCATTTATCCAGTACTAGAGTAAAAAAAAGCCACAAGTGGAAGTATTAGCAGAGTAGAAACAGAGAGCCTTGGTCTATTATATATCACAGTCTCACTGGCTTAAAGTTATCTCTCTGGAACCTAGCAATCACTCTGAAACAGGCATAGAATAAAGAAGCTGCAGTTCACCACAAACAGAACACCATCAGTGTCAGACAGCAGAGCTTGCACACCTTGTTGAAATTATGTCCCAACAAGTCTACCTCAATGTGGGACATTCCCTTGGGTTTAAACAGGGCTATGCATGATATGCCATGAACCTACAGTGATGCAGCTGCTGCGGTAAGTATGTAGAAGTACATGTTTATCTCTGAATTTTTAAAAAGTTTGTTAAGACTGAATTAATCTTAATGAGTTGGACTTTTTATCATAGAAAGAAAGACCAGAAGTGACCTGTAAGATCATCAAGTCCAGTCCCCTGCCATGGGCAGGAGGTAATGGGCTCAAACGAGCTCAACAAGGTGCTTGTCCAGCCTCATCCTGAATGCCTCCAGGGACGGTGACTACATCACCTCTGCTGGAAGTGTGTTCCAGATTTTGATTACCCATACAGAAAAGAAGTTTTGTATATCTAGACTAAACTTTTTGTTGACTAGCTTCTGCCCATTGGCCCTCGTCTTTCCAAGGGGTGCTTTTCTGAAAAGTTGCTCTCCCAGATCCTGTTGTTCGACCTTGACATATTTGTAGGTGGTTATCAAGTCACCCATCAGCCTTCTTTTACTTAAACTGAACAAACCCAGGTCCCAAAGTCTTTCCTCATATGACCTATCCCCCAGGTCCTTGATCATGTGGGTGGCCCCTCTCTGCACCCTTTCTAGCTTGTCCACATACTTCTTGAAGTGTGACGCCCAGAACTGGACACAGTACTCTAGCTGTGGCCTCACTGGGCATGTCCACACATGCAGGCATGTGCATTTGCAGCAGCTCAAATAGAAGTGGTGCATATTTGAGCCGGGGCTTTGTGCCTCAGCGCACATGCTCAGACATGCACTTTGTTGTGAAGCAAATTGTGCCACTTGGGGCAAAATAACCCTGCCTGGCTCCTCCCGGATCTGCAGCCACAGGGAGCTAGAGCCTGGGGCCAGCACCTGTGCTGTCCCCAGCAGTATAGAAAGCTGCCCTGTCCTGGCACCATCAGTACAAAAAGCTGCACTGGCAAGTAGCTTCAGGGCTACTCGCTCTCAGGAGCTTCTGGGGCCCAGCCAGTTGGTACCTGGGGACACTACCCCTTGTGCCAGCTGGACTGCTGACGCAGCCCTGAGAGTTTCCTGCACCCTCTACCCACTGCAGCAGTCTGGCAGTGGGGGCTGCTGCCTGGCTGTGATCTGCTGCATACCTGCCAGACCTGGATGAGACATCTGCCCCTCTGTGCTAGCTGCCATTGGGCTATGGCTGCAGAGTTGGCCTTCATGCGGCACTACTATGTGTGCCCCCTGCCCAACTATCTGGGCAACTATCGGCCAGAGGATGTCCTGGGTGTGGTGGCCTGCTTTGAACTGTCAACTGGGGCCAGGAGGTCAGCCACAGCCAGCTGGGTCCAAGGTGCCAGCTCTGAGCAGGCAGGGTCCTATCACTGGCCTCCCTAGCAGGAAATCTGGTGTTCCCTATTGGAAAACTGAAAAACCCCGATAAAAAAACCCCAAAGTCACTCTGTAAAATACCCCCAAATCCATGTTCCTCCACAATTAAAACAAAAGACCACTATAAAGAGAGTGA
>NW_017729025.1:90692961-90694620 GCF_001723915.1 Gavialis gangeticus | reverse complement strand
GCTGACAGGGCCCCCCCCCATGGTCCCCTACCCCCTTCTCCAGCCTCCCGACCCCTTACTTAGTGGCAGTGGAGCCTGGATCCAGCTCCCTGCTTGCACCAGGGAGAGGGCTAACCATAGAGATGCTGTGGCAGCCAGAGCATCTCTATGGAGGACCCAGCCTCCGGTTACCTCACAGCACGGTCTGGGACCATGCCCTGCCCTGCTTTTTTTCTGTGTGGGTTTTTTTGACCCTTGGATATCCAGGGGTCTAATTTTGCCCCCACAATGCAAACTTGCAGCGTGGGAAACATTTTCTTGTTACTGCACATGCCTCTTGCAGCACCTCAAATGGGTTTGAGATGCACCAAGAAGCACGTGTGGACTCATCTGGATGCACCCACTAATGTTGAGTAGAGGGGGAGAAGCACCTTTCTGGATCTATTGGCGACACATCTGCTGATGCATGTCAGGGTTTTATTTTCTCTGTTGGCGACTTCATCACACTGGCAGCTCATATTCATCCTCTGGTCAATTGTCACCCCCATGTCTCTTTCAGATGCAGTGCCAGCCAGTGGACCACCACCCATTGTATAGGTATGGTGAGGGTTCATTCTTCCCAGATGAAAGACTTGGCACTTGTCCCTGTTGAACCTCTGATTGCATTCACCCCATAGGACCAGCCTGTCAAAATCATCCTGGATCTTTGTTGTGTCCTCAGATGTGCCTGCTTGTCTCCACAGCTTGGTGTCATCCACGAACTTACTCATTGCACTTTTCATTCCCTCATCCAAGTCATTGATAAAGATGTTAAAGAGCACAGGCCCAAGCACTGATCCCTGAGAAACACCACTGGAGACAGCCCTCCAGATGAAGTCACCCTATCAATTAGCACTCGCTGGGATCAGCTGCTGAGCCAGTTACCAACCCACCTCACTTATACCACCTTCCATTTGATATCTCAATGCATTTTATAAACACAAATGTATTTAGCCTCGCAAAACTACTGGTAGGTGGGCTAAGGTTAAATATCCCCATTTTAGTTTAGGTTTGTTTTGTTGGGTTTTTTTTAATTAAGGCAGGTGTTTAATTGACAGGCTTATTTAGAGGGCACCCATCTGAGGCAGAGATCTTTTCTTGTCACATATCTAGTGGCATGCTTTGTATTTTTACTACATAGGGAAGAATTTTGCAGAACAGATGTTCAGGTCAACACTTTATATTGCTCTGAGATGCGTTTGTTTTAAAAAATAGCACTTGCAGTTCCAAGAGCCATCCCATGGCATCTAAAGCTGAACATCCTAAAACAAGTAATCAGTGGCTGCTCCTGAAAGTTTGGCTTTAAGTGAGATCACTACTTCTATGTTATTCAGTATTTTACCCTACATTAAGGGCAAAGGAGCTCTCCTATCCAATACACATGTATCCTCTCCTCTCCACCAAGCATTCCTGGCTACTCAGAACAGCATGCTCAGTAGGGCTGTGCAACGCTTCAGATGCTGATTCAATTTGGAACAGATTTGACCCAATTTGGCAGCCGAATCTCCAAATCCAAATCGAATCAGGAAACCAATAAAAAGTTCCAAATTAATTTGAAGCTGGAAAAGATTCAGATAGCTTCAGAGATTTGGGCAGTCAACACTCACTGCTGCAGGGAGCTGGACCCAGACTCCATGCTGG
>NW_017729025.1:90686580-90692950 GCF_001723915.1 Gavialis gangeticus | reverse complement strand
TTTTTTTTTTTTTAAAGAGCCCCCATTCACCAGCTGCAGCCAGGTGGGGAGGGAGGGGGGATGATCCCCATTGCTCTCCACTGCACCCCACTTCCCCACACTTTGTGGGGGGCTCTGCCATGCGCCCCCATCCTCTGCCTGCTCTCCCAGTCCCCCTCCCCCCATCCCATGGCTGCCTTGCCTGGCCCAGCTCCTGGTTCTTTAAAAAAAAAAAATAAAGCCCCCACTTGCTGCTGCAGCGGCTTTGGGGTTTCTGGGGGCTCGTGCAGTGTGGGGCAGCGGGGATTGCTCCCCCAACTGGCAGGAACCAGTGAGTGGGGCTTTGAAAAAAAAAAAAAAGATCTGGGAGCTGGGAGAGCAGGCGGGGGATGGGTGCTCAAGACACCCCTTCACACAGTGGGGGGTAGTGGGGATCAACCTCCTAGCCTGGAAGGAGCCAGTGAGCAGGGGCTTTTTTTTTTTTTTTTTGGTAAAGAGATGGGAGCTAGGGCTGGGTGGGGCAGGGGGGAGGATGGGCTTGTCCAATTCAGAGATAAGGCCGATTCGGCAGTGGTGGAATCACTGAATCAGATTTGGCCGAATCAATTCAGGACAGTGATTCAAATCACTGAATTGAATCACTGTCCCCCGAATCAGCCAAATCTGAAGTGAATACTAGCCTCTTTGCACCGGCCTAATGCTCAGTTTCTTTAAACTCTGTGAGGCCTAATCAATCATTGTCCTCAATCATATGTCACTCTAAATGAAAAATACTATAATGAACTGCATGATGTATATGAATCACTACCTCACTGTGCCATAGATCTGTACAGGAGATTCTCTTTTAGCTCAAGTATTTGAGAATCTGTGCTTTTGAAACCAGGGACCTCAGAATTGTATTTCATGCATCTTTGGGGTCTATGTGGCCAGAGTATGCAACAGTGGGTCAGGTAGCCACATATTTTAATCCACTTTCTGCATTCTATTTCCCTATATCTTAATGATTGCCCTGCCTGTCTGAGGTCTGTAAAGTACCTGGAAATTTGTTCTGTATGAATGCTATTAGTCCATCCAAATCACAACTGCCTTGTTATACAAGGTGAAATCCCAGAGGTGACTGGAGGTTGAAGGCTCAATCCAAATAGCATAAAACCCTAATTCCAAAACACCTTAGCAGTCACTTCTCTGGCAACACAAGTTTGCTGCCCCTCCATGAAACCTCTGAATGCTTTTGGTTCTGTAAAAACATTGGCCTTAAAACTTACGTTCCCATTTCAGGAATGCAGCCAGCAAATAATTTAAGCTTCAGTGACCTCCACAGCTCATCCAATGCCTCTCCCATTAGCTAGTATCTCTCATCAAAGGCAGGGATTTTCTACCTGAATGTCACATGCTGTGTGGAAATGAAAGACTAACAGCACAGGGTTGGAGATGGGTAAAGGACTGCCAATGCCTGTTGGTGTCAGTCAGTAGTAACCAACCCCTCCTTTGAAGAGAAACATTAGTTCCATAGATAGGAAGTATCAGCTCCCAGTAGCAGCCCCATCCTACAGTTGGTGCTCCACTCCATACATCTCTGTTGCTCTGATCTCGCTCCTTAATTTCTGCCCCTGCTAATTTCAGATACTTTATATTAGCAGTCCTCAGCCTTCAGGCCCACAGGCAAAAGTATTGAGCAAGTAAATCACTGAGGGTAATGTCACAGTTTGCTCTTCCTGTCAACCTGAAGAAACACATAGCTGTATAAAGCAAAATTTCCAGTGACTGAAAGCAACATCAGAGAGCCTCAGAGGCAATGCATTGTTCAAGAGGCACAAGTTCAGGACCTCTGCTCTTTACCCTATTCCCCAGTTGCCTGGCATCTTGAACTTCAGTTTGTTCCAGTAAGCTTTGCGGAAGGACTGGAACAAAGTCTGAACTCCTGACATTTTTGAGGGTCCCTCACTGCAGTGTCCAAGTCTGTGTGATCACTGTGTGGACGCATGTACATTTTGAACCCTTTTAAGCACAGCAGCTTGTACATTCTAATTGTTATATGTGAACATGCTGAGAATGATTCAAATGTAACCAAGTAGCTCCATCTTTAAACCTGGATGAAGCCTCATTAAACTTGGGGCTGTTTTGCTAAATTTGAATGGTTCTAATTGTTATGTGTGAATGAGAACATAACAGCTGCTGCCCTTTTGAATCTCCCTTTTTGAAAGTGTTCCAGGGGTACCTGTGTCCACACCCTGTTTCCTCTACACCTTGGGCTGAGACTCTGTCAGAGCAACAATGCATCCAGAATATGCCAACTCCAGTGGTTGGAAGAATATCCCAGACCTTGCCAGCACCAGTGGTTGGAAGAATAAGGAACCAGGAAACAGGGGAAGATTTTTAAAATCAGAAACAAGCTCAAACCTCAATATTTAAATAAAGGTTTTGAAAATCCAGAAATTCAGGACTTGGGGCTCACTATCTTTCTTCTGCCCATTATAAAAGCAGGATCTGTTTGCAGAAGCTGAACCTGGGTTTATATTTTAAAAAGCCTCAGATTTGTAGAGTTATTAGAATGGTTATTTGGTTTGGGCCCATGTTTACTTCAAATACAAAAATGTCCCCGTCACTTTCCAACAAAGTGCCAAAAGCAGAACAGCCCTGAATGAAGGCTGCTACTGTCCTCATTTCACCCTTGCCTCCAGAGAACTGCAGGAGCTGTCTTTAGGGTTGTGCGTGACTGAACGTGCAGCAAACACCTGTTGGTGCCTTGACATAACACTCCAGATCTCTCTGGAGGCAGCCACTCTAAACAGAACATGTCAATCTTTTGCTGAGCTGGAAGAAAATCCAAGCCAGACCTGAAATGTGGTTTGTATGAGCACACAGAAGACAGCCCCATTTTCCAAGCTGTTTGGAGCATAACATCAGCAACTGGAGTCAGCAAATACTGATCTGCCAATTGGCAGGGTTATTAGCTTTTGTAAATCTGCTGGGGTCAAATGAATGGGACAGGGAATAAAATCAGCAGATCTTATGACCACTTGTGTAATTCATGCTTTAATTACATAGCATTTGCAAAAAGGGGACAGTAAAACCCACATGCATGGACTTGGGTCATTTTGTCTCACTCCCATTTTGAACTAGGACATACAGAAAAACCTAACAATAAAGAACAGAGTGAAGAGGGAAAGCTAACCAGCCATTTCAATCTTCCCAGAAGCGGAGAGGGACATGAGCTACAAAGTTCAAGCCTAGATCCAGAGCTGGATGCTGACTCCCCCTCCGCATCCACCACCAAAACAAAAGTTTGGGGCATTCCAATTCAAGCTTTTTATTTGACCCTGATGAAGTAGAAACTGAAAGCGTAGTTAGGTATGTCTGAAATACAAATCTGGGTTCAATCTCAAATTCAGGAATGGTTGGGTTCTACAGAGCACAGTCAGAAATGTCTTATTTGAGGACAGCACTGGATAGCCCAGGAAGTCTCTTCCAGTCCTATATCCTTATGTTCTTCTCAAGCACTTCATGGCAGTTTACATTTTGGGAGAACATTCAGGACAGTTCTTAATTTATCCAACCCATCTACCCACCTTTTGTTTGCAGAGACAGAAGAGAACTGAAAGTCCAACTGGGACACAATTTTGCCTATCTTGCAGCCTCACAGAAAAATCAACAAAACCTCTGTCTCTGCTTCCCAGCCTGTGTCTTGCCTGCACCTGTCAGCCCTGAAACACTCAGTCTGTGCTACTGTTTGTGCTTGGTTTTAGAGTTAGGTATACTGGGAGCCAAATCACAATAAAAACCAAATCCTTTGCCAGCCTACTTTACTAGGATGGAATGGCCTTTACAGATCCACTGTACGGACTGGGAGATTATTTGCATGATGAAGGCAAACTAGGAAGGGATCTATTAGGGGATGCAAAGATCTAATCTCTCCCATAGAGATGACACACAGGTATCCTCCTGTTACTCTAGTTCTGCGTGTCAGAGACCTGGCCTGGGGGCCTGATCCATCCCTTGGAGTCCTACAAAAATTTGGCCCATAGGTCTCAGATTGACTGTGTGCATCACATGTGGCACATGCCAGCCCGAGCCCCATGTGCTGCAAGTGAAGCTGCTCTGGGAGGCAGTGAGTGCATGCACCACATGGGAGCCAGATTCAGCAACACGCACAGCACACGGGGCCAGTCCAGGGCATGCACTGCATGCAGTGCCCTGCCAGACCAGCTCTGTGCAATGGATCCTGGGCTGGGCTGAGCCAAGCTCACAGACCAGCCTCATACCACCAAAGTCAGTAGGCAGGGCTAGTCTAGCATGGGAACTTCATGCAGCACGCACCATGCTAACTCCATGAGAGACCCAAACCGGGGCTGGTATGCATTGCAAACTGTGTGCAGGGCTTGTCTGGGACATGGACTGCATGAGGTACCTAGGCTGGACCAGCCTCGTACACTGGCTCTGGTATGTGGGGCTAGCCTGTGGGTCCAATCCAACCCACAAGCTGGCCCCAAGCCTCTCATCTGGCCTGCAGGGCTGGATGAGTTTGACATTCCGGTTATAATTCATTTGATGCAAAGCTGTTCCACAACAGGGACCAGGTTGGAATTATTTCCCCCACCTCAGCCTCTCTTAGTTCTCTTCTGCAAAGTCCACTTGTTAAGATACTGGTGAGGGGGAGGGATGGATGTGGTGGAGAGAGCAATATGCAAATATATGATGATTATATCTAAGTGCACAAGCAGAGTCACAGATACACTGATCTGCCATGCCAGAAGCATGGGACAATCCATTAAGTGACATGAAGGCTAAAACAAAAAATCCATTATTAGAGGCAGCAGCAGATTGATTCAACAAGCTGACCAAGGAATTGCTAAAGTGATGTCTTGACATTCATTTCTTAGGCCATATCGATCCACATGTGAAATATGAGACCATGAGAGAGGAAGACAGAAGGAAACCAGGAAATACCACATTAGAAATTCAATGAATGACTTCCTGACTCCACTAAAATCAACAGCAAAACTCCCATTGATTTCAATAAAGGCAGGATTTCGCCCTATATGATTTTCCTCTCACATGCCAGTACTTTAGGTCTAAGAAGGGAAAAACAGAAAACATGAAAAAGTTATTTCATGCCTTCCATAAAAATGCAATGTTTGTGAAACTGGGTGTTGAGGAGAAGAAGAGTTACCCTGGTCATTGGCACGTATAAAGCAAACCTGTCTATAAATGTATGCCAACACTTAGTCATAATGTGCAGCATTCACTAATGTTCTAGTCCAAGGCTCACACACATTTCTTCCCATGTGCCTTAGTCCTTCTATTCTTTACTGTTCTGCCCCTAGGGCTCCAGGACAGGAATCTTACTATTATGTCATATAACATCAAATTAGATTGCACAGCTGATGTTAGCAAGTTCTCTCCAGAGATTGGAGGATATACCAAGGCTCACTTTATTTGTGACCTATGCCACCTTCATACTCAGATTTCCTGAGGTACAAGCCTTGTGTATTTAACCATGTGTGGCCGAGTAATTAATGAATTATCTCCCTGGGGACTCACCTGCCACACCTCAATTTGGTGGAAAAATGAGAAAGTAAATTCCCCAACAAGATGTAGGTTAGTCAATCACCCCACACAGAAAGTAAAAGTGAATTGATTTATTATGGTGCTCTCTGTAAATCTCTAGTGGCAGCTAGATAACCGACCGGCCGATGTCTGTCCTCCCTCTCCATTCCCTTAGGCTCCCTGCCTGTAGGTCAGCTCCTTTATAACTTTCTGCCTCTTCTGGGTTTTGGCAAGTTCCCCTAGAAAAGAACAGCACTGGATTATATACCTTCAATATGCGCTTTGGAAGGTATTGATTTCGTAGGCTTCCCTTTGAACTGTGTTCTGCTTCTGAAGTATTTCAGAGAAAGGTGCAACACATTCTGAAGATCTTGATGGAACTATGGTTTATATTGGTGATGTATTAGTTTGGGGAAATACTATGGAAGAACATGACTTGAGGCTAAAAAAGCCACTAGAAATAGTTTGTAGATCAGGTTTGAAACTGAACAAACAAAAATACAAATTCAGAATCAAAGAAATAACATATCTGGGAGAAAAGCTCTCTGAGAAAGGGGTACAAATTGATCTTGTAACGGTTGAAGTCATTACAAACATGCCACCCCCTACGGATAAGGAAGGAGTGCAAAGAGTACTGGAATGATCAATTTTGTAGGGAAATAGCTACCTAACTTAGCAGGGCAGACCAAACACCTTAGATCACTCCTACATGAGAATGCTCAATGGGTATAGAAACATGAACATGAAGCTGAATTTAAAACCTTAAAGGAAAAAATAATGAAAATTCTGGTACTAAAAAGACTATGACTATCACATTAAAAAGAGTTTTGGGGGTGCATGATCC
>NW_017729025.1:90664673-90681580 GCF_001723915.1 Gavialis gangeticus | reverse complement strand
CTATGACTCTAAAAGACGCATTAAATTGTTAACAGATACTTCTAAAGAAGGCAGTGGAGCAACATGGGGATAGCTGGAGACCAGTAACATATGTATCTAGGGCACACTCTAAGTCAGAGTGTCTATATGCACAAATTGAGAAAGTTATCTCTGGTATATGGCTGTAAGAAATTTTATATATTCATCTTTGGGAAGCCTCTGGTAGCTGAAATTGATCATAAACTTTTGGTAACTATAGCAAAGAAAGGGTTATCAGACATGTCACCCAGATTATAGACTTATTTCAACTGCAAATGTATGATATAGACATAGAGTACACTTCAGGAAAGTATCTACTTATTGCAGATACATTGTCCAGAGCAAATGAAACACCAGAAAATGACAGAATTCCAGACCCAGACATAGTACATGTTAATCTAATTAAAATAGTGATTCCTGTCACAGATAAAATATGGGTTAATTGCAGAAGCTACTGCTCAGGACGTCATATTGCAAAAAGTGATAACAGCTATTTGTGGCCTGGAAAATATATACCTAGCCCCTACCCTCAGTCCAAGGAAGATCTGTCAGTACTGAATTTTGTTCAAAGGCTCACGACTCATTCCAGCAATGCTAAAGAAAGACACGTTAAACATGAGGGGCATCTGGGCATTGAAAACTGCAAAAGGACAGCAGGGGGTGCTCTATATTGGCCCAATAAAAATAATGACATAGAAGATACTGTAAAAGGCTTGTACAGCATGCCTAAAGTACATATCAGTGCAAGAAAAAGAACCCATATTGGTCATAGAGTAGGCTGTAGCTCCATGGTATCAAATGGGCATACATGTAGGAAAAAATTATGTACTAGTACTGAATTATTATTCTCACTATCCTCAAATTGCATTGCTCAAAAGCACAACAGCAAAGTATGTCATAACTCACATCAAATTGATCTTTGGTAGACATGGGATTCCATAAATTCTGAGAACAGGCAATGGACCTCAATTCAACTGTCTTGAGTTTAAAGAGTTTGCAAACAAATACCCACAATCCAATGGTCTGGTGGAAATTGAAGTAAAATAGTTGAGCAATTGTTGGCAAAAAGCTACAGATTCACACACTGATGTTTACCCATCGCTCTTAAATTACAGAGCAACATCCATGAAATGTGGATTGTCTCCAGCAGAAATGCTGTTTAACAGGAAACTCAAAACCAGGCTGCCAAATCTTATGGATGATGCTCATCAGAATGAAAAGCAAAACTTGAAAATATTGAAAAAAACTTGACAAACTCAAACAAAAATGGTACTATGACCAGAGTTCCAGAGAGTTACCACAGCTGCACAGCAAAGATATGATGCTTATTTCAGATGAATGAATGTGGAAACAAAAAGCACTAGTTTTCCATCAAGTAGCTCCCAGATCCTATAGTCACACGAGAAGGACAGGTGTTAAGAAGGAACAGACAACACTTGCAGCGCATAAAAAGGAGAAAAGAAGAAGCATCACGGGACTCACCAAAGGAAATAGAGCTAACATCAAAGCAACAAGAAACAACAGAGGAGATTGAAAATGACACAGAAGTAGGAGACATCTGAACAAGGAAACCAAACAAGAACTGAACCAATAAGGATTGAGAATGCAGAGAGCTGAGATCACTTGGAGCTAAAAAGCCAACACAAAGACTAATAGAGACCTGTTAAAATGTGCTTTAACTATGGGTTGAACTAAACCGCCAATGTTAGTATTACATGGGGATATGTTATGTAAAGGGGGAAGGTGTGTGTATATCTTTAGGAGTGATATGTATAAACTGTTACATTTGCCTGGGGATTGCAGGAGGGAACAGCAGAACTGTAGGCAGGGTACTGCTCTCAGAATAAACAAGCTTTATCATTCTATAAGCTTGACTCCTTGGTCTTTTGAGAACAACACAGACCTCATTCTAGGTTTAAATGGAGATGTGTCCACCACAGAAGAACCACTACCATGCATAGTATTTGGCAGGGCTATTAAGCTAGCCCTTGTTCTCTTTAAAGAAGGTGTATGGACAATGAACTGCCTTCTCAGGTCTCACCTCACACGAATGATGCAAGTTTTGTTTGAGACAGGTTGGTAGGCCAGCACTTACACAATTTCTGTCCACGCTGTACTTGTTTGTGGATAAACAGGTAAGATTTCAGTCTGCTGGGCTGTCACTCTTGCATGCTTCACCAGCAATAAATTTAGTTTAGAAATGTATTTAAAGAAATTAATTATTATATGCTTTAATCCTAAATAGTTGTTTAATTTAACAGTAACAAGTTTAACCAAATACTAGGACTTAATACTGCTGGGAGACGAGGAACAAGAGAGGAATAGCTGTAAGAGATACAGCAGTTGGAACAAAAAAAAAATCACATGTTCTTTGACCCGTTTGGAAGGTGGGGTAAACACCTAATTGGGCAGAATAACAGAAAAGAGATACAGATGGATAAAAGACATGGTCAAGAAATAACAAAATGGCCTTGTCTATTCTTAATTTCCAAAGAAAGTGGTGAATTTGGAATCTTTGGTGCCTTCAGATTGACACTTGATGTCCTTCTGAAAGTTCTGCTCAAGTCAAATGCAAGTTATAGGGCTCAGTGAAGAGACAACTTGAGTGAAATTATACAGTAACTCAGGCTAGATGACCTCATGGCCCTTCAGGCCTTAAAATCTTTGAATCTATGTGCCTGTTTTTAAAATTGCCCGCTATCGGCAGCATCAGTGGGAGCTAGTGTTAAAAAGCAAAATAATAATAATGTAACCCTAGCCATGGTTCTACCTCCAGCCACATCTGGATTCAGGGTTCTGGGAGGTCAAATAGTCTTGGTCAACCTCCCAGCCCCTAAGGCTGGGGCCACCTCTCCATGGAGTGCTTTCTTTGTGGTTTCCCCACACATTGGCATACATACAACTATTTATACAGTTTATTATTTACAAAACAGTCAACATATGAATGAGGTTAATAGCAGAACAGGGTATCAATAATCTAATTGTCAAAGGCACGAATCAATGAACTAAAACACTCTATACAAATTGAAATAAGACACCCTCAATACAACTCCTCAGCTTAAACCTTGGGACTCCCGTGAATTTCAGCAGGAGCACACAGGGTTAACACAAACATCAGTTCTCCTTCACACCCACAACACAGTAACCAGGGCTGGTAGGGCTGTGTGAAGCTTCGGTCCCTGATTCGATTAGGTGGAGATTTGGCCCGATTCAGTGGCTGAATCTCCAAATCGACTCAGGGGGCCTTTTAATCTCTCCAAATTGAATCGGAACCCTCTGAATCAATTCGGAGAGATTTGGAAAGATTTGGACGTAGAGACAGCTTTAAATGTTTTTCTACATACCTCTAGGTAGCAGGGGCTCACGAATGCTGTGATGCTGGGGCACATGGATTGTCCCACGGAAGCACAGGGGGCTCACCAGCATGCTCGGCAGCAGTCCAGGAAGTGGACGAAAAGCACTTCCAGTCCACTTCTGGGTCTGCCAGGGAGCGTGCTGTGGGGCCCCCTGCATCCTTCCAGCTTGGTGACTGGTGCCTCTTGGGTCTGGGGGGGCACCTGGGGTCCCCCTGTGGCTGATCACTGAGCCAGGGGGGAGCACTGAATGAAATGAATGGGAAACCATATAACATACACTATATGCACACCCTTTGCAATTTTAAAAGAATTAAACATTTGTAACAGCTCTAGTGCCTCAGCATGGGGTGGAAGAAGCTTGACATTAGGGTACATCAAGTAGGGAGACCTCATCATCAGCAAGCACTTGCCTTTGGAACACGTTTTCACATCTCCACATCACAGCCCACGTACCTTTTTTAATATTAGGACGGAGAAATGCTCCTTACACAGGCTTTGTATTTTTGAAGGATTGGGAGCACTGAGAAGTACACCTGAATGATCTACAAATCCACAAAAAATATATATACATGTTTTCACAAGTTTAGCTCAAGATGTCACTTTCTCTCAATCATGTCTTCTGTTAACCAGTTCTAGCACCTAGAAGCCCCGAGTTCCCCTACCATTACTCCTTTGTTTTCCTTCTGCTTCCCTGCTCCCACATACACATTAGTCCTTACCAACAAACATATTTTAACAAGAAACATGTTCTAAGAAATTAGGAGCCTGAAAGAAAAACCCTGAACAAGTCAGTGGAGGAACCCCTCTGCATGTTCTTGCCTATATTCATACCTTTCCATGATTGCAGTTATATTCAGGGTGTGAATTATGGGGGAGCTCAGGGTGGGCTGAGCCCGTGCATAAGAGATGAGAGTCCCACTGTAAGATTTGAAAATCGTAACTGGGGTGGGGATCAGATTTCTCCTTCTAGTGAACTGGTTTAATGTTTTTTGCAGCGCCCTTCTCACCTCTTCCCAACAGTCAAAGTGTAATTTGAACCCTGCCTATACTGATAACTGGCTATCGATTGCTGAATCTGGGCTATTTTCTATACAGCCTTAGTTTGCAACAAGAAACCTGGTTATAGCAATAGAAGTGGGGCAGAAAAGATGGTACAAGTGAGGAAAGACAGGAGGTACTTCCTTAGGACTTAGTGCAGGGTCTGCAGTGATTTTTCATAAATGCTGGTTAAGGAAGGGATGGCTCAGGAGTAGAGATAGTGAGAAAGAAAGGATAGGGAAACTAGTGAAACAGTCATATCTGTTGTGGCTGCACTCTGGATG
Organism: Gavialis gangeticus; assembly: GCF_001723915.1. Taxonomy (NCBI): domain Eukaryota; kingdom Metazoa; phylum Chordata; order Crocodylia; family Gavialidae; genus Gavialis; species Gavialis gangeticus. The sequence continues at coordinate 90,676,884 of NW_017729025.1, read as the reverse complement.
AAAAAAGGGGATTTAATTCCCCAGCTGGTTCTTCTAACCTACGTCAGCCAGTCTCAAAGCCCAACTCCTAAACCTTTATATTTACATTCTGTAATAAAGTAGGAAATCCCCTGGAAAAAAAGTTTTCACTTTATAAAGAGTATTTCTCTCACAAAATCACATAAACACTAAAAAAAGAAAAGAAATAAGTCATGGCAATATTAGCACTTAATGTCATTTTTACCATCATGGTTCTCAACCACACTGAACTGAGAGGCTGTGTGAATTGTGAAGGCCAGTTCTGCTAATTTTGGTTTCCTTCTTTTAGCCAGTTTCTAGTCTACAGCAGATCTTTTCTTTTTATACTCTGGCTAAATAGATTCCTTAATTATCTCTTGTGAGTGATTCGTAAGAGGCTTGTGACATTTCTCAAATGTTATGCTATTCCCATGCTTGAGAACTGCCTGTTGATGAGCTCATGTCAAAATCTAATCTATCATCATTTATAAAGGGTTTATTGCCATAGCTTCTAACCATCGTATGCAGATTAAAAAACAACAAGGTTGCCTAAGGACAGTCAGAAATCTACTTATGTTTTGAATGTTGTGATGTAATTAGATTTTACTGGGTAGATAACAAGACAGAGAAATACCAATACTGTATGGAAAGAAGATACTCATGACTTTTAATATAAAAAAAGACCAATTTGTTAAGTTAAAAAAAAATCAGAGTAAATTCTAATTTTGCCAATAAGACTACTAAAAATGTGAAGATAAATAATAAAAAAACTGAAGGTTCATTTTTAAAAGGGATAGGTCATGATCAGCCTTATAATGGGACAAAGCGTGTAGTCTCTGTACATATTATCCTCTCTCCTTCAGCTATTCTACTAATTTAGGAGGTATACATTAGCAGAGAAACCACTGGATGAGGCTTAGAGCTGTTCAGGGGAAGAGTTCTACTACCTCATCTCAGACATCTTTAGTTCACTGTCCAGCATGGGCTGTTAAACTAGGTGTTCTCTGCTAGGGCATGCTCCACAATGTAGCTAAAGGAGGCAGAGCAACACATATTAGTTATTGGCTCACACGGAAGCCAAGAATTGGCTACTTGCTCACAGCTAAAGCAGGTACTCCTCCTACTCAAGGGGTATTTTTTGTGCTGGAGATCCTTGTTCATATTTTCACTGACAACTCATCTTGAGTTGTTATAAATCCTACAATTACCACTAACTTATATGTTGCATGTTACTTGTGAAATATGAGAAATAATAAAAATGCATGTTTGGAGCCACTTGATTTCTTGTCTCAATCTTGAGACTGCCATATAGACTCAGATGAAGTTTTTTTTCTCGTAGGGGTCAACAACAAAAAAAGATGACCCTGCAGAAGAATCATGTTAGAGGCACAGATAGTAAAGGTGTTAACTGGCACAACTGAGAACCTATCCCTATAGGTGACTATGTAAGAGGCCTGTCATAAGGCCTACAGGTAACATTGTACAGGCAACCTCACCCTTACTTTTGATTACTTATTCATGAAACCTTAACATTCTCTGAACTGTGCTGAACCAGAAACACAGCGACAGACTGGAGGGAATTCAAAAGAACAACCAAAGCAAACAGGAAAATGGAATGGTTCAGCTTTTGAAGAATGAATTTAAGAGAGAAATAGATTTCTTGGCTAAGCAATAGCTAAGGACAGACCACAGTTTGGAAACATTTGAATGGCACCCACATGAATGATGGCAGAATTATTATTTAGGATAGAAAAAGGGATTCGAGTAAGAGTACCATGAGAACATTTAAAGGAGGAAACTTTAGCTTGAATACTAAGAAACCCCCCTAGAGCAGGATGTTCTAGGGCAAGGAAGCATTTATGGCACTAAAACCTGGAGTCAAGAAAAGACTAGTAAACGCCCTGGTTAGGAAATGGTCTTGCCTTTCAGGGAGATGGACTAAATGGTCTCACATATTTTCATTCCTGTGTCTAGGAACTGGTCTGCAAAGTGCTTTCTGAACTGCAACGCCCTGCTCTCCAGAACAAGCATTATGAATTTAGAACATTCCTTTCCCCCTCCATTAAGGATTCGTGCTGTCTGAGATACCCCTGACTTATGCTTTCTATGTGGGCTGTAATTATATTGTATAATAAGGCAGAGGAAATAATAATGGTATGAACAGGTTTTACTTTATATTGATTGGCACCGGAAGGTTCACACTGTACCCAAATCTCAGTTGGTCTGAATATTTCCTCTTTAACATATATGAGAGTGGGAGTAGAACAAGAGGAGTGATTGCTATAGAGTAGATTTCAGTAGGCACTTAGATCTTTCATGCAGAATATGCCACAGCCAGAGTCTGATGGAAATCAGCCCCTGACCACTAACCTCTTATTTAGTGTATGTTAGCAAAGAGGCAGGTGTCAAACCTCCTCTCTGGAACTTGACACAAGTAACATGGAAACTCCTTGGACAGAATAAATAGGAATGACAGATTCAAAATAAAAAATACTTTCCTCTGCCTTTGTTTCAATATTACAGCAAGTACAGGGTAATATAGTGGTGGATTTGACACAGGTTAGGAGACTTAGCAGATTATTCACTAACAATTTTAGTCCTTCGAATCCAAAGTAAAGAGGAATTCAACTTTCTCAATCACACAGGTGCAGGATGGGTCAGTGATGTGAACATCAGCTCTGATACAGTATCATTATCTTGACATCCCAGGTAGTTACAAAAATATCCTTCACAGTGGTGAACTGGAGAAGCTGGCTGAGAGTGAAAATATGCAGAGCTGTTGGCTGGTGTTCATTAAGTCACACGTGTGAGCTGCCTGATGCAAGCCACTTTAGGTATCTAACAGCTTTCCCTCAAGAACTTACAGGTTAGAAACAAACAAACTAGACCTAAGTCCTCTATACCTATGTCTGTCTCGCTTGCTTTCTTTCCAGCCAAGCTAATTATACTCCTGAATTTCAAAATTGATCCATCACTTGAAGGGTTACACTCCAGCCCATGTATCGTGTATGTCTGTACTATATTGGCTGCACTTAATCTCGGGATCAAAGAACACAGGTGTGTCCAGTCCAGTCCTCTTGGGAATAGCCAATAGGTTGGGATTAGCGCACACCCCTGGTTCAAGCCTCTAATCTAACTGAACCTTGTGTAGGAGCTTTGCTTTCAATCTCTCACATCCCAAGTGAGTACCCCAAACACTGAGTCACCCTTCCCCAATACACAGTGGGTATACCAATCTCTCTTGTAGGAGAGATGAAGAGAGAGCAGGTCCCAGAATAGCCAACAGCTTGGTGATTAGGACATTCCCATGGGATGCAGGTTCAAATCCTTGATCTGGATCAGGCAAAGCATGTTTATGCTTCATCTTCCACATACCTAGAAGAGAGCTCCAGCCACCAGTGTATTGGCTGTTCTAGCATGTCTCCCTCTTTCTACCCAACCCATACCTCCAGGAATTGCTCATGAGTCCAGAGCCCAGGCAGAGGGAGGTGCCCAGGATCTGGTTGGGAGCAGGGAGGGGAAGAGAGTGATTCCTGATCTATCCAACGTTTAAAACCAACTTCCTGCCAGCAGTAGCAGCATTTCTATTCAGGCAGCAGTGAGGGAATCAACTGACATCATTATCATCTACCCGATTCCTTCTAAACTCTATATTCCACATGTGTTAACCCTCTCTCCTTTTCAATTATCTTGATGTTCCACTAATCAAGCTATCCTTTTGCTGGCAAATCTGCTGTCTGTTAGCTGCTCCTAGTAATGTACCTCCTATTTAAGACCATTGCAGACTGTTTTTAACTCTAGTTAAAAAACAGCTCTGGTAAACATCAGCTCAGGTGTGGAAATAACTTTCAGTGAAACAGTAGCTGCACTGCTAAGATGCTCAAGAAGTCTAGATTTTGTTTTATGAATCTGAAAGAGATGTGTATTTAACACTAATGACTACAGGACTAATGAAACAGCATTTTAATACTTTTGTCTAATTTGTTGTGTTTTTATGCATAATAGCAAATTAATGCACATTCCAATAAAGTTGTATTTGTTTTTACTTCAATTTTAAATGGAATAGTATAGCTTTATGTCCCTAGCTATACTAGGGACTCTCAGTCTGCTATTGCAGTCAGAGCAATGGGAGCAACAGCAGCTAGGCAAGAGCCTGGGGGCAGCAACTTAACCCCTCACAGGCCACACGCAGCCCACAGGCCACCAGTTTGACAACCCTACTCTATAGCGTTCCTTGACTGGCTGGGTACATTACTGCCCATTTAAGGAATTAGTGCCTTTCTCTAGAACTTTTGACAACTGTAGGAAAGTGAATGATGTGGTCATCCAATGAATGTCATCCCATGGCAAAGCAAGCCCAGCAAAGACATTAGATATGTAGAAATTAGCTTCACCGGACAGACCTATGGAAGCTAGACAGATCCAGGAGAACAAGGAAAACCAGGAAGTCTGTGAGGTCATGGCACTGGGTGGAGAAAAATACTTTCTTCTACAAGTCGTGATGTTCACTAAAGGGTGCTGGAGCTACAGTGTAAACCTTTTCAGGGCAGGATTAGCAGTTCCATTGGCTGATGGGTCCTGCCTGTCATCACTAGATGTGACTCCACTGCATACAGATACCAGACTCCAAGGACTGAATTATTCATAGCTACTGTCAGCTGATGTCTGTTTTACAATTAATTTGTCAGCTTATCAATAGGGTCCTGCTCCCACCCATAAGCACAACTCTCCATTTTTAAGGCAGGTTCCCCCTCCAAGAAAAGCCCCCAGCTTCCACCTCCTCAGCTATTACCTATGACAGCAAAATGTGCTTCTACGATTCATTGACATCTAGCTGAGTTTTATAGCTCAGAGTAATGGAAAACCTTCAACCTACTCATGCTCCTGACGAGTATTTTTGTGAGCCAGACTGAATATATATTACAACTTTAGCACTATCCAGGCTCACTATGTATGAGTGTGTTGATGTAGATCTGCTGTAGACAGGTCACAGTCATCCCCAGTTGGTAGAAAGAGTCTCTGAATTGCTACACTGGGGCAGGGAGGAGCTGAGGAAGCATCTCTGAAAGCAGAGGGAGCCAGAAAGAGAACAGCTAAACAGAAGAACTTAGGTAGTATGGGTAAATCAGAGATAGAACTACTTACTACAATGAGACATAAAAAGTAAGAAAAGAGTGCTAAGGAATTAAAGAGAAAGGTTCGTCATCATCAAGGCTTGTCACCTTTCCCCAGAGAAAGAGGAGGAAGAGACCCTAATGAGAAATGAGGTCAATGAGGCTAAGAAGAAAGGTATTCAAGAAATGCTACTTCAGGAAAGATACTTAAATACCATGAGACTGAGGGTAATTTGCAATCAGGCTAGAGAAGACAGAGGTCATGGTAAATACTTCACTAAAAAAATCCGAGTCAGCCTTTGGTTCTTTTAGATTCAGTCACAGAGCAGGTGATTTAACAACACTTAGAGATTCTAGTTTGGTGTTCTGAAGCTTTCAAAGCACTTTACAAGTAAGTATTAAGCTGTTAAAGCCTCACACCCTATATGTGAAGTAGGAAACAATACAATCCCCTCACCTGGTGCACAGATCTGGGGGGCATGCATCCCCCACCCCATGCTTACCCGGGAGTGCATGCAGCAGCGGGAGCTGCCCTCCCCCCGTCCCCAACAAGCTGCTCGTGGTTCCATCCCATGCTCTGCCCCAGCTGGCGCCCCTTTGCTTCGGCACCCAGAGTGGTCACCCCACTCGCCCCCCCCCCCCCTTGCTACAGTACTGACCAAGAGCCAGGGACAGAACCCAGAGGACTACATTCTAACCATACATGGGTGCTGCCAATCAAAAGGGCACAAAACTCTTTTGAAAGGGAAAGTGTTCAAATAGATGCATAATGACCATCTACACAAGGTTCTTTGGGTAAATCATATCTTTTATTAGACCAACTAAATAGTTGGAAAAATTGTTCTTTGCCAGCTTTTAAGCACAAACACCCTTCTTCAGGCATAGGGAGAGTCTGCTGGTGTTTTTGTGACTATCTACATAGTCCAAAAGAATGAAACCAATGTTGCCTCCCTTGGCCCAGGGCAGCATAATCTTCTTGAAATGTAACTTCCTTCCTAGCTGGCAAACAAATGGCCAAAAGTTCACTTTTTGTAATGCTACAAATGCAACACCTGTCCATGGCCTCATCCCTTTTTGATGAAGTTGTTCCACCTCACAGGGAATACACAGAGATGGATTGGGCCAAAGAGAGAGGGCTAAAGATGAAGTATGACTCTAACTTAGTTGTTATCTCAATTATCTGCGAGACAGAAGTCCTGTGTCCTGGTCTGTGCTCCAAGGTTTAGATGCCTGTTTGATTGATTGGACTAGAGACTAGAACTCAGGAACTCCTCTCCCAGGCAAGAGCCCTGCTCAGCTGCCACTTAACCCTAGAGGTAGCAACATGCTTTGGGCATTGCAGCTGGTCAAAGCCCCCTAGGCATCTAAAGTGGCACCACTTGTTATGGATTGAAGCATTTCCCATCTTCCAAAACTCTTACTATCATGAAAATGTGTAACCAGTACAATGACTCCGTCAGGGCAGCCAATTCACTAGGACCTTCCATAGGTACTTGCTGATACTGACAATCAAATGCCTTTGTAGAAATCAAAGGCACAGAAGGTTAATATTCTGCTCTCTACATTGCTCTCACATCAGCTGTGCAGCAAAGATCATGCCTGTCATTCCTCTGCCCCCTCTGAACCACAAAACAAAGTCCCAACTGCACAGAAAAGAAAGCAGTTGAATATGATTCTTGCAAGGATCTTGCCAGCAGCCACTGTTCTCCAATTTATAATGAGATTCTCACAGGATTATCACATATAAAATAATTATCCTTCTCCTTATACATGTGCACAAGTAGAGGCATAACAAACTATTTTTACACCCTGGGCAGGGTTGGGGGTGCTGTGCCAAGCCCCTGAGAGCAGCGGAGGTGGGGGGGCAGTTGAGCAGTGGCAAGCACACAGGAGGGTCTTACCTGACAGCAGCTGTTGCTGTTGGGACTGGCTCCTTGTACACTGCATTGCTGGTGCTGGGAGGTGGGGCAGAGGCCAGCTCCCCGCATGCTGTCTTGCTGCAGCCAGGGCTGGGGTTAGTTCTGTGCACCCTGCTTGGCTGTGGCTACTGGTGTGTGAGCTGGTACCCACTCCAAACTGATGCCTGGGGCTGGGCCCCCCTTGCCCCACCCTATTACACTACTGTGGATAAGAGAAGCATCTTTATATTCTTGGGGGACCACTTTATGCCAAATCAATTGAGAGCTCTCTGAGACACTGCATGTATAGCTGGTCCCCACCAGCTATACAGACCTCAACCAGAACGGCATCAGAACCAGCCACCATTTGAAAGCAATGAAATTGCCTTTCCCATCTTTCAGAGAGCGAGTTCAGTGGCAAGAATTTAATTAATAGCATACTGATGCAATTGATCAATAGCCTCATTGCTGATGCTGTATTCCTTGCTGAGCAAGTTTTTACAGTGATCAGTCCTACTTCTCTAGAATCTGATATTTTTCAGTAAGGAGGGTTCCTCCACCTGAATTCATAGCAAGGGTGAAGCCATCCAGATGAGGCCCCAATATTGTGAGCATCACAGATTTTTTTTGTATACTATTTCAGTCCAACTGTGACTGTAATTACTTTGCTTTCTTATTCTACTAAGTATCATACGCAGCTCTGCTTAGACTGAAGAGTAAACATTATTATTGAAAGCTGATGTTCTATCAGTAATGCAGGTAAAGTTTCTCATTAAGCAAATCTCTATATCCTCAGCACTCTAATTGAACCAGTATAGATATTTCTGAACTGTTGATCCAGAGTTTTCAAAGCAGCTTTATAGGCATTATCCTTGAAATACTTCCACTCAGTGTCAATGTCTCCAGAAGCTGTATTAATGATGTAGTTGTTTCCACTGATTTACATAATTCTTATTTTGCAGTATCAATCTTCCATCTATTGACATTCAGCTTCTTCAGAAGGTTTGGGCCTGGATACATTGTAAGTTAGCAGTTGGTAACCTATGACCCCTGGGCTGCACCTGATCCACAGTGGTAAGGATCATCAGCATACAACACTAAAGGCATTTTCTCTGCCTTGCTCCATGAATTCCTTTGCTGTTTGTCACTGATCTCTGTGCAGCTTCCCACAGGAAGACTCCAGCCGTCTCTCCTCTGCACTAAAGGCTGTTCTCTCACCTCATTGGTAACAACAATAAACAGAAGCTGCAGAAACAGGGCACAATAGCAGCCCTGGTACAGAGCAGGGAGGGCTGGTGTGCTGCAGATGGGACAGTGGTCTGTGGCAGTGGCCAAGTCACAAATAGTAGCCTACCATTCTTAATGTAGCCTACCTTTCTGATCCTGATTGCAAACAGTTGGACAGGGTTGTTGAACTTTGCATGGATGTGAAGATCTGTCCCACACATCATTCCTCTCATGAGCATAGTGACCCCTAACATCTTTGCCTGACAGTGCTAAGGTTCCATTTGGAGCATATCCAGGAAATTTTGTTCCTGCTGGGAGCTAAAAGGTGGTATTTGTCACAATAAGATGGTGTTCAGCACACTTCCCCATTGCTGCCGCATTTTCTGATGCCATATTTTCCAATACCAACTTACCAAGTTTGACAGCCTGACCCAACATAGGCATTAAAATCACCTGTAGTAATGAGATGGTCCTTGGCTGATACCCAAGAGATAGGATATTCCAGGTCTTCAAAGAACTTGTCTTTGGTATCAGCTGGATTTGTCATGGTTGGTACAAAGGTATTGATGATAGAAGCATGGTTCTAGTCTTTATATATCTAATTTAGTTAGTCTACAAGGTGCATATCTACACTGTCTTTGGCCTGACTGCAGAGCTAACTACCTCACTCTGAGCATGACAGTTCCCATAAAATGGTAATTTTATGTTCATTAAGCTGTCATTTATGCCACTCAGCAAGCAATCTAGTTTAGCAATAAAAGAAAAAAAAGCCAGCTTCAGCCTCCTAATTTTGTTTTGGAGTTTGTGTTGCTCCAGAGAAGACAGCATACGTAGCCCAACTGAGACACCCTAAACTGACCTTTGTCTGTAAGATGAGTTTTGCTTAGTGTTGAAATATGGTTTCTATGTCTGGCCAATCTACCAACCAATGTGATCCTTCATTTTGATCAATCAGATGTATCTTTGTCCATTTTATTTGTCTGCTCCAGGTCACTGTGTTTGAAGACATGAATGTAATTTGCCTATTATTTTCACCACTATAATGGAATAATTGTCAGGGGTAGCTGGCTGACCCGAGCAGACAATGTTCAGAGTATTTTTTTTCCAGTCCTTTGCTTAGGCTGAAGGTGTGATCCTAAAAAGGTCTGGTTAGCCACATCCACAGCTGCTGAGCTCTATTGCTCTTTCAATCCACAGAAGAGCCACCCTATACCCTGAGCTACCTATGTGCAGGTTTGCAACTACAGTTCCCACAGTAGCCATACTTACTGCTCAAATACTTGCCTATCAGCACAGAGATTAAGGATATTGATGGTACAGGGTGAAATGCACCTGCATGTTAATTGGATTATAGCAAAGAAGATTTGTGCCAAGTTGACCTCATACTACCAATCTTGCTCATCAAAATCCAGTGACCAAATAGAGTCAAGACAACTGGAGGGAGAGGTTGTTGGCTGCAGTGGATGGCTTGCAGTATCTAATGCACCCACACTGATTATCTAAACTAGCATTGTCCAACTTCAAAGCATCTGGGGCAGCAAGCTGCTTGGGTCACAGACCCTGGGCCCCATGCTATGTGGGCTCCTGGGACCCCTGCTGTGCACAATACCCTCCCTCTCCTGGCCACCAGCACACAAACTAACCCACTGCCAGTCTCTCCCCTGCCAAAGCAGCAGAATCCCTGCCCCCAATTTCACACTGCACAAGTCCTCCCCTGCTGCTGTGGACAGGCATGCGATGTCCCCACTGTGTGAGCGGCATAAGCCCACTCCACCCCTCCACCATGTGAAAGAGCCACTCCTCCCACCACTGCAGCACAAGTATTTCTCCCACATCCCCACCCTGGTGCTGCCAGAACAGCTCAAGTTTTCCCTGCCCGCTGCCCAGGCAGCGGGCTTACCAGATTGTCTCTGGGCATGCTGTCCTGACCCAAAGACCCCTGCCTCTTGCTGCTTCTGCCACCATCACCACAGAAGCAATGCAGGGAGGAGCCTGCAGGCTGCACACTAACCCCTCAAGGGCCAAATGAAGCCCATGGTCCACCAGTTGGACAGCCCTGGCTTAAACAGTCAACCAAGCTCTGTTGTCATGATTTACAATCCAAAACATTGACTTAGATCACATGGATTTGACAGAAAGTTATGGCAGATTATCTGAGCTGACCTAAGAGAAGTTCACATCCTCCTAACCCGGGATGTCGCTACTCCTTTTGCTACCCCCCTCATCTACTGTGGCCCAACAAATGATTAAACATTGAATGCAAAATGCAACAGCTTCAAAACAGTAGAGAATGTGAATGTCTTCCCCATTCCTGAATAACCCACAGCATAGTGATTAGGGCACTCTCCTAGAAGATGGGAAGAAGCTAAGCCTACACTTCCCATGTGCTGGGCAAGTGCTCTAATCACTAAGCTCATGCATAACAAGGAGGCTTCCCAGTGTTTCAAAACGAAAGTGACCCCTCCTCAATTTTCATTTATTTTTTTAATTCCTGAACTAGTCCAAGTGCAGCATGGACAAAATGAACAAAGGTTTTCCAGGTCACCATGAGCAGCTAGATTCTCACACTCCCTCTTGTGACTTCAAAACTTTCAGAGCACCCTGTGGGAAACCTACTACTTTCAACAGAGCTAAAACAAGCTTTTCTTTTTACCGAGATACAGTTCAACCACTAGGGATTACCAAAATCCATGGACCAGAACTATCAGTTCTGTACTGACCATTTTCTTTAGGAACACATGGCAACATGGGTTAGAGAGAATCTCATAGCCAAGGTAGCATTATATCCCCAATGACTGCACACCTCTCTAACAACATTTTGATAGAAGCCAGGCTTCTCCATTCAGTATAGGACACAACAAAAAAAACTTAGATCTCTTCTCATGCTGGTTTTGTACCTGTTAGTAAGATTACAACCAAGCCAAACACTTAAGTCTCATATGGAGCTCTCTCATCCTCTTTAGTTTTCTTGGCATGAGTACATGCAGTTCTGCAAGGGATTGATCACAACAATCTTGAACAAAGCCAAGAATGGAAGTAAACCCAGAAAGAATTCTGAAGGTCTGTCTTCTCCAGTGTTTCTATGAGTAAGAAAGCCACACTCCATGTGCTGCCTTGTGTGGTACTCATTCAAAATGCTTCATCAGTGACTATGAGAAGATTGGCTTGTTGCCACTGGGTAGAGTTTACTAAGTTCCGCAAAAAAAAAAATCGATACCCTTCTCTAAGCTTCTGAAAAGGAAAATCACTTCAAAGTAGAAGGGAAAACCCAGCCATAGATGAATTGTCATGTTTAGTGGAAAGCTCCTAGAGGCTGTATCCAATAGAGTTTTTCTGACAAGCTTAGCTTAGAAAGATATAAATGGCACATCAGTTCCCTCAAGTGTTAGTTTCTCCTTTTTTCTTCCACCACCATTTTCTGTCATGTACAGTCCCAACTATTACAAGTTTCTATTGCAGTAGGTGTTTCTGCAGCATGAGACCAGAACCTTTTTTATACTATGACCCTTCATTCCATTCCTTCCAAAGTACTACATGAATGGACTGAAATAAGACACCCCCTCAAAATTTCAAGCTGGACAGCAAGTAATGAAGGGGTCAGAATGTGGTAGCGATGAAAAAAAAAATAGAGATTGCTCTAACATCCAGGCACAAATCCACTAAATGATCCACAAATACATGTTACCCCTCTTCCCTTTGCCCACCATCCAAAAGAGCTGATAACTACAGTCTTAAAAGACATTATACATTAGGCAAGTTGAACATGGAAAATGTTTTGACTAGACACAGAAACTTTCATGTAGCTGGGTGGTTCCACAAAGAGAAATATGTCTCCATTAAAAGGTTTTTGTATGGTCAAATCCCAAGACAAATTTAATTTAAAAAAAAATGTTGTAAAAAGTCCAAAAATGATCACGGGAAGTAGCCATGAAAATTGTAGAATTTGGCGGGAGTCATTGGTTGTTAGTCATTGAT